>NW_012267242.1:6819079-6949599 GCF_000151885.1 Dipodomys ordii | reverse complement strand
AAGGAGGAGGCTGCAATGCTTGGTAAGAAATGTACGCATTATCCTGCCCATGCAATTGTAACCCCTCTGTACAGTATGTTCACAAATAAAATTAAATTAAATTAAAAAAAATAACCCCAAATCCAAAATTAATATTGACAAGGCTTTAAACTCCCATTTCTGGTCTCTTCTCCTTCCTTTTAGCTTACTTTCTCTTCTTGGATATACATTCTGGGTGCTTGAAAGTTAACGAATATCTGCTCAGATGCTCACTCCTGGCTGGCTTTCTTTCTCACATTTTTCAGTTTTTTTCTCAAATATTATCAGTGAGATTTCTCCAAAACCTTGATTAAAATGACAAGCCTCTCAATACTTTCTATTCTCCCTTAGTTCATATTTATCACCATAAGCAAGTGAGGGTCATACTTGGATATGTTGCTCAACATCTATTTCACCCTCCAGAATATAAGATTCCAAAGGCTATATATCTGTTTTTGCCTTTGTTAATGTTTATACACTTTGTACGCAGAGCATTGATATGCATCTCCTTGTAATTTAGTCAATATTTGCCAAATAAGTGATTATAAAATTAAGGTGAATGACAAATTGACATTAAGACTACTGAATACATAAAAAATTAGAGATGGTTACTAATATTTGGGGGGTATTTTTGAGAAATGCTTTTGAGTAAGTACTTTTTATGTTAATAAACATGTCTGAAATAAAAAGAATGAGTGTAATTTTCATCCCTGAACTTTATTTATCTTCTTTTTCCCTTGTCTGGGCCTGGCAGAAGACTAAGGAACAATTTGCTGTTAGTTCTGAATGGCTCCTCATGATGCTCTAAGTCACAAAGTGCTACCCACGTTCTGATCATTGCCTGCATTTTGCAGTTATATTTCTATATGATGAATCTTTTGTGGACACATACCAACTATCGATTAATATCAATATTCACTAATATTAAAATTATTCAGTCAATAATTTGCCTGCTTGTTAACTCCTAGACAAATGAAGCAACTGTGCACATCCCTCAACAAAGGTTTGGCCTATGTTCACAGATCACTTCTGCCCAGTGGAGAAAACACATGGTTGCACATATGAAAGCATTTGGCATCATTTAAGTTAAGCTTTAGTACCTCATATAGCACAAGGTATGTCTAAGGTAAAATTATTTTTTCTATACTTTAAAGTTATTTAATAGCATCTTTTTTATAGTGTGTCATCAGAGCAAAAACGCTTCAGTGCATGCAACAATGTAGCTAGGCTGGAAGATTTTTTGAAAAACTAAGCAAATCAAAAGCACAACACTTTCTTGTGGCTAAGAAATGGAAAAACTAACTGCATTGCTTAGATTACTGCCTTAAAATTTAAAAGGAAGATCTGAGTTTTGAGAAGCCTGTGGGAAAATAAAAATCAGTGATAAGCACATGAAAGAGATAAGTAGGGAGAGTTCTTGTTGGCAAAGATGTAGGGAAATAAAAATTCTCATACACTATCGGTGAGGATGTAAATGAATGCAATAGCTATATAGATCAGTAGGGAGGTATCTCAAAATCTAAAAACAGATCTACCCTAAGAACCCATCATACCACGACTGGTATAAAAAAGAGTGCATATCCATACTTGTTGTAACTTGGTTCACAATAGCCAAATTGAATCACATAAGGTGGAACTAAATCTAAAATAAAAAGAAAGATCATCATCATCATCATCATAATAGAATATACATATAAAAGAGGGACTGTCTGGTGATCAGCAGAATAGGAGAGAGGCAATGGAAAAGATACAGAAAAATGAAGATGATCAATTTGCAGATGTTCAGCATCTGTAGATAGATGATAGATAAATAGATAATAGATGATAGATAAATGACAAATAAATGAATAGATGATAGGTGATAAATGACAGATAAATAGATAGAAAATATATAGATAAGTATATGTATATATATATATATATATAATATCTAGAAAGAGAGAGGATAGATCAACCAAGACAGCATAATGAAACCCTCCTAAGACAGTTTAAGGAAGAGGGAGAAAAGAATGGAAGTTTAAAGGAATGTGTAAAATTGTTAAAAACTATATCATAAACAAGTACAGTAACATCACAATGAAATTCCAGTAGCATCACGATGAAATTCCTTGAGTTGTTAATATGTATAAACACAAATGAAAAAAAGAGGCTTACAGTCAGTGCTGTACTGACAGTTTTGTAAGTACACCTGGGGAAATCACTGGTTACTGCCTACAACCCTTTATATTCTTCATCCACATTCCCCAGTTCCAACATTCTGCTACATTTTCTTTCTTTCTTTCCATCTTTCTTCCAATGTTTTCTCAAGCACTTGTGAGTAGGCTGCATACCTCCTTATCCTTTGCTCTCTAATGCTCTGTGTATTTCCTACAAACAAAGCTATTTCTCACATAAAACCACACTGAAATGATCAAATTCAGGAAATGTACAAGTGAAGAAATATATATTCTTACTCTGCTCTTTTTCTTTTCTTTTCCAGGAGCAAATCCCTATTACTTCACTGGATTTTTTTTTCAATTCTTTTTTACAGCTATGGAATAATACCTTCTGTGTGATGTGTATGTCATGTAATATTACTCAATGATCTCCCATGCCAGGGCAATTAGGGAGTTTTCCAGTATGTCACAATTCCAAATAATGAGGGAAGGCATAACCACATGTATATATTTTCATATTGTTTGGGGTAAATTCCAGAAAGTGGGATTGCTGTGTCAAAAGATCCAAACACGTATAGTTTGGTTTAATATTGCAAAATCTTCTCTCACTGTAAGAAATGTGCCATTTTCCTTCCCACTAGCAATGTGTGAGAAGACTTTTTGCTAACCATGTATTTCAGTTCTTCAGGTTTTGCCAATCTGACAGATAAGAGAGGCATCTCAGCGAATTCTAATGTATACTTCTAAGAACAAAGTGGTACGTCTTTTCACACATCCAGGATTGCTTCTTTTCTTAATGTGTCTATTTGTCTATTTTCTCTTTAGATTCGAATTTTTCATTATTTACAAAGCTTTTTACACACTAGGGATATTGGCATTTTTCTTTCATATCTGTTACAATTGTTTTCAGATTTGTGATTTACTTGTGGAATCTGTTTTGTTTTCTTGCTTAAATTATTTTTGAACTTTTATCTCCTATGTAGACAAATTTGTTTTTATTGAAGTTTGAGACATAGTTCTAATGTATGCCTCTTTACTAACTGTTAATATGGAAGACTTCTTCCACATTTTCTTGTTGTTACATTAGATTGCCAGCATACTTGGAATTTATTCTTGATTATCATGAAAAATGAATATAAGGTTATCTTTTGCTAAATGAGTTTCCATTTGATCCAGTGCCATATATTAAAAAGATCTTTGCTTCATTGGTAATGTCTTTCACATAAAAATATTCACACACACATATACATCATATGAAAAACAGCATATATTTCAACATGTGGTATTCCATTTAATTAATCTGTTTATTTGTGCATCATTACCATACTTATTCAATTACAAAGCTGTGCATATTTAATACCTTAGTTATTACCCACCTATAGCTATTGAAATTAAAATTTACTGACATGAGCCAGCTACATTTAAGTGTGTTTATTTCACGACATGTATCTGGTGACTATATGTCAGAAAATGCAGATTTTAAATGTTTTCTGTCACAAAAAAAATCTAGTGGAAAAGGCTGTCAAAGAGGTTTTGTAGTAATTCTCATGCTTGGAATGACTAGTTCTCTCACATGTTTTTGCAATGGGCGTCAAGCTCAGGGCCTTTGTGTATGCCAGGCAACTGCTCTACTACTAAGCTATACCCCCTCTAACCCATATTTCTTCCTTCTTTCTATTTTCTTAACTATTCTTTTTTATTATTTTGTGTGAATTTTAAGGTCATTTTGCCTAGCTCTTGGCAAAAGATCATTGTGAATTTATCAGTATTTCATTTAATTTACAAACTAATCTGGAATAGCTGATACCATTGATGTGGAGATGTATAATTTAATAACCAGAGAGGGCCTTCTATATGTGCATGTGTACTTTTTGTCTTGGGATGGCTCTATAGTTTCTTCATGTTGGTTTTACAATTTTTTTCAGTTCATTCTGAGTATTTTATTCATTTTAGGGAAATAATTTTATTGAATTTTGATTAGAATTAGGAAAAGATCCTGAATGTTAAGACTTATTCTACATCTAAAGATTTAATCATATGATTTTTTCTCCTTAGATGGGTGTCATAGTCTACGCTGTGTTGCTATGACAGAATGCATGGACTAAGCTATTTACAATAAAGAGAAAGTTACTTAGTTCACAGTTTGGGGATCTGGAAAGTCCCAAATGACTCATATCTAGTGAGAGAATTCTTGTTGTGTCATCTGTACAATGCATGTTGAGTCATGGGTAGGTCAGCTTCTATCCTTTCCTAATCAGCATTAATCTATTCCTGAGGGAAACCATGGCTATCTACTAGTGCTTCAATTATATAATTCCATTTAAATGCTTCTCATATTTTCATGTAAATTCCTCTTAGTCATGGTTGTGGATTCTTTTCTCAGAGGTGGTGTTAAGAAAAAACTTAGTAAACATTTTCTTACATTTACATCAATATTTATAAGTATATTGGTTTGTAGTTTTCATTCTGTTATCTTAGGTTTAGTTACAGATGTTGCATTCACTTTACAAAATGTTTTATTAGAAGTTTTATTTTCTGTATTCTGAAATTGTTTATATTTTATCTGTCTGGTAAAAGGCCTGAGATTTAAAACTTTTTATGAGTGACCACATTAATTTGATGCTATTTCATGCAGACTAAGAGGATACATGAGTTCTTGAGTCAAAGACAAAAGGCTTTATTGGGAAAAGCAACTGGTAAAGTTTTACTTTTCCCCTTGTTCATCTTTTTGTCCTGAACAGACAAAGACGATGAGTCTAGATGGATGACTATAATCATAGTAGGTTGTATTACAAGACAGAAGCACTGAGTTTGTTGAGTTCTGCTGCTTTTATATAAAGCAAGGGGAAAACCTACTTTTTGAAGAAGGAAATTACTTAACTTCTCAAAACTGGTCCCTCAAAACACAATTCTGAGAAATGGTCCAAGTAATGAGTGGCCAAATCATTACATGCTTGGTATATTAAGCAAATATATCCAGGGAAAGTAAAAAAAGAAAGAAAGAAAAACAAAAAAACACACAAGGTAAATTGCTTGTCCCATTACTGGTCTCTAAATGTTAGATATAACTTTAGCAGGAAATTGTCTTTTCTTATTAGGTTATTGTGGAGTCATTCCTTGATAAAATTCTCAGTTTCTTCCATGCAATCCATTTTTATTCGAAAATAATACAATAGAGAAAATAATATAGAGGGAAGGTTGTTTAGGTAGAAAATGTAAAATCAGTAGTTGGCAAAAAAAAGAAACGTAAGACATGACTGTGGAACTCAGAAAGATCATTGGAAGGGGACGGAAGTATAAGAAACGAAAAGATGATTAAATATTTTCTACAACTACTTGTGATTGACATATTGTGATCATCCTTCTCACTGTACACATTAATACTGGAAATGGTTTTCCTAGCTGAAAACCATGGCTGAAAAGAACTCTCTTATTTCTCTATTTTGGAAACATAAATCAGCTTCTTGTTTAGAAAGTGAAAGCCATTGTTGGCTTTTATTAGGCATACCTAGCAAACATCAAATGCATTTATTTATTCTTTCAAAACACCCTATCAACACAAGGAGGGCCTCAGAGAGATTGCTCCGAGGTTGGGCTGGGTGCTTGTGGTCAGCAGGTATCAGAGCAAGCAGCTCAAGTAGAGCCAAAGACTGAATAAAACTCAAGAGCCACGGTCCGACACAGTTTAGGGCCTCAACTTTAAGAGGAACAATGGGGAGCTACCCCTTTATCCAGGAATAAGCACTTACATGGGAGACAACTGAACATTAGTCTAGAACGAAGGATTTGGACAAGAGAATGGGAATGGAGTCTGGATATACTCCATGAAGTGTTGGAATGCCCCTTGGGACATTTTTATAGGGCACATAAGGTCTCAGCTGTGAATAAAGAAGGAACTCTTAGGAGTTAAGCTAATCCTTGAGGCAGGTTCAACCTTTTTTTTTTCAGGGGGAGGAGGAGGGCAGTAAACATTGGAGAAGGGAGAAGAGAAAGAGAACAGTGCAAGTTGTGAAGCTCTACCACTCCATGAATGTGCCAAGTGGGAGGAAACCCTAAGGTTTCAGTGCAGATTTCATAGAAACATCATTTGAAAGATTGCGGGTGGTGGGGTGCAGATGATTGGGCAAAGGGAAGGCAAAAGTTAGAACAAATAAGATGATCAGCTGGATGTAAAGCTCTGTGATGTATTAAAATATCAGTAATTAAACAACCGAACTGTCACTTATAAAACACATGCCCAAAGCATGCTGGGACCTGTGAGGAACAAACTCAAAAGATGCTGTGGTCTTACACCAAGTAGGGTCTGGATTAGGACAATGAATTTGGGAAGGTTTGGGCATTTGAGAGCTCATTAGGTGCTGTCTCAGTTGACAATATGCTTTGGGATCTGCCTATTACTCAGAACGCAGAAATAAGTATCTCAGAGGGGAGTGATAACAAAGCCTCCAGTAGCAGGGGTGGTCCAGTAATGATTCTTGCCATAGCCTGCTATGGATTTCCCATGCAGGATGACCTTCAGGACAAGGCTAGGGTCTCTATAGTAGATGTAGAAGATGAAAAAGGAAATTAAAAGTTAGGACATCAAGATTTGATGGTCTTTTGTATACCATGGTTTAATCCAAGTTACAGCTTTTGTAAACCAAGGGTAAATCCAAAATGTGTTACCAAATTTTTCCAGTCCTGGGGCTTGAACTTTTGGCCTGGGCACTGTTCCTGATCTTCTTTTGCTCAAGGCTAGTGCTCTACTGCTTGAACCACAGCACCACTTCCAGCTTTGTCTGAGTAGTTTATTAAGAGAAGAATTTCAAAGACTTTCATATCCTGCCTGTCTTTGAACTACCATCCTCACATCTCAGTCTCCTGAATAGCTAGGATTACAGGAGTGAGCCAAAGGTGCCCAGCCTTATGTTACCAATTGTAACTAACAAGACCATTGTTCTGGCTCTGATCTCCCCTCAACTGAATCAGGCAGGATCATTTCCAAACTTTGGTAGAATTGACTAACAACTCTTAGGGTCTGCATTGTAGTCATACAGTTGAAAGCTCTCTATATCATGCTAAGAAATCTGGACTTTGTATTTTGGATGTCTGATATAGTCTTCAAATATTTTTTTAAATGAACTAAACATAAGTTTCTATTTCTTTGTGATGGCTCTAGAAATGATAAAGCAGACCCGGACACCTGTTATACCATGATGTGATTTATCTACCTTATGATAGGTTATATGGTAATGCCTTAAATGAAGTCAATCCTAAGTATGGGATGGATGTATGCGATTATATAATGAATTTATTTCTTTTAAAATGATTTTTCCTAAGAAGATGAGCTTAAGGTTTTTCATTAAAAATCATTGTATCACGTGTATTCTCTTCTAAATATATCCAGCCTCCATTAAAATGGAGAGATGTATTCTTTATATGTTGTGTATATATATATATATGTCTTCTCAGCTCACATTAAAACCCTCTCATCTATTAGATGATATCCTAAATTATGATTGTGGTCTGTTTTTAAAGGACAAGATTTAGCTCTGTTGCCTCTGGAAGGAGGTAACAGAACTTTAGTCTTTATGTCATTTGTTCCTGAAATTAGAAAGAATTTGGAACAAGAAAGAAGTAGCATATAAAAGGTTTTTGCCACCTAGGTAAGAACAAGAGTTTAGTTATGCTTTGAGAGAGGAAGCCTGAATTCACTGAGAATGCAGATTACTTCTTTATCTTTATTTTTGTATTTTTATTATTAAAAGATTGGACAACGAAGTTATACTACAGATTGCTACTACTATTATTAATAATGACAATGACTACTACGATTCATTCATCTTTTTTTTTTCTATTTTACAGTTTTGAAAAGGTGATGGAATGAAGAAAACCTTTCACCAATGTGAAGCTGGAGCAGTCTGGGTTTCTTGAGTTGATCAGGAAATTTTTCCATACTGCACATGCAGAGATTACAATAGCAAATGATAATGGATCTAAGAAGCTGTTTGCTCACATTGTATTTCTACTAAATAATTCACACAAGAGAGAGGCAATGAGCTAAGCCCAGATTAATTCCAAGCCACCTTGAAATGAAAGGAAATTCAGCATCATAAAAATTGTCATATTTGGCTATTTCTTCTTTTGTATATTTTTATTGTAAAAAACTGTACAGAGGGGTTACAGTTACATGAGTAGGGTAATGAGTACATTTCCTATCTAGCATTGTTACCTCCTCCTTTGTTTTTCTGTTACCATTCCTTCCCTCCCCACTTCCCCAACTTCTCCCTCCCCATCCCCCAAAGTTGTAAAGTTCCTTTTCAACATAGTGTTTTGTACATCTTGTTACAATGAATCATCCTGTAACCTTATTTCAGCATTTCATTACTTTCCTTCCCCTCCCCAATTTAAAAAAATGTGTATATAATATTCAGGGCACCGGAATCAAATACAGTAAAAACAGGGGTTATACCATGGGCGAAGAACAAACAAAAGAAATGAAAATGAAAAAAATCACATTGTACATTATAAATACATTAAAAACAACAGCAAGTAAGATGAAACCACTTGTTTCTCTATCTTGGGGTTCATTTTGCTTAGCATCAGCTTATATGGTCATATGTACATAACTTTTGACCTTTTCTGCTTGTCTTAGACATATAACTAGTTATTGCAAATAAGGAAAACCATGGGACCTATGTTTCTTTGGGCTTGGCCTACTTCACTTAATATAATTTTTTCTAAGTCTTTTCCATTTCCTAACAAATGGGGCGATGTCATTCTTTCTAATGGAGGCATAGATTCCATTGTGTATATAAACCACATTTTCTTGATCCATTCATCTACTGAGGGGCATCTGGGTTGATTCCATATCTTAGCTATGGTAAGTAAGGCTACAATAAACATAGTTGTGCTGGTAGCTTTAGTATAGCCTTGTTTGTGATCATTTGGATAAATGCCCATGAGTGGGATTGCTGGGTCATAGGGGAACTCTATGTGGAGTCTTTTGAGGAACCTCCATACTGCTTTCCAAAGTGGTTGAACAAGTTTACATTCCCACCAACAATGCAGTAGGGTTCCCTTTTGGCCATATCCCCTCCAGCATCAGTTGTTATTAGATTTCTTGATGATAGCCATTCTAACTGGGGTGAGGTGGAATCTCAAAGTTGTCTTGATTTGAATCTCTTTTATGGCTAGAGAAGTTGAGAATTTCTTTATGTGTCTATCGGTCATTCTTATTTCGTCTTCAGAGAAGTCTCTCTTTAACTCTTTAGCCCACTTATTAATTGGCCAGTTGTTTCTTTGAGGATGCTCAACAAAGACAGGACACCATGTATCAGGATGCAAAATGTTGCAGTGATTTCCTCAAGTCATGGGAGGCCAGCTAGATGGACTCTTTAGAACAGCATCTCAGCATCTCTACCTTTGTAGTAGACCCTGCAGTGCACTTCCCATTCCACGGGAAAATCTCATTCTTCTGAGAACACATGCTTGATTTCTGCAAGTCTGTTGCACAAAGGGAAGAGTTGGTTTGGGATTGAATCATGCAAAGTAAACGGATGGATGTTTCTCTTCTCTTTGCCAGAGTGGACTGAGGTAGAGCTGTGCTCTTAGCTTTCTGAATCTCTAGCTTCCTTATTTTGGCACACCCATCCACTGTCTTGCTGGGCTGCTGGGAGTGTAATCTGGGCGTTGCTCCTGGAGTGTTGCCTAAAGTCTGTTAGTGTTAGCCTTACCATACAAACCTTCTACTTTAATCCTTTCTATTTACAGCAGGTAGAGTGACTTCCGCTATCCTCCTTGAGGATACTACCAGATCTCATCACTAGTCTTGCAGGACTCCTAGTAGTTAGCAACCAGTTTGAGCTGAAAACAAATCAATTGTGTAATAGTAAGAGCTTTGGCATAAAACTAAATTATTTTTTAAAAGATGGGATATCTAACTAATTTTTACTGCCTTAATTTAATCATGTAGTGTTGACAACTTTATTTAAACATCTGCATGACTTTGCCTTTTATTTATTTTATAGAAAATAAAGCCCTTAATGTGACTGAGAATATTGATTCTTGAAAATATTTTTACCATGGATATAGTCTGACATTAATCTACTACTTTGATTGGCGTTTTCTTTTCTATTTTGATTTTTTTAGTATGTTATTAGAACCTGGAATAGTGTCAACTTGTGTAGAATATAAAACTTCATTTAAGTAAATTGGAAATTCTGAGACTATTGCCCATAACCCTTACTTTGAACAAACTTTTGAGTTTACTTTTAAGTATCCAAGAACAGGACTCAGTGTTTTAAAATACTCAGAAGGAAATGTATTTTAAGAATCCTATTGTTCTTTCTTTCTTTTTTCCCTTCCTTCCTTCCTTCCTTCCTTCCTTCCTTCCTTCCTTCCTTCGTTCCTTCCTTCTTCCTTTCTTCCTTCCTTCCTTCCTTCTTCCTTTCTTCCTTTCTTCCTTCCTTCCTTCCTTCCTTTCTTTCTTTCTTTCTTTCTTTCTTTCTTTCTTTCTTCCTTCCTTCCTTCCTTCCTTCCTTCCTTCCTTCCTTCCTTCTTTTGGCAGTACTAAGATTGGAACTCAGGCTCTTACACTTTGTCAACTTGCTTGCTTTGCTGGCACTCTACCTCTAAGGTAGAGTCCTGCTTTTGACTGGTTATTTTAGAGATGGAGCATACTGAACTTCTGTATTTGAGCTGGCCTTGAACTGTAATCTTCTAGAGAGCAGGGTAGGATCACAGATATAAGCCACTGGCCTCTGGTTTTAAATTTCTTTTAGATTTGATAAACTTTGTTTGCTAATAGACTGTGCAGTTTTTTTCTTCAAAAACTTGCCCTCCAGAAGTAGAACACTGCTTATCAAAAAGTTGTGTTCCTCTATGAGATGAATTTGTGTGTGTATGCATTTGTGGTGTTGAGGTTTGAACTGAAGGTCTCACTTTTGTTTGGCTTGCTTACTCTGCTAGTGTTCTATCACATGAATCATGTCTTCAGTCCCTCTTTTGGCTGGTTATTTTAGAGATGGAGTGTCATGGACTTTTCTGACCAGACTGACCTGAAACTGTCACTTTCTCAATCTCAGGCTGTTGCATAGTTAGGAGGATAGATATGAGCCACTAGTGTCCAGGTAAAACAAAACTTTCAGATTTTTTTCTGCTTTGGGAAATTCATAGCCATAATTTAAATATTCAAAACAAACAAAATTCAACTTTTACCCAATTATATTTTCACAACTACCTTCTAAGGGCTTTGTTTATGTTTTTGTTTTTGTTCAGTTCTGGCTTGATTTTCTGATCAAAATAATAGTAAAAAATAACCTAGGGGAATCTGAAACAATGTATAATTCTCTTACACTTAATGCAACATGTATTGGATGTAAACTGTGTCATTGTGCTAGGTTCCTCCATTGACATGACATGGAACAAAAGACAATATGCTCCAAATGCATAATTCTTTGGTTTGAGGAATCCATAATGCAGAAGGAAAATAAGAAATGTGAACAGTTTTGATATAACCCACTGAGGGTTGACAGAGGCCTAACATTGCACCTAGAGGTGGAAGCATTCCCCTCACCATTGGCTATTAGAATCACTTGGGATGCTCTTAAAGGAACAGATTCTCTGCTACTACTTCCAAAATCTCTAGTGTTTTATTTTTTTCTTGGATTCATGGTCTGGGCCTCAAAATTTTCCATATTTCTAATGTGTAGATGGGTTGAGATTCAAAGTTCATAGTTTCTTCCTGGAGAAGGCATTACCTAAAATGAGCCTCAAAGAAAATATATCTACTATCAATCAGCATGTGAATCTCAGTCAAAATCCAACAAGCCATTTGTTTACTTTCTTTGCTGAAGTAATAATAATTTATTCTAATTCACTTCATACTACTTCAGATAAAGAATAAAACCATAAAACTTGCCTAGGATGTAAGTGATTTCACATATTTCATCCCATAGAATCTTCTCAGTAACATTATAGAGTGTAGATGAAAATTAGAGGACTTGTGTTCAGAGAAAATGATAAAGTTGTTTTGCATGTGAGGGAGTTCTGCTACCTAGATTTCAATTTGCAAGGTTTGGCTTTTGACCAAAAGCTGTGCATATTCTTGGGAGAAGCAAAGAAATTCAAGTTAAAATACTTTGGACTTGAATCAAAAAAACAAACAAACAAACAAAAACCCCAGAGACATCTGGAAACCAGAATGATGCAAGATTATATGCTTGGGTGGAGGTCAAAGGAAAGGCAAGGAGGCAGTGGCCCAAAAGCTCGTGAAAGGGGTTGATGCACCATGCTACCATGACTCCACAATAACACTGAGCACTTGGGAAAACCAGCAGGTCATGTTGAAAACAACACATTCTGAGAAATGATGACAGGTCCATTGATTTACAACTTGGATTGAACACACACAAAATGAACAAAGAGACTGCTGAAAGAAAATGTTCTACAGGAAGAGGCCTCAGAAAATACACACTCTGACTTATCAAGGAGTATGCCCTTACTTGAAAGTATAAACAAAAAATCTAAAACCTAGCTGTCAATGCATACACTTTGCATCAGTTAATTAAATTTTCAGTTCATGGGAAAAGGAGTATATATCATTTTTTTGCACAGTAGAATATGGATTGGCTTTGTTTCATCTAACTTGTTTGTGTCAAATAATTGGGAGGCTGTAGCTTCATGCTAAGTCATTCCTCCAGGTAGAGTGAGAATTTCCCAATAAGAAACAGATGATGTAAAGATGAGGTTTTTATGGGACCTTGACCCACACATCATTGTAGATTCACATGGATATGATGAAATATTAAAATTTGGATAAATGTGTATGTCACAAAACAAAATATTTTGGATAGAAAATAAATATAACATTCATGGAGAAAATGATAGTGGAATTTATGACCCCTTCTCTTTAATCTCAAGAATTTAGCTAAGATGGCTTTCCTCCAAGAAATGTCTTCCCTAACCCTCGTATTTCCCTATCAAATGTGAGTTATTATAATAAAGCTGCTAAATATATCCTTTTACCAGCATAGGAGTTAAATTGCTTGAACACTTGTCAGTGCAAATAATAAACTTCTTAAAGAAAGCCACCTATACAAGATTTCTGTGTGCTCACCAACACTTGATGTGGAGTGTTTTGTGTTTATCTAGTTGTTTGCATATTTGTTCATTTATCTTTGAAGTGCTGGGAATTGGACCTAGAGTCTCATGAATGCTAGGAAATACTCTATGAAGTTCGCCACATCACCCAGGTTTGTTTTGGATCATGGAAAGACAGGAGCTTGCTTTGGGCTTGGGCTGACCTGGAATTCAAGATCCTCCTCTCTCCATGCAATACCATACAGTTCAGCCCTTTAAACTGGTGTAGTGGTGTCTCATGGAGTTTTCAATTTATATTTCTCTAGAGACTATATATAAGAGGCACAGTTTTATGTGTTTTCTTTTATAATTAAATATTTACTTTGGTGAGGTGATTTTTCAAATATTTTTGTCCATGTTAAACATTAAATTGCTTTGTCCTAATTTATTTTAAAATGTTTTGATATGTACTGGATGTGAGTGCATTATGAAATATTTTTATATGTGTGCATATATACAAATGCATATATATCTAATGATTTATATGTATATCATATATATATATATTTACAAAAGAACCCAATAGTTCTCAATCTAGGGTTTTTCAAGGCTTAAAGTTTCAATTACGCCAGTATTTATCCAATAGGGCTGCCCATTAGAAATTTCTATTGCACTTTGGCCAAATCCCAATGCCAGGAATCTACCCCCCAGATAAAATCAGGCATAAAATTGAGGCATGAGACATAAGCAAGTGTTATTTTAAATTTCTCCAGACAATTCATATATAGAGATACATTAAGAATTGTTGAGTTGAAGCAAGAAGAGAAGAGGAACATTCTGGAACAATGTTATCAAATAGGGGGTCTCAGATCTTTGGTCTCTACAGCAGCCCCAGTTTAGGTTAGCAATAGCATATTGACAAATGTATCTTTAAAATTAAAAGTTTAGATGAGCACAAATCTGAGGGCAGTTTCATGGCAATAGGCAAAAAGCAAAGTTTCCATTTGTAAATGTGAATCTCTCTGTCCAGCCAGCCCAGTTCATCCTGGGTAAAAATCATGTGACTTTCAGTTAGAAAATAAATTGACATGTGTAGTCAGCCTCCAATATTCATATACTTTTGATAGGCAATTTAATGATTCTATTTCTGTCTTAGCTCATATAGATTTCCTCAGCATTTGTTATAGTTCAAGTGCCTGGGGTCAACCACTCTTTAAAATTATATATCTTAACTTCTGGTAATATGAGGAAATAGAATTGATTTTTGGTACATTAATCTTCTAACTAGTTTTCTTTCTAAACTTGGTTTCCTATCATGGTTTTTTAATTCCTTGAGATATTTGAAAACAAAATAATAGCATTTGAGAGTTGTAATCATTTTAATTTTTTGTTTCTTATTTTTATGCATTCTTCTGGTACCTAGACTTCACGTATTTATTTGCATTTTTTTGAGCACCATTCTGATTAAGACCTCAAGAAGAATATTGAATAAAAGGCCTGTCATGGAGTGTGGCTGTGGTAGTTCTCCATTGCTTCCACATACTGAACAATAATGGGCACACAAACTTTAGAAGACTAAGGAAGTCCCTTCTAAATCCTATTTCAAATGAGGTATTATTATGAATATGACTTACATTTTATAAATTTTATCCATGTGGGATAAAAAAGCCAATTTTAATTTGTTTTGCTTCCTTGGTGAATGGGATTCATTGATTTTCTAATTTAATACGACTTCTTAAAATTTTTTCGTTCATGGGGTTTGACGTTAAAACTGGGCACTATCCCTGAGCTTTTTTGCGCAATAGTAGTGTGCTACCACTTGGAGCAACAGCGTCACTTGTTTTCTGGTGTTTTATTGGAGATAATAGTCTCATAGACATTCCTGTCCAGGGGCTGTCTTCCAACTGTGATCCTCAGATCTCAGCCTCCTGAGTAGCTAGGATTACAAGGTGTGAGCCTCCAGTGTCTGGCTTAATGT
Organism: Dipodomys ordii; assembly: GCF_000151885.1. NCBI lineage: Eukaryota > Metazoa > Chordata > Mammalia > Rodentia > Heteromyidae > Dipodomys > Dipodomys ordii. Next base: position 6,934,386 of record NW_012267242.1, on the reverse strand, counting down.
GACTTTTGAGTTTGTGTTGAAGTTCAACTTTGTAAGTTATTGGTGACTATATTTTTTGTAACATTGTTGCATTTGTGGTTGTTTTTGCCTGTTATGGGGCTTGGACTCAAGGCATACACATTGTCTCTGAGCTATTTTGCTTGCGGTTAGCACTCTACCACTTTAAGGCACAGTTCTACTTGCAGTTTTCTGGTGGTTAATTGGGATTGAGAGACTTACTCTCCTGCTTGGGCTGGCTTCAAACCTCAATCTCAGATCTCAGCATTCTGAGTAGCTAGGATTACAGGCATGAGCCACCACCACCTGGCTGTTTTTTTTTTCTAAACAGAAATTTTAAATGATGTACTTTTTGCTTTATTTAACTTGTCCTGACCATTCTCTCCTCAGTACACTTTATGTTTTTATCCTCACTTTTAACAGATGAGAGAATTAGAGATTTATGCCTGGGAATGGCTTGCTCAGTGAAATACAGCTTATAAATGGTGAAGCCAGAATCCACAAAGTTCTTTAGCTTCTTGTTCTGGTACTCTATAGACTGTACATTCAGTCTATAATTTGAGAGCTTTCTTTGTCCCCTGTCTCTACCATTCAGTGAACCAACAGAACTAATATAGATTTGCCAAGTGTGATTAACTAATCGATGAGGTACTTAGAGGTCAAATTCTAGATGCTACCTTCTGAATTTTTAATAGGGAAACTGTGCTTTTTTAGCTGATACGTACTGCTAGATGATTTTTTGGAAACTGACATGGTTCTGTTCACCCCCTTCACTGTGCAAATTCACCACACGTGCCTTGGCAGCATGTTCCGCCATCATGTAGAGTGGCTGGTGACTTCATGTACTTCATCATCTCTCTAGCTTAACAGAGGAGTTCTTTTAGGTCATGGACCACTTTTTCTCCTGAAGGTTTATGAAAGTTTGTGTGTTCATGCTCATTAGGTAACTTCTAGCAACCTTGGCTGAGTACCTTGGTAAAAGGCTGAACTTGTAGTCAGCATTGCTTCATAATACACACATGCGGAGCTCATAATATATGTGACAGTTGATTCGCTTAAATCACCCAATTAATTTTTTTGTAGTCTTGTATAAATATAATAAAGTAGCTCTAGAAATGAAAGATGTTTTCAGATTAAATTTGACTCCACTGAACTCACAGAATCAGAGTTAACTAATATTTCATTTTTTTGGTGATTTTACAAGCAAAGTTGTTTTAAAGGGTAAAATGTCCTTAAGAGATTGAATTTGTTTCTACTCCCATTTTTCTTAATTATGTTCATGAAAAGCCTACTGATTTTAGCATTTATTAATCTGCAGTGGAAAAATGGTTCTCTTTTGTTGACATAGAAAGTTTCCTACACCAAGAGTGTTCATGTATGTGTATAACTCTTAACTTCATCTTTAATATCTTTGGCTTCAAATCACACATTGCCAAGCCTTTAAGATATTTCTTGGCCTCTTCCACTAGGAGAATACTTCTCTGGCACATGCACACTTAAGTGAAATAGAGCAGCTGAAAAGATACTGTGAGGAGATGACATTTAGATAAAGATTAGCTACCAGTCCTCATCATTTTTCTTTCCAAGTTGGCTATTCACTGTGCCACTGCGCTCGAACTTTGTCAGAAAAGAGAAATAATGGAGTTTTCATAAATGCTAGCCAGGTGTGTAAAGCAAATTAAACCTTTCTCTGCCAACAAGGATTTGTTCTTTGAGAGGAATGGAATGAGAACATGGAGTTAAGGGTGAGATGTTATTTTCAGCCATCACACTCAAGCTAGGTTCTTCTGGTGAGAGAGCTGAGGTTCTCTAAGAACCATGACAGCTAAGCAGCTATAAATTCATACCAATCGAAGGAGATATGTCACCAGGGTGACAAAGAGAGATCTAATAGAGGACGGGAGTCATTCTGATGGCCTCTGTTGTTATGTGCTTTGAGATTAAATTATTAGACTTGTCTGCTGTGTCACTATGTATCCTCAAATGTAGACAATGAATGGGGAAGGATGAAGAATGAATATTCTGAAGAGAGAGCTGCAAGATTGTTCCCCTAATATATTTTTTTCTTTAAAATGGCTTCTCCAAGAAGGGTGCTAGTGGCTCACACTTGTAGTTTTAGTTACTCAAGGATCTGAGATCCAATGATCTCAATTTGAAACCAGCTTAGGCAAACATATATGAGAGAAACTCTTCTCTCCAATTAACCAGAAAAAAACTGGATGTAGAGGTATGGCTCAAGTGTTAGCATAATAACCTTGGGTAGAAAAAGCTAAGCAAAACCATGAGTGTCTGAGTCCAAGCCACATTACCAATATAAACACAAAAAAATGAGCTTTAAGGGGAATCTGAGCGATAATGCATTATTTCATTTTGTCTTGGATTCTGTTCATGGTGGTGAAATGAATTAACAGGTTGATTGTTTTGTTGTTGTTGTTTTTTACTGATGTCAGGAACTAAATCAAACAAAACAGTGAGGAGTAAATAGATTTGTATAAAGTGATAGAGAAAGAAGGAGAGGAGGAGGAGGAGGAGGAGGAGGAGGAGGGCCTTTTTCTCAGATTTAATTATCTTTCTCATGCACTTATTATGAATATTCAAATGAATATTTTGTAGTTAATGTCAAATAAAGAGAATATACTATAAGCAAACAAGAGATTTAGAAATAACTTTTTATTCCTTTTTTTCTTTGAGCTTCTGCTATACATCATTATTTGAGTTTTAATACTTTGTGACTATATTTCAATAACATTTTTCTAACAATAACATCTCATACCTGAACTATGGATGAAGTTCTGAGAAGAAGCACATGAAGAAGAAATGCTTTTCTCAACTATAAACACTTCACATAAATGTTCAGAAGATTTAACACCAGATCTTTATTTTAATTCTTATTCTGTGTCCCACATACATGGTTACATTATTCCCTGCAATAATATTTTCTTCAACTGGATTCTCTGTTCTGGGATCACAGTGTGCCTTCTGACCTGAACTCTTATCTTCTGCCTTCTAACAGGACAGCAGTCATAGGTCAGGCAAAGAAATGTGGGGAACTGTTTGTATTTCCTATATGAATTGGATGAAGAAGGAATGTTATTCAGAGAACTTAGGGGGGGAGAAAGAACACTTATTTTCCCCTATAACTATTTAGTGTAACAGGATTTTTATTGGTTGAATAATGCATGCATATAGAGTATGCTGAGCAAGTTCAAACTTCTTCATCCTCTTTCCTTGATCTCCCCCATCACGTTGTACCCCAGCAGAACCTATTTTATATTCCTATCAATCTTTTTGTTAGTGTGTAGTAATTTGCAAAGGAATGTATCATAGCACTTCACACACACACATATTAATCCCCTCCATTGTTACCTCTTTCTATGTCCTATTCCATTTTCACTAAATTTCCTTATGCCATATATAGGTATATGTGTGTATATGTACATACATATGTATGTGTATGTATATATATATATATATATATCTTTTAAGTCTGGAATCTACATATAAGGAAAATATATGACTTTGTCCTTCTGAAGCTGGCTTGCCTTGTTTCAAATGATAATCTTTAGTTACATTCATTTTCCAACAAATGACATCATTTTATTTCTCACTATGACTAAATAGTACTCTATTGTGTGGATATACTTTCTCTTATCCATTCAGTGGTCCTAGGACACCCAGGATGCTTCCATAGCTTGACTGTTGAAAATAGCATGTAGAGCAATGAATATGGATGTGCAAGTGTGCCTACTGTAGCTTGATTTCTATGCCTTTGCTTATATGCCCAAGATTGGTATTTGATGAATTATAGAGTAGTTCCAGTTTTAGCTTTTGAGGTGCCTTCATACTGTTTTCCTAGTGGCGGAACAAATTTCCATCTACCAATAGTTTGTGAAGGCTCTCTTCCCCTGTACTCCCCCCCAGCTTTTGTTCACATTGTTGTTCATGCTCCTGATGATGGCAGTTCTGGCTAGATCAGAAAAATCTCAATGCCACTTTGACTTGAATGTTCTCTTTATAGCCACTTTTATTTTTTCTCTATGGTCAACGTTCATTTTCTGTATGTTGAGACATTGGCATTTTCTCTATGTTCCTTCATGTATTTATTGGCCAGCTATACTTCTTTCAAGAATTATCTATTCAGTACAGTTGGCCACTTATAAATTGGGTTGGTGATTCTTTAGGTGTTTAGTTTTTTTAGCTACATAAATATTCCGGTTATTAATCCCTTGTCAGATGTATAACCGGCAAAGTTATGCAATTCTACTTGTCAATCCTCTCTCTTATTTTGTGAACTGTTGGAGTTTTATTGGAAAAAGTGTTCCCTTTATTTATATATTTCCGTGCTTACCTAAGGGTTTGCTGTAGTAGTTTCAAGATTTCAAGTCTTATATTAAGATATAAGGTTCATTTCGAATTTATATTAGTACAAGGCAAGAGACAAGGATTCAGTTTCAGTCTTCTGTTTTCAGATATCCAGTTTCCCAACACCATTTTTTGAGGCAGCAGTCTTTTCTCCAATTGTTTTTGCCAATTTTGTGAAAACAAACAGAAAAAAACCCTCTTGGATGTAACTGAATGGGCTTATTTCTGGGTCTCATTGTCTACTCTGTATGTATATTTTTTTCCAGAACAATGTTGGTTTTTATTAGTGAGGCTCTGTGATCACTCTGTTTGCAGTGAGGTACTTTACTCATCTTGCTCAGGATTCTTTTACTATTTGGTGTCTTTTGTGCTTCCATAGGAACTATGTCCATGGAGATATTATTTCTGATATTGCATTGAACATATAGATTGCTTTTGGTAGTAGAGCCATTTTTTCCACAATATTGATTTATACAGGTAAATTTGAGGTATTATTTGTTAGTGCTTCAATAGACTAGACATTAAAATGCTAGCATGGTGGTATGTACCTCCCTTCTTAAATAGGAAAATCACACTGCAGATTGGTCAAGGCAAAAAGTGAGACGCTATCTCATGAATAGCCAGATGAACAAATGTAGAGTACTTGCCTAGTAACCATGAAGCCCTGAGTTCAAATACAAGCACCATCAAAAGAAAAAAAAAAGACTAAATATATTTTCCATGTGAGTGACCCCAGGTCCTACCTGAGATAAAGTTTCAGGACAAAATGTTGTACAGAAACAATTATAGGGTCTGGGAAGGTGGCTCAGTGGTAGAGCGCTTGCCTTGCATGCATGAGGCCCTGGGTTTGATTCCTCAGCACCACATAAGCAGAAAAAGTCAGAAGTGGAGCTGTGGCTCAAGTGCTAGAGCATTAGCCTTGAGCTGAAGAGCTGAGGGACAGCGCCCAGGCCCAGAGTTCAGACCCCATAACCAGACCCCTTCCTCCCCCGCCCCAAAGGAAAGCAGCATTCATCTTAATAGTCAGGAAAGGAAAAACCTTAAAGCCCATGAAATGATAAATAAACTGATAAATAAAATAAAGAAGAATAAATAAAGAAAATAAATTAAGAAAAATAAATTAAGCTGTGATGGATGCTACAACATAGAAGAAACTTGAAAACTGTATGTAAAGTGAAAGCTAGAGACAAGGGAATATAAATCATAAGATTTCAATTACATATGTCAAAAATAGGCAAACCTGCAGGGATAGTAGTTACTATGAGCTGAAAGGTGATGGGTTATTGTCAAGGATGCATACACCTTTTGGGAAGCATTAAAGATTATGTTACAAAATTTATTGCAGTGATAGGTTCCTATCTCTGTGATCATATTAATTGTAGGCCTCAAGTGGGTGAATATATGAAATATGAATTCTATCTCAATAAATCTGTGAAAAGTAATAATTAGGCACTAGAAAAACCATAGGAGTTTAAAAAACAATTTGGTAAAAATAATTTTATGTTTGATGTGTAGTAAGATTAATATAATTTATTTTGTAATGATAAACATGTATATTAAAATTTTGAGAGTAGCAATGAAAGAATAGAAACAGAATATTTAATTTATAAACAAGTAGCAGGAAGGCAAGATAACATATAAATTTTAATTGCAGAAAGAGAAATTACAAAATGGAAAGAAAAACACAATTACTTGTAAAACATGGAATTTTGTCATTTCAAAGACAGAAATCTTCATTTTATAGCTGAGGGCTTGCATTGAATGAGTGATCCACCTGCCTCAGCTACTAGTATGTTTGGAATTTCTTATAAAGTAGAAAGAGGGTGAACTTGGTCTAATTAAATTATTTGTATCAATAGCCCTTTAGCTAATTTAGAAAATGAAGATAGCACAGAGTATATAAACATGTGAGTGTTTTTTCACTTAGGAAAAAAGATGTCATATTATATATGGAAATGAAAGAAAAAAAGTCCAAATTATTATCCAATATCAGAAGGTAATGCCAGAAATTACAAATATTAGTTACACTGAAAATTCTTTCAGTCCTTAAAAACTGGGCTTAAGGAGGGAGAGGCATGGCTCAAATGATAGAGCAATATTACTTAGCAAATAGGTTGAGTAAGTGTGAGGCTCTGAGTTCAAATTCCAGTACCACCACCAAAAGAAAAATTATAGTTACAAGTTATAAGTTAGCACTTAATGATAAAATTCTACAAGCATCACAATACAATAGTTAAAGCAGAAAAAACGCACTGTAAATAATCAGAAAATCACTAAACAATAGAACCTAATGAGGTTTGTTTAGTAGTCTAAAACTATGACTACTTTTACATAGGATATGTAGAATAGTTGGAATAATCAAATAATCTGCTTTTGGTAGTTACAAAAGCCTGCTCATAATTCAGACATGGTGCAAATTAATCCATTTGTCTTACATATTTTAACTGTAGTGAACTTTTTTTTCACTTTTTACTTTATCATGTGTATCATGCTAAGTAGTAATATAACTATCTTAAAGTACTGCCACTTAAGTTTTTACACAGACCTGTGATTTTTCATAAGGACATTTAGTGACATATGAATGAGACATCAGTATGTCATAACCTAATTTTGTAAATATTAAAAGCATATAATTTATGTGAAAGATTGTAGATATATTGATATCTAATTGTTATATAAATTGAAAGTCACTTCTGAAGGGTCCAGCAGTTTGTTCATGCTCTTACTGAAATTCAGTGGTTAGTTGACTTAGTTGATTGGCTTCTGAATGTGTATTGTGCAAAGACACTGCCTTTTAGTGTCCAACCAGTTTCAAAAATAGAAAGGATATGGAAATCCCATGACAGAAAATTAAACAACCCAACTTTCATTCCCCTATCCCAACTTCACGCTGTGATTCCCAAAACAATTTGAGGGAAAATGCCAGAAACAGATGCATACACTACCCAGGAGACATACTATAAACACAAAACGACGCCAGGCTTATGTCAGAGCAGGTGATCGAAAAGTTAGAGGAGCCGAGAATGGAAAACTCTGGAATTCCAGATGGTCTCCATCTAAGAAGCATTGTGCACAAGTGATAAGTGAGTTGGGGAACTTGTGGCTGACATGTGCGAGTCATCTCTGAAAACTGAGGATGCACAGGTGGCTGGGTCTGGATTGAATGCCACACCTGTCTTTGTAATAATGCTTGCAATTCTGCGCTGCCTTTCATCAGGGCTCCCTGACAGGTTTTGCAGAAATACCACTGCGGCTTTTAGAGGGGATGTGAAACCCATTTTGGAGTGGAGAAATCTTAGAATTTTGTGATAAAGCAAATGTTTAAGAGCAGCAGAATGGTCTAGAAAAGAACAAAGAAATCTGACTATCCTTTTACAAGTGAACATGTTGTATCCTTTCTTTCTCTTATTAAAAGCCTATCTCTTTAAATTATGCTTAAAAATTAAACAAGCATTTGCAAAGAGATCTACTATGTGTGAAACAATAGGAAAGGACCAAGGAATATTAACAAATGAATGTAATCTTGCCCTTGTAGATAAGGGTTTCTTTAAGGGCCAAAAATATAGTTATAAATAATGTGAACAGTTCAGAAAGGAACTGCACATATGTGTGAAAGTGTGTGACAATTTATGAATTCTCAATTAGTTCAGGATTAGCAAGTTGTCAGTATTGACGGGGTTATGGTGCATGGGGGTATATCTGTGCAGATGAATATGATGAATTAGAGGTGAGCTGGATGCCAGTGGCTCACGCCGGTAATCCTAGCTACTTAGGAGGCTGAGATCTGAGGATCGTGGTTCAAAGCCAGCCTGGGCAGGAAAGTCCATGAAAGTCTTATCACCAATAAATCACCAGAAAACCAGAAGTGGTGCTGTGACTCAGGTGGTAGAGTGCTAGCCTCCAGCTTAAGAGCTCAGGAACAGTGCCCATGCCCACAACCAGCCAAAAAACAACACAAAACAAAATAAACAAAAAGAATAAGTAAGATTTTTGTCTTACAAAGAAAATATTTTCCATTTCTTCTAATATATTGAATTTAAGAAAAGAAAGAATGTTAAAGGAAAAGGGTTTTTGTCTGGTTAAATCCTGAGAGTGAGGAAGAAATTGAAGATGACTCCAAAACCTTCAGCATGACTGTGGAGCTAGTGAGACGATTAATAAAGAGAGGACACAATGGTGGACAGGATGAGAAGGAAAATCCTATATTTGCTTTTGATATTTTAAGTTGAAACAGCAAAATGAGAGACCCTTGAAGATAAAATCAGCATGATCTTTGAAATTAATCTGGCATTAGAAAGAAAAAAGAATAGGTGTTTCCTTAAGGTTTCTAGATCTTAATGCAGATATACAAATGGAAGACCACACACCACAGGTTTAAATATTTTAAAGGTTATAAATCATGCCACAAACTGTTTTTTTTTTTGAACTGCGATCCTCAGATCTCAGCCTCCGGCTGTTCAAAGCCGGAATTCAAAGCCAGCCCGGGCAGGAGAGACCTTGAGACTCCTATCTCCAATACACCACCAGAAAACTGGAAGTGGCGCTGTAGCTCAAGTGGTAGAGCGCTCGCCTTGAGCTGAAGAGCTGAGGGACAGTGCCCAGGCCCAGAGTTCAAGCCCCATGGCTGACAAAAAAAAAAAAAAAAGTGTATTAAGAAGGAAGAGAGCAAGAGCAATAAAAGCTCCATCTAGAGGCCGATAGTATAGATTCCCAAGATGGAGCTGGAAGGGTGGAAATCAATGGTAGAAACTGTACTGCATGCCTCAAAAAATGAATTAGAAAAAGGAGACAGAAGAAGTATGAAGAATCAAAAGTGAAGGCACATTTTATTTATTTGTTTGTTTGTTTTGGTGCAGGTCTGGGGCTTGTCCTATGGGCCTGGGTGCTGTCCTTGAGCTTTTTCACTCAAGATTATGGCTTCTAACTACAGCTCCACCTCCAGCTATTTTTGCTGGTTAGTTGGAGGTAAGAGTCTCACAAATTTTCCTGCCTGGCAGGGAAATACTTCAGAACTGTAAGCAAGCCTAAGTATTTCAGTGATGAAAAACAATGGAGCAAGTATAAAACTCTGAGTTCAAATTGAGAGAGAGAGAGAGAGAGAGAAAGGGAGAGAGAGAAAGGGAGAGAAAGGGAGAGTGCCTGTGTGCTGGACTCAGAGTCACAAGATCCTAAGAAGTACACTGCTTTGTTCCTAGGTTGGTTGTGAAGCAGGAAAAGATTCACTTCATCATCCTACTTTTCCACATTTATCATTTAAAAACCTGCAATTTCTACCCTCTAAAGCTCTGGAAGTCATCTTCCAAGCAATATCCTTTTGGGAAAGGTAAATAATTAAATGACGAAAGCAGAACTGGATGAAAGAAGGCGAGAGCCCCAGGATGCAGCTGCTCATTTTTCTTCCTTTCCCATTTCCAACGCTCTTTTCAAAGCTCCTAAGGGGTCTCTGTGCTACACAGTCAGAAAATATTTGAAGTAGATAATCTCTAAGATCCAGTCCAAGTCTAAAATCCAAAGATTCTGCTAAGGCAGGTACAACTTCGTTCATGAACTGGAGCTGTGGGGAGGAGGAGGGGAAGAAGCTTTGAAATTAGGCCATACTTTTGAATTAGTGGGTAGGAAGAGAGGAGATATTTTAAACAGGAAGAGGAGCATAATAAAAAAAAAATAGTGAAAGGAATAATACTGGTTTCCTTGGCAGAGGATGTGTGGAATAATAAAGAGACTTTTCTAACTAAACTGTAGGGATTGTAAGGTAGAATGGTGGGAAATAAAATTTAAGTACAGGGCACTTACCTTTCATATGAGACAAGTGTTATTCCTGGAGACTTTGCATACTTTAAAACTCCAATAATTCAAAACAAATTTTCCCAAAGGGGGAATGCATTTTTTTTGGACCTTTCAGATTTGCAATAGTTTTAACGTATATTTGCTTTGAAGTTGCTTCTTTGTCTTTTGCATCTCTTTATTGTTTTGCTGAAGACTCTTTCCAGCATGAATATAGTGGAGGTGTTTCAACTTCACAGGACTTTATCGCAACTTCTATCGATTCCAAAGTTATCGATGTGGAGTTTGCTTCTCAGTGTGACCTGGAGTGGCACTGCTTTCTTATGAAAAATAAGGTTTGAAATTAGAATAACGGTGCTTGTTCAGATTGTAAAAGCTTGCTTTTAGAAACGCTAGGGCAAAAGTTAATCAAGAGGGGTTATTGTAGTACTGACAAAGAAGGGTTTTGTCCTTCCTTTTCCCCAAGGTAGTAGGCAATAGCAGTAACATAAACACAACTTGCAATTCGTTCAGTTGTCAAATTATGCTACTTTGCAAGAATTACATAAATTGGATTCCTCATCTATTCAAATTAGGCACAGACATTTCTTTAATCCCACAGTTTCAAGTTCGTAACTTAGAACTTTACTTGTGTGTATTATGAAACTTATACAAGAGGCAGGGAGTGTATGCTATTTATCTTTGTACTTTCAGAACTCTCTTAGCTTTGTGTCTTTCAGTATATATTATATAGCATTTGCTAAATGAAATGGAATTGCTCTTTGGATAATTTGGACTCGGAGGAGGTGACAGAAGGGAGTAGACTTTCACAATTGCTGTACTCAGGAGAGGGTTGATGCTAAACATTACATGCAGCAAAGCATTTTATTGATTTCTCATTGGAGGAGAGTTTTTCTTTCCTTCCTTCCTTTCTTTCTTTCTCTATCTTTCTTTCTTCCTTCCTTCCTTCCTCTCTCTCTCTTTTTCTTTCTTTCTTTCTTTTGGTTTTATTCTCTTCCTCTCTTTCTCTTTCCCTCTCCCTTCCTTTCTTCCCTCCCTTTTTCTCCATCCCTCCCTCCCTCCCTCCCTCCCTCCCTTCCTTCCTTCCTTCCTGTTTCCTTTTTCCACTGAACTTAGGGCTTCATGTTCACTCAGTTGGCACTCTACCCCTTGTGCCACACCTCTAGCATAGCTCTTTGCTGGTTGTTTTGGTGATGGAATCTCACAGACCTTTTGGGCTGAGCTATCTGTGAACCACTATCTTCCAGATTTCAGCTTCAGGAGTAGCTAGGATTACTGGTGTGAGCTGCCAGCATCTAGCTTGGTGGTGGAGTTTCCTAATCACAGCACTCCTGTCATCCTGTTAAACTTTGAGAGATTAAATGCACACAGTGATTTGTGATTGTGCAGGATTCCACAAGACATAACTCTTAGACAGAGAGCAGGGTGTGAGTAAGACTTGGTGCTGAGTTACACTGGGATGAAATATATGCAAAACATAAGGAGTCAGGGATGACTATAGCAAAGAAGGATGAAGCAGAGTGTTGTGGAGAACATGTGGCTTGAAGCTAAAGCCTAGAATGCTGGGGCTTTGTCTAGGCAATGCTAAGAGTCTAGGTGAAGAGTAGAACAGTCAAATCAATCATTGGGATAACACAAAACAGCTAGATGTGTGCCACCATCAGCTATATCACTAGGGAATAAGGGGAAGTCAGAAATCAGGTTTCTTAGGGCCTTTTCAAATATTTTTTATCCAATTGATGTCATCCTGAAATCAAAACTTAATTAAAAATAAAGCATGAGAGGACTCTTCACTTTCTACCTCAAGGAGCTTATAGAAAGATGGCAAGAATTTTGTAGTCCTGAGAGCCTAGTCAGGGGCTTTGATTTGTTAGATTCTAATGGCAGAATTGGATGTTGCACATCAGAAATTATTAAATAATTTGTTTTCAAAATACTTCTTAAAAATAATTCTTTTAATCCTATTTTCTGTGAGACTGTGAGATGAGCTCTGTCTAATACATAATGGCAGAAGCTTTTGAGAAAGTCAGTTATAAATTATCTGAATTAAATCAACGCAGTCTTATTCAAAGTGATAATAAAAAATGTCTTATTATCAATCATAGGGTGAACTCAGTGTACCAGGAAAAGTGAGGCCAGAGAGTTTTTTATTTTATTTTATTTTATTTTTAGAGTGGATCGATGTGACAAGTTGAACTTTTTCCTAAGGCCACAAACTGTGACTTGTATATTCCTTACAGTGTGTAGTAGACTATTTTTTCTTTTTTTGCTAAATGTGCAACTTGAATAAACTGTAGCGAAAAGGGGAAAGTCCTTTGGCCTTTTGTTTGGCCACTAAAACACTATGTAATTAGAGTGCTTTATTTCTAGGTCAGAATTTAGATTTGCAAGCTAAACTACCTATCAATTGTACTCTTAAAGAGGTGCAGCTCTGTGCATCAAAGGTGAGTAAGAAGGGGAAAAGGTCAGGAGAGAGACAAAGGAACAGCATTTTTACTTAAAATTTGATTTACCTGTCTGGTCATAAATGGGGTACACCATTTACCATTGTGTTCCCAGTTTATTTCCATGACACACTTAACATACATTAGTAATTGTGCTAAAGGAGTCTTTTCCTACAGAGCTGAATGAAATGTGTAATACTTTCTCTAATTCACACAAGAAAAGCCTTTTCCTATACATTTCGTATCCTACCTGTTGCATCCTAATTTCTCATTTCAGATTAGTAAAGGAAAGTACATATAGCCAAAGAAAGCCATTAGAACCTCTACGTGTAATTGTTAGGCTTTTAAAGTCAATTTTGCAGAGGTATTGAGTTGAAGACAAGGAAAATTAAAAGGGGAAAATAACACCTGAGTCAGCACTTCCATGCCTCCATTTCCTGTCCTGTAAAAGAGTGTCTTGCCCCATACACTGTGGTGTAATGTGCATCAATTAAGTTATATCAACTCAGTCTACTGAATGGTCAAGCTTGTAGCTTGCTTCCTACAAATAATATACCTGCTTGACTTATTTATATAATTTTTATATCAAATACCCCATTGGGAGAAACATGTGCCCACAATAAGGATGAAAACATCACAGTAAACATTGTTTTATATGTTCCTTTAAATAAATACTATGGAGAAAAAATAAAAATACTCCATTACCTAGAACTGTATAATTTTTGGAGATAACAATAAGACATAAAACAGAGTAATGAAACCAATGTTCGACAGTATTGACTCAACACAACCAAAGGATCAAGATGTTCTCCTCAAAGTCCTGTCTGTTCATACACCACAGACTTGTACATTTTTCCAAAATGAAGAAATTATTAGCCTTTTTTTTTAATATGGTCTTTAGCATTTGGGAGAATTCATAGGGAAGGCATATGGCCAAATCTTAGGGCCTAGCTCAGAACTGGGAGGGATTGATTCTCTTTCAGGTTGCTTGCCATTTAGCTAGAGAGCCCCTGGGAGAGCAGCTTAGCCTTCTCTGTGTCCTGCTTAGCACTCTTTTGGCTCTCTCTGAATCTGTGAATAATGTTTGCTGATACAGCTGACAGAGATTTGTCATCTTCTTGATTGTAATATGTCATCACTTTCATGCCCTACCTACAGCGCATGCTAGCCGTGGGGGGCTACAGGGAAAGCACACAGGGCTTGTCTAAATGTCTACAAGAATGGACACAGGGGTTCTCTTAAAACGATGGCAGAGATGAGAGTTCTACCATTATTTATTGAACTTAAACTTTTCAGTCATTTCCAGCGTACAATAATGCCTTCTCTTGGTTAGACTATTTTCCCCCCTTCAGCATTACAGTACTTCATTATTGCCACAGGGGGAACTGTTGGCTTAATTTTGCTTTGGAGACACTGCTGCTGAAATTATTAAACTAATGATTTATGTTCTATGTGATACAACAATCTCTTGTGCTTAAAACGGTTACTATGTTTTGTTTACTGTTTATAACTACCAGCGGTTGTGCCACAAAAAACCCCTGCCAGCTTGCAAGGTTTATTTATCCCTGTGGATCTTTAGAAACCACTGATTAATATAGAAAAAATTTGAATGGCTTATATATTTTTTTTAAAAAAATCCCATAAGCTATGAATCAAGCCAGTGTGGTGTGCTACAGGGAGGAATAGTTAAACGAGAAGGCACAATGAATATCAAAACCTACAGACTCTCGTATTTGCTCCTGGTTTTATCAAAATGGAAATTATGAGTGCTTTTCAGGAACACAGATCTGTGACTCCATCAGCTTTGGGCTATGAGATCACCAGCATTTCCCTTCGGGTGCTGCACATTTTACCATATTAAGGAACCAATTTGCTTAGAGAAATGTTGCATGTGTTTAAAGGCTGTTAAGTTTGATGGCTGGCAGAATGCTCCCATTTAGCCTTGATGCTGCCCTCAGTGAATGAAGCCTCTACAATCTGGCTGGCATTTTCTTTTCTTTTCTGAAGTTCTTTTGTGTAACTGAAGACATAAATGAGGCAGATGATGGCGTGGTCATGGACATGTTTTAAAGGGCAGCATGGATGTCATATTTTGTTTAAGTTTTGACACCGCCCCTCCTCAAGAGAAGGGAAGGAAACATCACTTTTTCTTTTAGACAGCTTCAGACCAATTCCAAACCTCCCATCTTAGATTTCATCCTCCAGTGACACCTTCCAGGTGACTCCTGAACCCCATCTGTCATTTTGGCTATGTTTGGACCTCAAAATAGTCCACCACCTCTGCCTGTCTTGGACAGTTTTGTATGTTTGTTACTCTCTCACCAGCCATTTCTGACTGTTCGCAGGCCATTTTTATTCTGAGATCTGATGTAGTCCAGCCAGGCAATGAGTATGAATGTTTGAGTCTAGTTTCAGGCATTCTGCACAGTAGGCTAGCACAGGGTACAGCTGGCATTCTTTGAAACAGGGATAGGTATGAGTTTTTAAAACATTTCTCAATCAGTCTATAAATGTAAGCCATGGAGACAGCTCAACCTGAAAGACAGGATTTGAGCAAGTCAGTTTCTAAGTAGGAAAGCAAAATCCAGGCCCAAAGTATGGGACCAAAAATGTTCCTGTTTTTTTCATGTTCTAATTTCAACATCTGTGTGCAGCTTTACTCTTAATCCCTTGATACTTTCTATACCAAAATGGGGCCAGAAACTAAAGAGGAAGATATAGATAAAGTGCCAAACCAAGGAGCAAAAACATCTGTTTTATTGTTTAATTTCTTCCTCATAACTCATTATTTTTTTCTCTAAGATGCGTGAGCATCATGAATATTTATGATATTATAATGTGTGGTAGTATGGAAAACATATGAGCCAAGTAGCAGTTTTAACTAGAAATACCTGCCTAATTCCTGAATGATTTCAATCATATGTGTTTTCATGTAGAGACTTAGAATTACTCCCTTCTTCTATTAGAAAAGTACAATGAAAAGCAACAAATTCTGGTATGATTTATTCTGTTTTATTTTGATGAATTCCCCATTGGCCTCTTACCATCATGTTTAGGAAAATGAATCCTATGCAGTTAAAAAAATCAACTGTAATTACATTACAAATTATTTTTAAATCACAGAAATGTAAAACCAGTATGAGGCATGATTTGAAATTTTATACAAAATGCAAAACATATTAAAATATAATACTTAATTAGTATGGGAAAGGTAAAATATCTGTGATGTGTCAGATTTTCTAACATGGAAAATTTTAGACTTCAGTAGACTTCTAGTGAGATTGGACTTCACAGATTTCATCAAGTGACAGTTTTTTTTTTCCAAGTGAAAGTTAGTTTGAAAATGAAATGTTTTTTTTTCAGAGAAACTAGAGACCACCACGTGAAAACAATAAACAACCACTTTCATTGTATCTCTAACCATTATATGAGAGGATAACACATTTCTCTCTCAGATTTTAATGTTGAGATGATCTGAAGACATTACTCTAGACATAAATTTGTTATGCAAATATAAAAACAGAAGGCCCAGAAATATTCAAGCCTAAGTGTTTTTTTTGTGCATGTATGTTTTCATATCTTTTAAGTAATATCTAGGAGTAGAATTTCTGGGAATTATACCTTTCTCAGAAAGTCTGAAAATATTGTTTACTGATGTAGCTTTTTGATTTTTCAGCAGTAATGTATAAAATTTTCAGTAGTAATAATGTAAAACATTAAATTTTTATATGCTCTTCAACCCTTAGAGTTATTAAGCTATAAAAATTTAAATCATTTAAAAGATGGGTAAACTATGCTGTCGTGCTTTAAATTTCCATATGCCAGTTCTTTATCCCATATATGTTTTTCAATACTATCTTTTATGGTTTGAATATAAAATGTCTCACACAAGATCATGTGTCAAGTAAATTAGCCTGTTAGTACTTTTGATTGGTATCTGTGTGCCGATGGTTCCTGCCTGTAATCCTAGCTATTCAAGAGGCTGAGATCTGAGAACTGTGGTTCAAAGCCAAAAAGGGAAAACAAATCCAAGAGGTTCTTATCTCCAATTAACTGCCAAAAGGCTAACATACAGATATGGCTCAAACAGTAGAATAAACCTTAAGCCAAGACTACAAAGCCCTGAGTTCAAGCCCCAATTCCTCTATGGGAAAATCAGTTTTTCAGCTGGAGGACTGTCAATAAACGGGACTATTTATTATCAATTTGGAAAAATTAACTTAAGGAGTATTGCCCTGAAGAGATCTTAAAAATACTATGTCTTCCATTCAATAAACAAGTAAATAGCAATGTTTATGAAGACTTCTGCCATCTGAGCATTTATTTGTAATTTTAGGATAAATACACATATTTGGTTGTTTATTCATAAGCTATATTTATGCTATAATTTTAAGATACAAGCAATATATACATGCATATACATATTACTTGTATCTTAAAATTATATATGACATAAATATTAAACTTACATATAATCAAATATAATTACATATAATAATTAAAATTATATATCACTTGTATAATATATATTATTTGTGATATATATTAGCAGTAGCCTTGTATCTTACAGTCTTGTTACTTCACTTTTTAGTTGTTGTAGGGTTTCTTTTTATGTGCGTATAGATTTATTAGGATTTTTCACCATTTAAAAAAATCAATGAATCTGTCAGTAAACATATTCTCATTTTTCTTTTGCAAATTTTATTTATTTCCCCTTTTTATTGCTCTGTTCTCTTGCTAGAATGACAATGAAAAATTAACAAAAAGATTAGTGAGATAGCTTACTCCAGCATTGTGTCTGATCAATTGGAATTTGACTATTAACGCGATTTTAGTAGTATGTTCTTTGAACAATGTAAAAAGGCTTTCAATTTTTACTTTCACAATATTTATGATTATTGGGGACTAGCCTTGAAGGTATGCTTTTACTTTTCACGAGTAAGTATTATATTGACTTTAGTGAAAAGATGTATTTATTTATTTAGCTGGAGAAAACTTCTTTATACTTTTAATTATGTGTGTATGTATATCAAGGCATTTATTATAAGAAATTTTCTTACACAGTTATGGAGGTTGGCGAGTCCAAACTCTTTGTAAGAAACCAATGGTCCAAAAACTTCGAAACCTAGAGAAACAGTTGGATTCTGATGTAAGTTTGAAGAAAGATGAGTGTTTTAATTCAACTAATTGGATAAAGCTCATCCATATGGAAATTTTCTTTTTTTTTTTTTTTTTTTTTGGGTCCGGTCATGGGGCCTGAACTCTGGGCCTGGGCGCTGTCCCTCACCTCTTCAGCTCAGGGCTAGTGCCCTACCACTTGAGCCACAGCACCACTTCCGGCTTTTTTCTTTTTGCTTACGTGGTGCTGAGTAATCGAACCCAGGGCTTCAGGCATGCAAGGCAAGCGCTCTACCACTGAGCCACCTTCCCAGCCCCTGGAAATTTTCTTTGTTGAGGGATATAAGAGGGTGTGGTCACACAAATAGAGAAAGGAAGGATGAGCAGACAGTCATTATATTCAATGTAAAAAACAAAGACAAAATCCCCAAGAAAATCTTTATGCTAACTTAATTCAACTATACTCTTATACAAAAATCCAGAATCCTGTTTCAACAAATAACTGGGCACTCTGGAGCCTAACTTGGCAAATAAAATTAGACATGAACATGCCCCAACTACCTTCAGGATAATTTTCTTCACCAGATTTACATGTAGAAAACAAAAATAAATGTGGAATGAATGACTGATTTTGTCCTGCTATAGATTATTCTTCTAGAGGATCTTGAAAGATGAAAAATTCTTCAACAGAGGGACTTTATGAGTAAAGTACTCCTCATGAGTAAGTCACAGAGATTAGAAAATCCCCAGAGACCCATAATAACTTGTATCCACAGAATTAAAATGAAAAGAAGCTATGTCAGCAGGCAAGCTAGATAATTTATACCACAAACAAACAAACAAATCCTTCATTTTTAAGCTTTCTGGTAGCTCAACCCACAGATTATTTTTCCCCTTTCCAGGCAACAGCAAAACTGAGTTTTGCAATTCATTTTGTCAATATTTTAGAATGAATTATTATAATACTTTAGGTTAAAAGAGTTACAATAAAATCATCTGTACAATCATTCTTTTGTACTGTTATTTGGTATTGTGCTTCCCATTGGTGTTCAAAGCAAATATATGAATTCATTATATGCCTTAAAAGTAATTTGTAGCCTTGAGCCTCATACCTATAATCCTAGCTACTAAAGAGGCTGAGATCTGAGGATCAAGGTTCAAAGCCAGCCCAGGGACAAAAGTCTGTGAGACTCTTATCTCCAATTAACTACTAAGAAAGCTGGAGTGGAGCTGTGGCTCAAGTGGTAGAGCTCTAGTCTTGAGAACAAAGAAGCTCAGGGATCTGCACAGAAACACACAAAAGGTTAATTATTATTATTATTCAAGTAGAAAAGAACCATAAAAATTCCCTAATGACATGTTTTTCTATTTAACTTAAGCAGTATTAATGCCAAATGAACTTTATAAAACAGTTATTTTTTTAATAATTTCAAATATGTTCCTCTATTAAAATACATTTATATTTGTTTATAAAATACAGTTATACATGAATAATGGTGAACATAATTTGAGCTGCTCATTAAACTCTCAGGATTAGGAGCTAAACTAGGTGGAATCTTTTTATATTACATAAATAATTTTGTGACTATAGCTCTTTTGAGTAATGCTGTATTTTCCAAACTAATAGAATTTTTGTTGTTGTTAATCCTAAAGCTTAAACTCAGAACCTTACACTTGCTAAGGAAGGTGCTCTACCACTTGAGTCAGGCTGCAATTTGCTTTATATATCATTTTCTTTTTTTTTTTTTTGCCAGTCATGGGGCCTGAACTCTGGGCCTGGGTGCTGTCCCTCAGCTCTTCAGCTCAAGATTAGCACTCTACCACTTGAGCCACAGCACCACTTCCAGCTTTTTCTGTTTATTTGATGCTGAGGAATTGAATCCAGGGCCTCATGAATGTTAGGCAAGTCACCTTCCCAGCCCTATGTCTTATTTTCAAATATGGTTTTGCTTTATGTCTGGGAAGGCCTTGACTGCAGTCCTCCCTTTTGTGCTTACCTTGGTCACTGGGATGACAGGCACATATCATAACATTCAGCTAATGGTTGAGATGGAGTCTCTCGAACTTAAATTTCTAGGCTAGACTCCAGCCTCAATTCCCTGATCTCTGCCTCTCGAGTAGCAAGTATTAAATAGTTGAACCATCTTATAAATCAGGTCTTGAGCAATGAGGCCTCTGGATTTATTCATTTTATCTTTCTCCTTCCTTTGAAGGAATTTCTGTTCTTTAGATTTCAAAACCATTAGAATAAAAATATTATAGTCACTCTGACCTATCAGTGTCCCTCCTTTCAAGAGGATTTCAAACCTCAGAACATACAATGCAACTGGCAAGCCATTGTATGGCTTTTGTCCTTGACTTCTTACTTTCTAGTCCACTGATTTGTTCTGTTTTTATGTGTGGACTCAGCACTTTGGTAGGATAAAATTATTACCCCCTAGAAAGCAGGTCAGAGAGAGAAGCATGCTCCTCAGATGAAAATCAAGAATGCCAGCCAAGCGGAATATAAAATAAAATTATTGTAGCTTAGGATCAGTCACTGTTCCAGAAGACAAGAGGCTTGGAATCTTCTCTTACTAAGATGTCAAACTTCACTGGTCATTACTAAAATAATGTTGCTTAGCTTAATCCCTTTACTAAGGAGTTATGAATCACTTTGAGTATCTCGGTAATGAGGACCATGTTAGATGTTGCTATAGTAGCAAACTAGAAACTTAAGAGTGGCTTAACACCGAAAGATGTGCTTTCCATTCATGCAAAGGCAGGAGCAGGTTGGGATGTGCTCCTACATCTAGAAATTTCACCATCTGGATGGAGCATGTGACCTCCAGGACTGAAGCCATCAGGGAAATGTACTTCATAAATGTGGGTAAAGAGAACTAGATTCAGCCAAAGTTTATTTATTCATACTTTTTCCTAAGTAGTTACACAGCATAAAGTAATAACAACAATAACTTTGACTTACTAACAATGTACAGAATCCTAGACCTCATTCTCAGCACTTTAATCCTTCTTATCTCAATGCTGGTTATTTACCCAGATGGAAGGTCTTATTAGTAGGACTTTTATTTTACAGGTGAACAAACTGACTTCAAATGTTCAATGTTCTTTTTGTTTGTTTCTTTTGTTTTGCTTTTCTTATCCTGGGCCTTGAACTCTGGGCTTGGGCACAGTCCCTGAACTTTTGTGCTCAAAGCTCTACCACTTGAGCCACAGCCACACTTCTGGCTTTTTGTGGTTAATTGGAGATTAAAAAAAATCTCATGGACTTTCTTTCTTTTTTTCTAATTTTTTATTTTATATTATGCTGAGAAGCTAGGATTACAGGTGTGAGCCACTGGTGCCCAGCTCAGGGGCTTTCTTAAGGTCACATGTTGGTGAGTGGAACAGAGATTTTGATTATAGGAGGTCGGGCACCAGAGCTACAGTGGTTGTGTGTGTGTGAGTGTGTGTGTGAGTGTTAAGGTAAAATCCTATAGAGAGCAACCAAAAAAAATTCTAGACTTCATTTACAGCACTTTAATCTCTCATCTTACTTAAAGCTTGTTAATTACCCATTGGAAAGTGTTATTATGATGACTTCTATGTTACAGGTGGGCAAACCATCTAAAATACTAAATAGCTTTCTTAAGGTCACATGTAAATAAGTAGGATAGCAATTTTGATCAAAGGAGGTCTAGCACCAGAGATACGGTGCCAGTGTGTGTATGTGTGTGTGTGTGTGTGTGTGTGTGTGTACATGTATGTGTACATGTATGTATATGGGGGTATTAAGGTAAAGTTCAATAGAAAACAACCAAAATCCAAATCAGCCATCAGTGCTTTATTCTCACTAACAGCTTGCATTTTCTACAATTAAAAACATTTCATTAGAGACAGGAGAAATCAATAGATAGGTTTGCCTGAGTAATAAATAATTAGAGCATGAAGAACATTGCAGATATTCAATAATCAATTCTATGAACATGGACGTTTGAAGGCCAGGGATAAAGTTCAGTGGTAGAGGGTTCAAGGTCCTCAATTTGATCCCCAGTACTACAAAAACAGAAACAAACAACAACAAAAAACCATGGACTCAACCAGAAATTCAGTACAAACTGTTTATTTCTTTTAGACATTCTGTCTACATGTTATTAATGTCACTAGAGGAAAAAAAAATTCAGCACATCCTGACATGCTATTCTTCTTGCCTCTTTTCTTTGTCTTTCTTTTTTCTTTCTTTCTTTCTTTCTTTCTTTCTTTCTTTCTTCCTTCCTTCCTTCCTTCCTTTCTTTCTCCTTCTTACTCTTACCCTTTCTCTCTCTTTTCTTTCTTTCTTTTCTTTTCTTTCTCCTTCCTTCCTTCCTTCCTCCCTTCCCTCCTTCCTTTCTTTTTCTTTCTTTCTCTTCCTTCCTTCTTTCCTTCTTTCCTTTTTCCCTTGCTGCCCCTTACAGGGGATTGGACTCATGGCCTCCAGCTTGTTAGACAGGTGCTGTAATAGTTGAAACACTCTCCCATCCTTTTTTGCTTTCATTGTTTTTTCAATAAAGTTTCACCCATGGCTTCTATGTAGCTGAGATTACAAGTATGCATGACTACACCTAGTTTATTGGTTGAAGTGGATATTCCTTTTTGTCTAGACTGGCCTTGAGCTGCAATCCTCTTGAACTCTACCTCCTAAGAGACCAGGATCATAGGCATAAACCACCAGTTATGGCCTTTTCTTCTTTTATTTATTTTTGAACTTTTCATTTCTGTTTTATCCATTTCCTACCTTACCACACTTAGTTCATTTTGATTGTATGGTCACCATTATACATTGTTCCTGACTTTTAAATAGTTAATACTTTTTCAACCAATATGTGCCATGTATGGGTGTCTAACATCTTGCTTCTTTCCTTCAGAGAAAAAAGAATGTGTAATTAAAGTTACTATTTTAAGAATTAAAACTGACTTGACAGAGGAGAGTTCTACCAACCTTCTTTTTTGACTTAAGCACTTTCTGAGACTGAAATAAGGATACCGGGTCTAACTGCTCCATCTTTGCCACATGGTAGATGACAAGGAATTGGTTTAACTGGTGCCATCTTGTCTTCATGGTGGAGGAAGCTGAAGTCCCACCTCTCAGGTGATGGGTATGCCCGAATTCCTAGAGGCAGGGGCGGGGACTTGGACAATACAGGCTAGCAGACCTGCCAGTCTTGGGACATGAACTCTCATGGTCACCTTGACCCCTGACCAGGATCCTACTTAGGCCTGGAGAAGCTCAGGAGCCATAATGCCATGCCTCCTGTCTCTTGGCTCACCATGTGACCCACTTCAGCGCTCTATTGGGGTTGATCTGGTTTGTTAGTATTGTTTTTCTGTTCTTTCTTTCCTCTCCTACTGTCATGGCTCAGTTTTATAATAATGTTCAAGAGGCTGTAGGTCTTTGGGACAGGAGTCTACCTGCAGACTCCAGCTTTCTAGTAAAGACTCCCAATTCAACCTCTCAAAATGTGGTTCTTCTGTTTCTCACAACTGAATTCCCACACAAGACAATGTACCTTATCTGGAAATATCATGAGAATATATAAGTAGGTTAGTAGTAAGTATAGTTTTCTATAAAAATGAAAATATCTGCTTTCCTCGTGGAAATCTTTTCTCTGATTTGAGCCATGCTTCACATGCTTGCTTTGTCCAATCTACAATGTTTATATTCACTCTTTCGAATCCCACTACATCATGGTTAAATGTAAACAACTGAGGTTTGTTTCCCTCTCTTGGAATTTCTAAATAACAGTTCTGCATATTATAACTTTAAAGATGTGTCATGGCAGCTGCAAATAACTTTTAAAAAGAAACTTTGTGGAGCAAACTATCACATTTCATCTACAGTTTGGCAACAGGCACATGCTTTTCTGGCTTCAATTCAGCCTTCGTTTCGCAAACCAACTTCCTGCAGCATGAGAATATACATTTTTCTGGGCCAAATATTCCAAAGTGGACACCAATTTGGGACTCCTAGTGTTTTCCAGCTCTTCAGCTTTTGGACATATGAGCACTGAAAATGCCAGATTTCTACTATTCATGCCAAACATTTATTCTTTGGAGACTGAAAAGTCAAGCATCTTAACATTAGCATAAACTGCCAGAAGTAAACGTTTTTATGAAACCATCATTCCCAGGCAGTAGATGGACAACTCGCACCAACTTCCCAACCAGTCATTTCCATTGTCTGATCAACACTCTGGGACTCATCAGTTACATCGAGTTCTGGGAGGGAGTTAAGAGTTACAGGAAGAGGTGAGAGGTGGAATGCTAATGAATATAGCCAGAGTGGAAATGTGCTAATTGTTACAAAGGAGAGCCAGACATTTTAGCTTTTTATTTTTTAATTTTGTTTTGTTTTGTTGTTTCTTTTTCAGCTAGCCTGTAATGTCCTTTCTGTTGCTCCCCACCTGGAAGGATGGGCATGGAGGAGCTTGGCTGTTTTGCCATTCTCTTCTTCTTCCAACTCTGTATCTCCCAGCCCCAATCCCTTGCAGCTCCAAGCACGGGTTCAGTCTTCTGAATTCCATCTGAAATGCATACTTCCTCCCTTGGTGTATTGGAAACTGAGTCAGGAGGGTATTTGCATGAAGAAAGACCAGAAAGCGAACTCAACAGACTAGATCAACTTTAATGGAACGTTGAAGAGGGACATCATGGTGACCTGGGGAGAGGCAGGAGGTGTGAGGTATAATGGGGGTAGGGGTGGAGGGACTTAAGTAAGGTCCTAGGCAGGAGTAGGCTCATTTGTAGCTGGAGAGTTTCAAGGAGTTTCAGGACATGGATTGAGAGTTTGTGGTAATGGCCTGAAATGGAATGGTTTCAGGAACCTATGTGCAAGTTGAAGGTTCAGCCAGGTGTGGCCTGCTTCTAAGAACTCAGAGGCCTATCACCTGAGGAGCTCAGGTCAGGGAGTGGGCTTTCACATTTAGATTAAGGTTCCAGGCTGGAGAAGTTTGGGAAGGTGGGGGCAGGGGAGGCAGTCTGTGGGCCAGGCTGTGGAAGCAACCTTGAATTATGTGAACAAAGCAGACTCCCATCAGTGTGTATGGGCACCATTTACTGGAAGGTTCTTTGACTGCTAAAGTCAGGTATTAGATTCCATACTAGGTGCTTGGTGAGCACAGTGAAAAGCTTTTTCCCATAGCTGTGGGGATATCTTTGATCTTCAGCTCAATGGCTCTCAATTAGGTACCTTTCTGTCCCACAAAGTAAAAGAGAAAATGCCCTGGTAATAAATCATCCATAAAAGAAAATCAGAAATGTGTGTACTTTTGACATTGTGAGCTGGCAATGAAGTGGGGATGCTGGGTCTGGCCAGCATCATCTTAGCCACGTGATAGACAGGGAATTGGGTTTAACTGGTACCATCTTGTCTTCATGGTGGAGGAAGGGGAAATCCCACCTCTTAGGTGATGGGCATGCCTAAATTCCAAGAGGCAGGGACAGAGACTTAGATGATAGGTTTCTGGACCTGTCAGTCCTATGCCTTGAACTTAGGAGACTCTTGAGTTTCCTGTGACCTTGCCCCCTGACTTTGACACTATTTAGACACAGACTAGCTCAGATGCTATTATACCATGCCTCCTGTGCTGTCTCCTGTCCCTCCTCTGGTCACCATGGTGTCCCACTTGAGCTTTCTGTTGGGGTTGATGGGTTTGTTGGTATTGTTTTTCTGCTCTTTTCTCTCCTGCTCTCCTGGCTCAGTTTTCTGGTAGCATTGAGTGTATTGGAGAGGCTGCAGGTTTTTGTGACTGGAGTTTTTCTGCAACTGATGGCTTTCCAATAAAGACTGCTGATTCAACCTCTCAGAATGTGGCTTCTCTGTTTCTTATGACTGGGTTACCTTACAGCAGCAAGATGGGCCAGGAAAAGGTGAAAATGGATTGGGCTATGGTGATGGAGATGGAGTTGAGAACAGCCTGCTTCTGTATAGATTGTGCTAGCAGAGCTGGCAGAGCATTGAACACAAAAACGTGAGGAAAATAGAGCAATCAGTGATTAAGCTTATAAGTTTTGTCTGACAAAGTCTGTTCGAACAGGTGCCATTACTTGAAATAGAAGAAATGAGAGAAGTAAGTTGTGGGAGGATATTATCGTTTAAAACTTAATGTATTAAGGTCCTGGAGTAGAACGAGGTATTGGGGAATGGAACTTTAAAAGGTGGAGTTTCATTGAAAAAAAGGCACTGGGGATTTTTGAAGGTGATTGTAGAACTCAGGTCTCTTTTCCTGTTTGCTTCCTGGCCTAGACATGGTTTATTGCTTTTAAATAAGAAGATAAATGCAGATAAGAACTGAAATATCAACTGGATTAAAAAAATACTAACTTTCAATTTGAATTGGATGAAAAGACCCCTAGGCATTATGCATTCAAATTTCTTCTGAGAATAAGAAACCTAGTTCTCACAATAGAAGCAGGAAGTGAAGGAAGGCTTATAAGAACATCTGTTCTCAGGAGATTTTTCAGACTTGAATCACACACCAAAGGAAGTTTGGATGGTTGGGATAAAGTTCAGATATTTATCTGAACTCTGGAGTGGTTATTCAAATCAAAGCAAACATAATACATGATAGATCATCTAAATAGGAAAAATTTATTTGACAACCTAGACCATAATGATATACCAAACATTTCATTACTAACCTTTCATATCTGCTATATATAATGAATTTGAAATGGGGAGAATAACTAGACTTTCTGCAATCATTATATTTATTAGAGTTGAAATTAAATAGTTCACATGAATCTGTGGTTGCTATTGAAGAGGTCAACTTGTCTATATATTTTAAAGTGTTATTTCATTAGCTATAAAGTTAATCAAATTAAAAGTGAGACTAAAAGAGTTAGGAGAGGTAGCAAGTAGAATAACGTTAAACTTCTGGGTATAGAACAATAATATACTTATTATAATATACATCAATAGCTCATAATTGTGTTTAGGTACTGAAAAGACATTTTTTACTTACACTAAAAAAATCAAGTTCAGTAATACAGAATATAAATTATATGTTGGTTTGCATTTCAGTTGGATGCAAGAGAATAAAATTATTCCTCTCTGTTTATATAATGTTCACTGAAATTGGTCTACATTTTAAAGCCATCAGCAGATAATTCACATGCTGGGAAGAAACCCAATAAGAAGAGAGCTTAATTACATGGTATAAATCAGAATTTGGGTGAATTTAACTATATTTTTGGTTTGGCTAATACCTTAAGCCAGTTTTCAAATATTTAGATTCAGCAAAATTTGAAATGCATATTGCACAATCCAATTCTCTTTTCCCTTTAAAGTGATATGCATTTAATAAAAAATACAGTCTGTAAATCTTATAACCTTGTAGCTAACTTATCATCATGCCTCATAAAAATTTATGCAATCTCCAGGTTAACAAGTCCAAATTTCTTCAAAGGCCAGTCAGTGTTCATGAGGAACACCTTAAAACTAAAACCTTAACTTACTCTAAATCTATGAAGTGTTCAAATCTACATGGATTATTATTACTAGAGCTTCAGGCTGTAAGAAACACACTCTACTCTACTTGAAATGTTACCAGAGGAACAAACCTTTGGCAGACACTTGAAAGAGATATTTCCTTTAAAGTTCAATGGTACTTTCCTCATGACATTCTAGGAAGCTTTTTATTCCCCTTGTGATCATTTTCATTGTTTTGTTATGAAATAAATAATCATTTGCTTTTATTTTTAATATAAATTAAAATTAGCTTAGCTGTTACATAAAGCATAAAAATTTCAGTCAGTGCAAACATATAAAGAACCCCAGGCATTTTTATTCCTTCATGATGATAGCATTCAAAATCCTTTTTCTAGCCACTTGAAACATATGGTACATTATTATTATTATCTGTACTGTTCTTCTGACCTAGTTATCCAATAGCTCATGAGAACTCTTTATTCCTATCTAACTGTAACTTCATGCCTATTGACCAACCTCTTGTCTTTTTCTACCTTGACTCTAAGAACCTTGGTTTCTGAAAGCCTGACATTTCAGAAAATTTTTAACTCACAAATTAAGCAACTAAAGTTACCGGCAATGGTATGCTTCTGTTTTGGAAAAAAAAAAAAAAGAAGTCTTGAGTGCATTTTAATTTGCCCAGGAGAGGTCAATGGAGGGCTAAGGTTGCACTTGCTTTTCCAGTGGACTTTCCATTTTTAAAGGAGAGGAGTCTAATAGGAAAGGTGAAGAGAAGTCACAGAAACAGAATTGTAAAGAAGAAGCTGTGGAAATCACTAAGACAAGGACAGGAGGGTGGTGGTGCCTCTATTTATTGATATTTATCTAGGACTTTTAAAAAGTACCTCTTCAAAAAGTGAGAATTAAAGAAATGTGGGAATTTAGGGATTCACTAAAGGGTTTTAGCCTTTTTTCTGGTTATTTTGTAGAGGTTTTAAAGAGTCTTTGAATGATGACAAAAGATTGCTGTTAAACCTGAGCTTTGGGTAGTGATACAGCAGTATTTAATCATGACATGGGTTTTTGATGTTACTGAACATACATCTCTGAGGGGTGAGGATTAGAGAATGTCACTAATATAAATGGACAATAGAAACTTAAGGTTAGCCAAAGGCCTGGGCTTCCTATTTTTCCTGAAATTACTAAAAATATTCTGAAACTCTTGTTTCCTCACAAGATAGCACTGTACTAATCATCAGTAAAGGTTGATTGTTATTGATAATATTTGTACAAAATAAGTAGTTACAACTATCATAATCTTTTCAACTCTTTTTTAAAAGAACTCTTGTCTTTTAATTTTCCCTTAGTCTGGCTGGTCATAGACAGCAACAACAAAACAAAAGGTATTGAAAGAATGAGAAGAAGACCCATTTCAATTCTTTCCTAAATTATCTTTCTCTTAATACTCTCTATGATCTCTCTACATTTCCTTCTTCATTTCCCATCATTGCCTTTCTGATTCTCTTTCATTAATAACTTCACCTATATCTTCCTTGTTTAAAGTTTTTTCCTTATTTTAAGCATTACTTCTTTTGAAGACTTTTGTTTTTTACTGTTATAAAGGTGATGTATGGAGGGGTTACAGTTGCATAAGCCAGAGAGTGCATTTCTTTTTTGGACAATGTCACCCCTTCCCTCATTCTTTCCATTTTTCCCTCCTGTCCCCACCCACAAGTTGTATAGTTCATGTTCAGTATAGTGTCTGGTGAGTAGAGTTTTAGATTTTAACAGGCTTTAAAACTTTACTTTCTGAAAATTGCTTTCTATTGTACCTTGTAATTTTTCAATAAAGGAAATACATTTATCTTCCAGAAATGGCAGTAAGATCCATGCATTTGATCTAGACGCATCTGGAAGATTTAGAGTATTCTTCAAGCCTCTCTATACTTGTGGTATACTGTCTAGTTTCTTAATCCATGACTGAAAGTTCATGCTGTTGGTTCATGGCTATGATCCTAGTTCAGGAGGCTGAGATCTGGATAACTGTGGCTCAAAAACAGCCTTAATTGGAGGCATCGCTCAAGTGGCCAAGTGCCATCCATGAGCAAAAGAGCTGAACTGAAAGAATAAAAGAAAGTTAAAAACTTTTTCCCCTGTGTTTCACAAGATTGTCTCCAGAAGTGATGTTTCCTCTGACATTTTTGATATTAGTAATTTGAGTTCTTTCTATCTTTACTTTTGCTTGTCAATTTTATTGATCTTTTAAAAGGAACTGTAGGGTTTCTTTGTTTCTTTGGGGCTTTTTGGGTCAGTTGTGGAGGTTGAACTCAGGGCATGGGTGCTGTCCCTGAATTCTTCTTCCTCAAATCTAGTGCTCTACCACTTGGAGCCACAGCTCTGCTTCTGGTTTTCTGGCAGTTAATTGGAGATAAGAGTCTCATGGACTTTTCTTCCCAGGCTAGTTTTGAAATAAAATCCTGAGATCTCAGCTCCTGAGTAGCTAGGATTACAGGCAGGAGTCACCAGAGCCAGCTGGAACTTTAGTTTTGATTTAATCTTTTCTATGTGTTTCCTCTCTTTAAGTTTATTGATTTCTACTTGAAGTTTTACTATGTTTCCTTTTCTGCCTACTTTGAATTTAATTTGCTCTTTTTTCCTACTTTGGTGTAATCTTAGATTATTGATTTTTAATCTTTCTAAAATTCTAATATATATTTCTTACCTAATGCTAGAAATTTCCCTCTTAATATGGCCTAGAAAGCATGAGGTCCTAAGTTCAAACCCTAATATAGCTACACACACACACACACACACACACACACGCATGTGTATACATATATATGTATATTGGTGTATATATACAAATATATGTACATATTGTTTTGCATGTGTGCTGGTATTAGTGCTTGAACTCAGGGCCTCTTGTTCTTACTCAGATTGTTTGCTCACCCTAAGCACTCTTCCATTTAAGCCACACTCTACTTCCAGCTTTTTGCTGGTTAATTTGAGTTAAGAGTCTTGAGGACTTTCCTGTCTGGGCTAGCCTTGAACCTCAATCCTCAGATCTCAGCCTCTTGAGTAGCTAGGATTACGGGTATGAATCACCAGTTCTTGATTTACAATGCTATCACTATAAGACATTATTTGCTATTAAAAATATTATAGGTTTAGCCTAGCTCATCATGATCTAGCTGAATACCTTTTTGTTAATTACTTGAATATGCTAAACTTTCTCACCTCAAAGTCTGAGCACACAACTTCCTGTACTGCATATGTTCCTGACCTCTTTCCCAGGACAGTACCTCATCTTCAAGGCAGTAAATTAAGTCATCTCACCCAGACAGACCAATTCTAATCATTTCTGACTGGAAATGAGTTCTTTGTGGGGCTTGGATAAATGCCACCCAATGGCTCTGTTCTTTTAAGCTTTGTCAGTATCTATAGCAATGTGGTAGAAGTTCTAAGAGATGGGGCATTTTGGAGGATGTTAGGTCACTAACTTGGTACCCTAAACCCTTCCTCTCTTCCTTTTGCTTTTCCTACCACCATGGGTGAACAGCATTGCACCATCCACCCTATTTCCCCCCCCCCCGCTTGATGGTATCCCTTGCCACAGACCCCAGAGCATTGGTCTTCTATCTGTGGATGGCAACTTCTAACACTGTGAGCTAAAGGAAACCTTTCCTGCTTAATAAGCTTTACATTATTGGACAATTTTTTTCTTTTACAATAACAGAATGTCAACAACATAAAACCCATTTTATTTTTAATGGTACAATTGTGTTGTTTCTCAGAGCATTTCTTAATTGTTCTTAGAACAATCAGAAGGTAATTTTTATAAAGGGCATACATATGAAAGTTCTTTACAGTTTGGCCACTCACTTGAATTTGCAGGATGAATATGCAGAGTTTGATCTTTTTTGTGCATGTGAATAAAGTTTTAGCAATCCTAAATAGTAGTTGACTCAAATGCATGCAATTAAGAGGACCAGAAGAAATTATAATATTCTTTTCTTATGTCCATGACATAATTGACATAACAGGTTATAAACCAGTGAAGTCGACATAAGTAGTAAATAGTAGTAAGTAGATAGTAAATAGTAGTAAATAGGTAGTAAGTAGGTAAGTGGATGGCTGTTTATTGATTATAAATCAAACATAATTATTGAATAATAAGTTGTAATTATCATAAGAAATAAGCCCTTGAAACTTAAGACACTTTACTGAGTTACTCCATAGTTCTCTGTTTAGCCTTAGATTATTTGAAATACATTAATTTTCTCAAGTTAAGGAGTAAAATTCGAGCTCATATAATAGAACATTATTGTAAAGTTTATGAAAGTTAAGAAAAAAGTTAGATACTTGCTGGAGACTTTCCTCTTCACTTGACATATAAATTTTATGTAATTCTTTTAGTAACATTTCAGAACTCCTTGTAGTCATTGACTGAGAGCTCCCAAAAAGAAAACATTACTGAGAATTTCAGTTTCTAAGAAATTCATAGGAATAAATTTGGTTTGCAAATTCAGATAAGTGAATTCTTTATTCAATTCAAGATGCAATTTATTCAATTGCATCTTTTCCTGTTGTCCAAAGCAATTGATGAAAAGAATGTGCTTATAGCTCACACGTTCTGTATTCTTACTAAAATATGTGAATTGCAACTGGAATTCTATGGTCTGAAACAGACATTAATTTGAATTAGTCAATTAAGTTAAATGAAGACCAGAGAGGAAATTATATCTGGAATGATAAGAGAAGTCAAACTCTTCAGTAGCATATATAATATTTACTACATCCTGCCAAATTTGAAATTCTTTTATATCATTTGATGAAGCACAATAAGAAAACTCAGCTTCTGTCTCAGTCATCTGTTCGCATACTCTGTATTAGCTGGGGACGTTAAAGAAATATTTTAGTAACACCACAAGGATTGCAGCCAGCAATCTTTTCTGGGTTACATGCAAAATAAACAGAGACTAGAATGAAAACTTATTCAGTAACAGAATTTTAGTCAAAAAATGGTAAAAGGAAGGAAATGAAATTGAATTTATAGGCTGTTAATGAATTCTGGTTTTGTTTAGGTATAGTATCTTTCAACCAAGGGGACCTACTGCATATTTCTTAGCATGATAAGATCACAGAATAAAAAAAATAAGGTTTATTCTAATTTGAGCACAAACTTTAGAAGAACTCTTTGTGGATTGGCAAATGGAGTAAGTTGACATCCAAGAGAAGCATTCCTTTGAAAGCAAGGTAGTGTCAACCCTTTTCTGTGGGCAAGATCCAGTGGGTACATTTAAACCAGAAGATAGTCTGGCATATTATTTCTGGTCATATTTTTCCAACATATATATACACATATACATATACATAAATATACATACATATATACATTTATATACATCATTTACATATATATATATATATATATATACACATACACACAGACACACACACACACACATATATGTCTGTTGTGAGGACTGAACTCAGGACCTAGGCGCTGTCCCTGAGCTTATGAACTCGAGGCTAGCACACTACCACTTCAAGCCCACAGCTCTACTTCTCTTTTTC
Organism: Dipodomys ordii; assembly: GCF_000151885.1. Taxonomy (NCBI): domain Eukaryota; kingdom Metazoa; phylum Chordata; class Mammalia; order Rodentia; family Heteromyidae; genus Dipodomys; species Dipodomys ordii. The sequence continues at coordinate 6,901,680 of NW_012267242.1, read as the reverse complement.
TGGTGGTTAATTGGAGATAAGAGTCTTACAAATTTTCCTGCCCAGGCTGGCTCTGAATCATGATCTTCAGATCTCATCCTCCTGAGTAGCTAAGATTTAGAGACATTGGACCTAACTCCAATTTTTATGCCTTCATGTTTTCCCATCCTATGGTCATTGATCTTTGAGTCATGGGCAATAGAAACTTCATTTAATTTCCTTTGTAAAGCACCTAATAATATCAAATAAACAAGTAAATGATTGTAAAATATTTGAATATTTTAGAAGACCTTTGCTCCCTGTAAGTTTTCAAAACCTTGCTTGTCGTTCTTAAGTTGAACCTGGTCCTCCTGAGAGTCTTTGACATTGTAACTCTTCCTCCTTATTTGAAGCTTTTAGGTTTTATTAGGGCTATGGTAGTCATTTCCCTCATGGTCTCCAAATAATACTTTAAAAAATCATAAATCCTGCTGGCCTTCCTTTATTTCTTCAGCTTTTACAACTTGCTACTTAAAATGTATTTTTCTTCTCTGAGATCGATACTGTGGCAATAACTTTACAGATTCATGGAAAACAGTAGACTTCAAATGGGCTCCTTGTTGATAATAATTCAAGGTCCTACAACGGTCTCTGATGTTCTGAAATGGAGGGATAGAAATTTGTTGTTGTATCCCCTTCGTCTTCACTAACTCCATGGCGATGGATGTTTGCTTTCAATGAGAGGAGAAGAGAGACAAGAGAATACCTATCTTAAACTAGGAAAGAAATGGTGCACTAAAAACCTCACCCATAGGGAACCAGGAAAAGGAGCAGCAGTTTTCATTTTTAATTACTGTCATTGCCTATTGATGACATTGGAATCCTAGGTTCAGGGCTATTTTGACACAGGAGATTTTAGCTCTGTCCCCTCTACCTTTTGTCTTGGTAACATTGCACTTATTTTGTTGTGTTCGTACTTGTTGTACTTATTTTGAGTCTACAGAGATCCTTACAGAAAAAAAGAGGTATGTTATCCCTCTTAATTAACAGTTGCTTTTGCTGTATGCCCCTAAACTTAACCTTTCTAACTTTGTATAGTAACAGGAGAATTTTTGTTCCTTTCATAAATAGCTCAAACTACAAAACAACAACAAAGGAGACTGCAAAAGAAAATCTCGCCGGTTGCTGGTGGCTCTCGCCTATAATCCTAGCTACTCAGGAGGCTGAGATCTGAGGATCACAGTTCAAAGCCAGCCTGGGCAGGAAAGCCCGTGAGACTCTTATCTCCAATAAACCACTAGAAACTTGGAAGTGGTGCTGTGGTAGAGCACTCGCCTTGAGCTGAAGAGCTGAGGGACAGCACCCAGGCCCAGAGTTCAAGCCCCACAACCGACAAAAAAAAAAATCTCTAACACCTCTGGCTTATGAAAATTCATCTATATCCAAAAAATAACTTTCTAATATAATACATTTAAACTCTTACTTTTAAAGCTATGCCAGGAAAGTGGAAGTAATAAATCTCATTTGTAAGAAAACTATGAGATTAAGTGTGTATGTTATCACCAGATTCTAAAGGTAAAGATCAAGAGAGTAAAAGTAACATTGAAGAAAATTACTTGGTGAAGTATGGCATTTCTATAAGCTTAGAAATAGTGAGAACACGTACACAAGGTACTAAGAATGTTCTGAACTCAAAATCTCAGTCATATTTTGTCAATAAGTTACATCTCTGTGACCAAAAAATAAAAACCTTTTATGGGCTTACTTTATTTTGTGCTGGTCTTGGTGCTTGAACTCAAAGCTAGCACTCTGCCATTTGGCTAGTACTCTGCCACTTGAACCTCATCTCTGCTTCTGGCATTTTGCTGGTTAATTGGAGATACGAGTTTTAAGGACTTTCCTCCCTGGCTGGCTTTGAACCATGACCTTCATATTTCATCTAATTAGAATGATATCAGACATGAGCCATCAGTTCCTGGCTTCATAGGCTTACTTTTAAATTAGAAATGGTTATTATCTCCCCTCTTCTGATGGTTCAGGTGGATAACTGAATACCAAACACAAATAACTGGATACTAAACATAAATGGAAGTTTAAAAAAAATGCCTGAAACCAAGGCTTTCTTCTGATAGAATATACTCCTATATTTCAAGCTTCTATTTTCTGGAAAGGTCAGGGACTATCTTTTGAGACTATATGTAAATTATTGTTACTTTCTCTGAAAAACAGGAGAATAGTTACTCATTGAAAATATTACATATAAGCAAAGCACAGAAATAAGTATAAGAAATGAAAAATAAAAAAACAGTTTAATCCAATCTGACCAAATAAGTTATGAAATCACAGGTGTGAGAATAATAAACCTCATCCAGGGATTTCAGATATCATTTTGACTGATATTGGCATTGATTTCAGATCAAGACAATTACATTATAGGTAAAATTTCAAGCTGTGGGCTGTAGGCTGTGGTCTGATTATCTTGTACTTCATTGCCTTACTGAGTCCTGCAATTACTAACTATGCAAAAATGTTACATCTAGAATTAGCACTTATTTTGTGAACAACTGGAAAACACAACCAATATTGAAGAAAGTTCTTAAATAAAGCCATTTCACTTGGATTTAATCTTTCTTCACTGATGAAAGTACACAGCCAATTCTGCACAATTTTTTCTCATTTAGTAATCAGAATTTTAAAGTTTTTAATTACCTAGATTTATTGGAAAATAAATTTCCCTGACACCTCATTTAATTTTGATATGTGATGTTCTACCACATTGTTGAATCTGGGACTATGAGAACTTACACCAATCATCATGTTAGGCTTCATTTCAACACAAAATTCTTAGATCCAGAGAGACTTTGGTTTTAGTTCAGCTTTTTGTTGTCGTTTTTTCAGTCTTCATCAGTGTTTTCCATCCTATCAAATGGGTTGTATCATCTCAATTTCATAGAAGTAACTAAGACTCAAAGTTTTTCTTCTTTGGAGTGTGTTCTACTGCTCTGAACAGAACAATAAATCAACTCCTAATTGTTCAAGTTAGAATTGACAGAGTCAGGGTCCTTCTTTGGCATCTCTAGTGAGTATCAATGCCATGAAGAAGGTTGTAAGATACTTGTCACTGGCCTTGCAATTTTTGGATTATTACCCGTGTTCCTTAATGAACACAACCCATTTGTTTTTGCCTGCTTAGAACTAAAAGACAAAGGGCTGGGAAGGCAGCTCAGTGGCAGAGCGCTTGCCTTGCATGCCTGAGGCCCTGGGTTCGATTCCTCAGCACCACATGAGCAAAAAGAAAAAAGCCAGAAGTGGTGTTGTGGCTCAAGTGGTAGAGCACTAGCCTTCAGCTGAAGAGCTGAGGGACAATGCCCAGGCCCAGAGTTCAGGCCCCATGACCGGACCCCCCCAAAAAATTTTTTTTAAAGAACTAAAAGACAAAGTTGATGTTTACAAAGTCCCAGGCAGCCTCTCCAAACAGCCACTAAAATTCCTATTTAGACTGTGAAAAATATGAAAATTTCTCAATGTTGAGCACTTGGACTGGCCATCAAACTATTTGTAGCATATAAAAGATATTTCTCCTTGCCAAGAAGACTCCTTTTATGCTATTTTGCTAGGAACAATTTTAATTTCCAGGCATGAAAAGGACCTTCAGGAAGAGACTATTTTCCTTCTCAAAACATCTCTCTGACATCCTTTCATTTTTCTTGATGAGAATTCTGTTCCTTTTTTTAAGACACCATGTCCTCCTGAATGTCATCAATGATAATTAATTTTCCTTATGCCTCTTCTATTGATATACAATTTCTCATGCAAGTTGTTCTTTGAAGCCATCAGATAATATTGGGAGCATAATTTTCTATTTTGTATAAAATTTTCCCTAGTGTATAGGTTTGTACTAAATAGAAAAATGTGTAGTCATTTATTTTTAGATGGACTCTGTTCTTCAGCTAATAGTAGATCTTCACCTCCTCCTATCTTACCTGTCAGAGAATAATGGAAAAGACACTAAGTTGAGAATATTACAGCCTGAGATTCAACATGGCACAGGGATGTAATTTCACAAATAAGGTATTTTCTAAGAGAGAAGAAACTAGTGTTCCCCATACTGAATTGACACTCCTTTGTACAACTACTGAAAGATAATTTAAAAAATGGCTTCCATAAATGGTAATAATTCCATTTTTATAAAAGCTAGGAAAACATAAACAAATGGAAATAGAATCAACTCTTTCTTTCTTTCTTTCTTTCTTTCTTTCTTTCTTTCTTTCTTTCTTTCTTTCTTTCTTTCTTTTTTTGTTGGTTGTGTGGCTTGAACTCTGGGCCTGGGCATTGTCCCTCAGCTCTTCAGCTAATGGCTAGCACTCTACCACTTGAGCCACGCACCACTTCCAGTTTTCTCAGTGGTTTTTTGGAGATAAGAGTCTCACAGACTTTCCTCCCCGGGTTGGCTTTGGATCATGATCCTCAGATCTCAGCCTCCTGAGTAGCTAGGATTACAGGCACGAGCCACCAGCACCTGGCTAGAATAACTTTTCTTAGGAGAAGTGTACTCACAGGAAAACTGCTGTCCCCAAATTGGTGAATGAGGTGATTACCAAGACCACAACTTACCACAGCAGAACAGTGCTCAGAGAGCTACATGAGACCAATCCAAGGGAAGAAAGAGGCTAACTGAAGACTAGGAGAAGAGGTAAAAATTACATACACACCCAGTCATAGGGAGGGCCTCAGACCTATGTGAGTTTTACCTCTATAAGCAGATACTCAGACTATTGGAGAAATCTGTTCTCATCATTCAAGTAGGGGAGAGGGGAATTAATAGTTGGTCCCAATTTGGTTATAAAGTAAAATCTCATTGGGATTATTTTAACATAGTGAGAAACTGGCTTTTTTATTTTTATTTTTTCAGGATGAGATTTGGCCAAAAAATTCACTGTGTAAATTTACACAATTACATACTATATGCGATTGTCATATTCACATGATCCAAAGTGATTTTTTATCACTTTACAAAGAGTTGTGTGTTAACTATAAAACATTAATCCTTCAAACTACATTCTTTCTATTTGAAATCAGTCCTCTTCAAATGTTTGCTGAAGTAACATCTGGCCATTTTATTTGATTCTCAAATGAAGGTAATCATTATCACTAATTTTATCTTGATTTTTCTTGTGATATTTTGCTCTATTTTACATTTTTAAGATCATTTGTAAGTAGTTGTACAGAGATTTCAATTCAACATGTCATTTGATGAGTGCAATGAATCTTCATCAATATCACCCCCATCATCCTTCTCCCCATCTCTCCCAAACCCACCCCTTGCCTCAGTTTTCCTAACTATCAGCATAGAGCTTTGCTTTCTTATTAGATGGATACCTTTGTAAGTGTTTTGAATTGTATTTTTCTAAAGGTTTAAAGTCTACACTCTAATCTTATATACATCATGTGTAATCTCTAGTCTAGTGGGAAAAGTTTCAGGATGAGAGATTATTCATTTAATAGTCTAACAAAACAAAAATAAAAGAAATAACAAAACAAAACAAAAACCAAAGAATGAATTGTTCATGTCTGTAATCTAGCAACTCAGGATGCTCAGATCTAAGGATAGTGATTGAAAGCCAGCCTGAACAGAAAAGTCCATGAGACTTTTAACCACTTAACCACTAAAAGCTGGAAGTGGCGCTATGTCTCAAGTTGTAGAGCACTAGCCTTGAGCACAAAAGCTCAGGGACAGCGCCCAGGCATTGAGTTCAAGCCTGGGATCAGAAAAAAAAATTATGGAATCTGAACAAAAGAAAATAAAACAAAGCAAAATCAACTCTTTGAAGTTGATTTTGAAGGACTGGAAGGAGTGGAAAGGTCAATAAGAAGATAGAAACTTCAAAGAAATTAGTCAAGCTGAGTGAAATGCATCATCTACCAATGTCTCAATATGTATGAAGTTCAGATTAAAGAAGAAAACGATATTCTTTACCAAGTGTGGTGTTCCATACCTGTAATCCTAGCATTGAGGATGCTGATGGAGTATCTAGAGTTTCAGGCCAGTTTGAATAACATAGCAAAAGAAGGCATTCTAGGCCTTATTTGCTGATAAGCAGAGATTGAAAGTTTGTGCTTCTAGAATGTCTGAGGAAGGAAATCTTGAAAGATGGTGGTAAATTTCAGTAGTACTCTCTGAATGCAAAGTGCGTTGATTCAAGTGGGAGAATATTTGGGGATTGTTCTAAACATCATTTTTCTTTATTGTTTTGTTATAGTAATGGTACATTTTAAAGGCTATAATTGTATTTTCTCAAAAGGTTTAAGAAGTGTGTGTGTATGTGTGTGTGTGTGTGTGTGTATATATATATATATATATAATATGTATATGCATAGGTATAATCTCTCACAAATTTCCAACACTGGGAAAAATTATGGTGTTCTGATGTGACCACCTGTGAATAAAAACCAATTCAATTTGACAACCATACCTGATTCTCAGCTCATCTTCAACATTTTAATCATGTGGAGTTTGTGGATCCTGCTGTGTTTTGTAGGAAAAGCAATTGTGTTATGTGAGAGATGAAACTTTGTGCTTCTCTCATGTTTTATGTTTTAAGTCCCTTAGAATCTTTCCATCTGGATGACTAATTCAGAGGGATTTTTCTCTTCCATTGCTATCATCCCTTCTGTGAATTATTAATATATGTTTTTAGTTATAATTCATTACCTTTAAAAGGGAGTCATGGATGAGCAAGATCCAGCTGCACTTGAGCTCATCAAATATCTCTATTTTTCAAAGTTTTAGCATATTCCCAAACATGTTTCCATGAACATTTTCTCTGCATTCATGATCCCTTGTGTATTTAAGGGAAATGTAAGCCTTATGTTTCTTTTTCATTTATGTTTAACTCATCTAAATGTTTTGTAAAACATTTAAATGTCCTAGGACGCTTTTATTACTTATTTTCTAAGAAGCAGAAATTTTTGTTTTGCCAACAATAGAGGTGAGGGTGGAGAACAAATAAAATCAAGGATTAAAGTTTGCTTAAGATTTTGAAACCAACAAGGTTTGAGTAGGTTCTAAATTTGGCAAATCCTACCCTAGTTACTTGGAAGAAATTCTTCTTGGCTAAACAAAAATAAGAAGTTTGGGGAGTGACTCTGTTGCTTAAAGTAGTAGAGCACTAGCCTTGATCAGAAGAGCTCAGGTATAGCACTCAGTACCCAAGTTCAAGCCCCATGACCACCAGCACCACCAACAGCCACAACAAAAAGCAGTTTCAGGAGTGAGCTGACTGTTCTAAGCCTTCTTGCCACATTTTAATTTCCTTTTATCTGGCTGTAGGCTACACCATAAGTTTTCATAAAATATGAAGTATAAATACAAAATATACCTCAACATGTTATAACATCAATGTATCAGGTAATATGGAGTGAATAATATTTAAACTGTAGTTTATAAAAAGACACATTAAGGAACTGAAATTTTTTAAGAGTTTTTAATTAATTAGCTATGTATGATTGAAATGATTGAAGTTAGAAATGCCTCAGCATTTAAAAATCTCAATATATATTTTTCAGTTTTTTCACAGCTTTTGTATGAGCAATCAATATGGCAACTAAGATTAAGATGTGCCTTCGGTTAAGGCAATCTGTAACTTCGATTTGGCAATATTAATAATAGATCAAATGAGTCTGTTGCAGAGATAGAAAAAGTCACCTATTGAGCTTCTTGAAACAGGAGTTGGTTCCATTTATGAAGCACTATTGATTGACCTTTTCTTTTCTACAAATTAGTGTAGTGTAATAGGTTTTATTAAATTGAGTTCTTAGCCATAGAGTAAGGCCTATTCTTTCATGAATTCAGGAGTTGGATTTGTAGATTAGGAATTGTCACATCGTAGAAAAAAAAACCATTTATCTCTGATTTCTAACATTGGTTCTTTTTGTTCAACCCTCTAAGTTATTTTGCTTATATGTAATCATCTCTACAGGCTCAATCTAAGTTGTTCAGCAAAAAACCTGAAGACTGTCAGGTCATCAGGAAATACAACTCCTCTTAAAATGTAAGTGCTCTTAAAATGTAAGTGCTCTCAAGCTCTACTACCTGGAGATAGCAAGACACATCCTGGGAAGGAGACAAGATGTCAATGTACCTTCCCAAACTGCCTCATTCCTTTTTGGCTTTTTCTCCAGTGATATGTCTGCAGCTATTTTTTAAGGTAAATGTAATCATTTTGCTATATTATTTATAATCTGTAATCCTGCAGCCACTAAACCCACTACCGTCACTACCTTCGCCAGTTTGACAAAGGTTAACACTCTAATTCAGGGAATCCCTGTTTCAATGACTAGAAAGTAATCGGGAAGGAAGCTCCATGGAGTTTAGTCTTCTTTGTAAAGCATAGTTTAAGAACGCCAATGCTTATAGGAGAGGCAAGTAGCTTCTAAAAAACGTTGATTCTGGGCCAAGATTTCTTAAAACATAGTATCATTATAAAAAAATAATTTTCCTTTAGAAAAAAAACATAAAAATAAAATAGACAGGAAGAGAAGCAACAGAAAGTCCCCTCTGGTTTCAGAGACAACATTTCCTTCTCTCCCATCCTGAGGATATCCCTGACTACGGAGTAAAGCATAGCCAATTCTAGCTTGGAGCTCTCACGAGACCTTAACTTCCTTTATAATACCTAATTCCAATAGACGATTAAAAATTCAGTGGACATAACAAGGACATATATATGTTTAATTTTGGCCGAGGTTCCAGTTGTAATTTTTTTTTCTGACATAAAATTTCAACTTCCTCACAGTACCGTTAAACCAAATTGTTAAAAACAGATGTAGATCACTAGCTTTCTGCGTATTATAAAAGTCATCAATGAAGACATTCTACCAGGTAATTTATCTGTGTCAATTGGCATAGTTTTGTCTAATTGGCTGGCACAGCTGACATATAATGAAGGTACACACAACATTAGAGGAAGTCAGGATCAATCTCGATGCAGATCAATTTATGCACCCTATTCTATGGCGCTGATGTGTGTGTGTGTGTGTGTGTGTGTGTGTGTGTGTGTGTGTGAGGGTATTAAAAAAGATTTGCTAACATCCATGTAATCATGGAATATATGAAAAAAATCATAGAGAAATAGAAAATGAGTTTAGCTACTTGAAAGTCTACCACAAAAAGACTACCACAAAACATCCAAAAGCCTTTGCTTTTTTAAAGACAAAACAATCCTGGAGAAAAATTTATAATCTTTAGTTTATAAAAATCTTAGTAAACAATGGACCAAACCACAATAGGATATGAAGCAAAGATTATGAGTAGGCAATTCACAAAATAAGTGATGGAAATTGACTTGAAGTAGATTAAAAAGTGTATAGCTTCTTTTATAACAGAATAATTTACAATTGAATAAATGCCTTGAAGCATCTGTCCCATATCCAAAGGAGTAAAAGTGTGCCAATGTGAAATTCAGCAATGTTAGTTGGAGCTAGTAATCCAGGTTACCATGTCTAGCTGGAGGGAGGCAAACCTTCACATGGTTAGGAGCCATCTTTGGAATATGGTTTCAAGGAACTTAAACATTTAATCTTTTTTGACTCATAATATCAAAAATTGTATTTTTGGAACAGTCAGAGATTAAAAACCAGCAGAGGTTGACCTCAGTATTCTTTATAATGGTGAAAATATTAGGGACTATCTAAAATGTCCAATAGGGAATCTTTCAAAACCTTACAACCCTAAGGTAAAAAATATAGAGCTATTTAAAGTGATGTTTAAAATATTTTAAATTACTGAAATGATAATAAGTTCAACTGAGAAATTCAGGTTAAAAAGCTCTACTATGAATGACATTTTGAATAATTTTTATGACATATATATCAGATACATATAGGTACTTGTGCATGTACGTATATATACATACATACATATATATATATATATATATATATATATATAATTTCTTCATGTGGTATGGGCTATCTTTAAGCATGATTTTTCTGGTTAGGAATCTAAGAAGTTAAGAAAAAATTTAAGGACATACAGTACAAAGCAATCTGTCAGTAGAAGCTTCATGATTATTAACACAAGTCTCCCAACTTTCTTACCATTGAAAAACCTATGTATGATTCTGATGTAAATATGTGAACTATAGAAAAGAGAGTGAGAAAAAAAATCAATATGCTATGAAGAGTAGATCATAACATACAAAGAGTAGATCTTAACTAGAGATCGACTCAACTGTTCAGTAGATCTTGTGTCAAGATAATTTAAATTTCCTATTCCCATTGTTTAGGCTTTGTTCAAAATTCTGCTATAAATAGGTACTAATTTTATAACAAACATCAAGAAGAAGAAATAAGTCCAGTTTGGCTAGTTGTGTTATTCTGAAAGCCACATGCTCCTTTTTCTACCTAAATCCCAAAGTAAGAGGAGGAGCAGCTCTTCCTCTTCTTTGGAAGAATTGAGAGGAGTTAACAGGATGACCAGAGGGGTAGGAGGACAGACAGGATGACAGAGGGGTAGGAGGCAGGCTTTTGAATCATGGAGCTTTGCCAACAGAATTTATTTTCCTTCTTCCTTAAGACCTCAATGTCTTTTAATAATAGGTCAGCTGATTCTTAAGTGAAAAGTTTAGGGACAGATTAAAGATAACCTGCTGTGACTGTAATGAGGGATGATTGGAACCTAACTCAGTTTCTTTCTTGCATGGAAAACACCAATTAGTATTAATGAATCACTGCTTATGAGACAGCCAGGTTTATAGTTTCTAAAATAGGAGAATGACTACATTTTGCCTACGATAGTTGGTTTCTTTCTTATTTTATTTGCTTTATCCTTTGAAAAGATCTTTACACATACCTGAAAAGGTTAGTTTTTTTAAGAAATTATGATTATGTATATAATTAAGTTTTTAAAATATTAAATATAAATTGTACTAAGGCTGAAAACTAAGAGCCTGCTTTGGGCTACATATTTAAATTCCCTGTGTACTTTTACTTCACTAGCTTGGTCTAAGGTTGATTTTCTGTCTTAATTGAAGGAGAGCAGATAGTGTTCAGCAGAAACTGTTGAAATAGCCATGCTTGTTTATTTGTGGTAGGTGCTATAAGTTGTATAAACCTTTTGGAAAGTAATTTGGCATTTTGTCAAACTGTCTTAAGAATGTTTAGTCTGAGAAAATATAAGCATTTCTAGAAATGTATCCTAAGAAGATAATTACAGACAGACAAAAATGCATAGAAAATACTTAAAATATACTGTTAGATCTTTCTAATACAGAGGCAGATTTTTTTTATTGGTTACTCATATCCTAAGTGTCAAGATTATGGCCTGTTACATACTAAATGCCAGGTAAACTGTGTACTGTGTGAGCCAATAAATAATGTTTAATGAATAAAAGTCATTTTCTCTGAAATATCTAAGAGTAAATTTGAAAATTAGTAAAATAGGATAAATTTTGTATATACAATAAGTTAAATCTTATTTTTAAGTGAATATAATTCTATATGCCAGGGAACATTTCAAAGGATTCAGAACAAACCAGTAACAGTATTTGCCATATGGAACAGAAGATGAAGACTTACTTTCAATGTCAAAGTTTTTATGTTATTGATACTTGATCATGCATAATTAAAAAACTAAATGTTCTTTATGTGTAGTAATTGAAAATTAAAGGTCAATTTGAAAAGTTCACACCAAAATAGAAATACTAATTTATAGTCTTCTGCCTTTTAAAATTACTGTAGATTTTTTGATGAAGTTCTCTTTGTGTTTTGTTTAGTATGTATGATATTATATGAGGAGCTATTTTAAAACACAAAAAGGTATGATGAAGTCCTGGATCTTGAACTCAGGGCCTGGGCGTTGTCCCTGAGCTTCTTTTGCTCAAGGCTAGCACTCCACTACTTGAGCCACAGTACCACTTCTGGCTTTTTCTGTTTATGTGGTACTGAGGAATTGAATCCATGGCTTCATGAGTGCTAGGCAAACATTCTACCACTAAGCCACATTCCCTGTCTGCAAACACCTTTCCTGTAGAACAGTTTGCCTGAGCTTCAAGGAGAGCATTGTTATAACCGAAAACCATATACATTAACAACAACAACAATAACAACAACAAAAAGAATAGCTTCATAGGGAAAGTTTCTGACAATGAGATTTAGGTCTCTAGTGGTTCTCTTGGAAAACAGACACCTAAATGCAAGAAGACCTTGGAGAACAAAGTTTTGTACCTTGACTCAAGATGAAACTATGCAACAGTAACAAAGACCACTGTATGGACCACTTTTAAGGAATTCCTACCTCTTGTGAGTGTTGAAAAAAAGCCTAATAGAGTCTGGACAGAGGACTGAAATTGAGCACCAATTTGGGAGTGAGCAGTAGAAATTTTATCAGACAGAGGACTCAAGTAGTTATAGTTTTAGGTTCCTGTTATCTCACTGAAAAAATTGAGCAAAATACACATGTGTAATGAGAGATTTATTAAATATTCATTGAAGTAAAATAAACTGGCATGCTGTTCCACACATCAGGGTTGGCCTGAGCAAGAGAGTTCCAAGGACCCAAGAAGTAAGTGTGTGGAACAATTGATAGCACATATGAATTGAGGGAGGATCAGAAGGTCCCTTCTACAGGAGGGGATCCTTTTGATAGACAGTTTTGAGTGGCACTTGTGCAGATACAAGTTTTCTAAGGGTGCATGTCCATTCCTACAATGCATTGGTGATAATGATATGTATTGCATAAACAAAGGCCCTCATTAAAGACTTTCCTCAAAAGTTAACACTTAACTAAATGGAGTAGCGAGTATGTGCCATTATGGGAAATTTCTTTTGCTGAGCAAGCAACCTGGTGAGTAGGATGTGTTGCTCACATGTCTGGCCAGCAGGAGATTGGTCAGTTCTCTTTTATGGTCCTGAGATGGAAATTAGGAGGAGTTTGGGGGCATTCTAGGACAGTCCTGTGAGGGCCTTGATTTATCCATCTGCCTCAGAAAGAGAGAGATGAAATTGGGGTGATCATACGCTTCATGAGGGTCTTGAGTGTGGGAAAACAATGACAGGATTTAGCATTAGTGTGTTCTCGGATGACATGGTTTACTAATTTTTTATTGGCGTTTTCCATAAGTATAGCCACTCCAGAGAACACACATCCTTAGGTTTTTGTACTTATTTCTCATCTCACACTTTATCGAGGCAGGAGTTTTTATGTACTGATGGACTGGCAGCATTAGCAGCTCCACACGCTCATATGCAGCAAAGTGGTCTTTAAGCTAAATGTTATTGGAAGTGAACATGGTACCTATTTCGAGCTTTGGCATGTGACATCAGGGAAGGTGCCACAGCCTTTGTCACTGTTGAGGAAGATCTTCATGACTTGCTCTTCTTCATCTTCCCTCCACTCTTCTGCCCAATCCCCATTGGCCTCCGCTCACCTCACTCATGTAGCTGATCCTGGTCCCCACCTTTTCTCATTATCAAATCGAGAAAACAACGTTCTACCTGATTTAAAAATATTTTTTATTTTAAAGATACTGTACAGAGGGGTTACACTTGCATGAGTAAGGTAATGAGTACATTTCTTGTCGAACAGTATTACCTCCTCCTTACTTGATTATTTTTTTTAAGAACTTGGCACTACAGGCCACTTTCTCTCCCTTCCAATTTTCTTGTTGACTCTCATTAAGTCAATAATGCTGTTCTCTTGTGCAGCAAAATGGTGCACATCCTGTAATCCCAACTATTCAACAGGGGGAGGTAGAAGGATTGATATCCCATGACTGGCCCAGCAAAAGTATGAGACAGATAAATAAGGTAGTAGTTAACTGCTGGCTCAAGTGGTAGAACGTTTGCCTAGTAAACATGAAGCTAGCACCCCGTCCCCCTCTCCCCGGACACATCCGTATATTGCTAAGTGGTGCAATATCATTTCTTTTTTTCATTCTAAGTGTTTAGTTGAGGAAATCTCAACCATACACCCTCTGAAACCACCGCTGTCCGCCCCTTTTTTCTTTGTCTTAAATTTGTCATCGAGACCCAAATGCCTCTCAGGCATTCCAGTGTGAACTGGAGGAAACTATCTTCCAGAGAGAAAGCTCTAGTCATGCTATTTGTCCCAACTTTACTTCAGAAATTAACCCTTCTACTATAGTAGAATGCTAGAGGATTTTTTGTTCTAGTCTTTTCACCATTCCCCAGCTCTCCCCGTTCGTGTGATACCACACAAGTCACAATCTGGTCTCTAGCACACACAAGCCCACACAGTGTCACATCCACACATTACACTTCAACCCCACTGAACCTCTTTTGGAGCCTGAAAGGGCCCATTTTGTAATGATACATGATTGTCTTATGTTTTCTTCTACCAAACCTGACATTTGATGCCTTATTCAATGGGTCAAAACCTTATTTTCCTTCCAAATGTATGGCACATATACTTTCCCTTTGAAGTCTCCCCAAATCTATACTTCAGGGAGGAATAAACACTCTCACTACATAAAATTTTACCACAATTCCCAGACCATTGCATTTTCCTATCTCCTTTCATGACTGTATTTTCCATAGTCCTATGAAAACAGAGGTCAACTCAATCTAAGAAGCTTTCCAAGAATATAAAAAAGGGGGAAAATGGATATGAAAATGATGGAAGACAATATGAAAGACATAGAGGGTCAAGAGCAGACTTCTAAAATATCAGGATTCTGGATTTTCCTAAGGGGGAAAAATTAATTGGAACAGAAGAAATAAAATAATTTCAAATTATTATGGAACTTAAAACAAGTTTTAACTGATGAAAATTGGAAACTCTCAATAAATTCTTGGCAAAAATCAATAAAGAGAATTTGCATGCTATTTGGGTAAAAAATACAGGACAGGATGAAGGAACAAAAATTCTGGCATTAAGCTTTGCTTTATATTACGTTCCATTTTTGAATTTTGTGATATAAGCATGTTTTTCTAATATGAGCATTTCATTCTGGACCACATTAATGTGTTTTCAAGAAAGTGTACAACACAGCTAACACTTGTCATAGGTTTATCTGAAGAAAGTTGAAAATAATTTAACTGTATGTTCTTTAATTTCTTATGGAAATAAATGGGTAGTTCTTATAATTGTTCTTTGTGTGAATGGAACTTTTCTCTCAGTCTGAGGACATCTCCAGATTTATAGTTTCAAATAGATATTAAAGAATATTACAGCTACCTGTTTGTTGATGATTTAGTTAACTGTATTGCTTACTGAGTCTATGGAATTCTCTGCCTCTTACCACAGCTAGACTGTGTGCTGTGCAGGTAGCTGTGCATTGTGTGTCTCATGTGACTGGATCTTAGCATGAGAACAAGAGCAGAAATACCAGGTAGTAATTCAAAGTCTCAACTATGCATCACATACAATCTGTGATTTTCTACTCACTCACAGGCTGAGTGGAAAGGAATGTATATGTAAGATCCTCAAACTGTAAGGAGATTTTGTCCTTGGATGGCCATAAAAAATATTCTTTCAAGACTTAATTTTGCATGAAGCTTCTGAAATTAGAGGCTTGTTGGTCAAAGCTGTTATCTTTACAAATACAAATATCTATAAAGCAAATAGAATAGACCAATAACTGACATAACATGCAAACATAATAACCAATTGTTTCTGCTTTGTCATTTGGAGTCATGATTTTTTTCATATTGTCTTCTTATTTGTCTTTAAAGTCCATTGTGACTCTTATTAGTATATTTTGAATAATGTTTTGCATCGTATGCATGGTAATAGATTACACTGACCATCTATCACCTCAGTTATTCCATGCTAAGTTCCTTGTCATGTTTACCCCATTCCTCAGAGATCTTATCATAGTAATAAACATGTGGTAGGTATTTGGTAACTGATATAAATTTATCTTATAATTTTATATAAGGGAAAATTTATGTCCTCTGATCATAGTTGTCCAAATGGTAGCTCTCGATTTTTCAAAAGATGCCAGAGCCTTGCTTTGTAGATGGTAATGATTTATCTAATATATGTGGGAAAACAAGGCAGGAACACAAGAGATTTAGGACAGAAAAAAACAAAGTTCCTGATGTTAAGGAACTTGCATTCAAAGGAACGATGGGCAGGTAACTGATAAACATATAAAATTTCCATGAGCAACATCATATATATATATATATATATATATATATACACACACACACACACACAGATATAGCATAATTGAGCTAGAGAAAGATCTTAGAGAGACAGGGTAACTATTCTAGAAAGAAGTGATATCTGAGTAGAAAGATAAAGAAGAATGTTCTGGGAGCCTAGTAGAAGAATATTCTGGGCAGAGACAGCAGCTTCTGTAAAGTTTTGAGACAGAGAGGAGCTCAGACTGTTCAAATATTTCTAGGATAGTTTCAAATACAAGCTATAGAAAGAATGAAAGGCAATAATATAAACATTGACTTGTAGACCCTACCAAAGAAGAGATATACATTAGTAATTTCTACCTCCTTTATGCTGGTACTTGCTAAGAAAGAACTTGATTTTAAAAAAGTATCAGGTTGAAATCTGGAGAAATATTTTCTATAAAGGAGAACTTCACAATTATTGAACTTAACAAATATTGATTTTTAATGTCCAGGAGATAATTGTTAGTATGCTTTAGTAACTATGTTAAAATCAGAAATGTAATATGTGTGTGTGTGTGTGTGTGTGTGTGTGTGTGTGTGCATTCTAAATGACATTCTAATTTAAATTCAGAGATGTGCAATGTAATTGCTGTTTGTAATGGTGGTGATCAGAATCAACTTTGGTTTTACCATTACAGGGTTAATTAAACAATAATAAACAGTACACTACCGAGTAAAATTTGTACTTCAAAATGAGATTGTAGATAGAATTTCTTTTCCTACTTGGAAAATGTATTCCATACATTGTTACATGAAAAGAATAGACAATAGATATCATAAATATATCAAAGTTTGAAATAAAATCTCAAGTGTCTGATGTTTATGTAAAATATCTATGCATACAACAAAAGGCCTGAGAAGGCATATACTACCTCTTTGAGCTACAGGATAGAGACTTATACATTTACCTTTGGCTTACCTCTGTTTTAAAACCTTTAATATCAATCCAGAGTGGCTTTGCTATGTAAAATACCAGAGTTTAAAATGTAGTTTAAAATGTTCTTCAAAAAAAATCAAAATAGTCATGTCATTTTTGGAGAAAAAAAGCAAAAAGAATAATATTCACTAGTTACATATAAAAAACTAAAGAGAGTGTGAGGCACAAGATGGTTCACAGATTTTGATAATATTTTGAGAAATATGAAATAACACCAGAAATATTCATGGGAAATAACAAGAGTGGGCATCATAAAACCACACCTGGGAATAACTTACTTAAATACTAAAATATGGATAGTTTCTTACAATTCTGGGATATAGTGCGACTCTTTTATCTTCCTTAGATGAAAATAACAAGACCTACTCAAGTCAGGTTGTAATTTCCCAATAAGAAATTAAAGGCATATTTGAGAAAGGGAGAGTAAAACTTTAACAATTGTTCCCTGGCAACACATGGTAATGAGGCAAACACTCAAACTTCATCACTTTCCACAATCACAATGGTATATATAAAAATCCAAAACAGTGATATCTGAAATGATTTCCCCAAATATTCCTGAAGAAAAGTTTCAAAGTATAAAAATTTCCAAAATATAATCCAAAAGATTCATATCTTTCTATCACCTAGGGAAAATGACAATTATCATTTTAATAAATATACCGGTCAGATAGATAGATAGATAGATAGATAGATAGATAGATAGATAGATAGATTAAACTATTGCTGCACACTGGTGGCTCATGCCTATAATTCCAGATACACAGGAGACTGCGATCTGTGAATCGAAGTTCAAAGCCAATCTGAGCAGGAAACCTATGAAATTCTTACCTACCATTAAGCACAAAGAAAGCCAGAAATGGAGCTGGGGCTCAAGTAGTAGAGCATTAATCTTCAGCAAAAAACTAAGGGCCAGCACCCATGTCCTTAGTCCAAGACCCAGAATTAGCACAACAAACAAACAAACAACAGAAGAAATTATCTGGCTATCCTCAGAGCATTTTTCTGAAGGTGACATGAGGTAATAAACCAAAATGGTAATAGATTCCTAATACTTTTTATTATATAATTTTTAAATTGCTGCTATAATGTTTTGGTTTTAATTTTTATTACAGCATTAAAAATAATACTGAGATGAGCATAAAGCATTGAATTAAGAGTTATTAGACCAAGAACATATCTCATTTGAAGATATGCATGTTTGCACATTTGTTACGCTTCTAAAAGTTCCTGAAAAACAGTAAATCTTTCCCAGTCCAAGGACCTTAAAGAAAAAACAAATCTTTGGAGTCTTTTTTAATTTCTTTTTATTTTTTATTGTAAAGATATTGTACAGAGGGGTTATAGTTACATGAGCAAGGTAATGAGTCCATTTCCTACAGAACATTGTTACCCCTTCCTTTGTTTTTCCCCTACCATCCCTTTCTTGTTTAATTTCTATACACTTATGTACTTTGTGTTCATATCTGAAAAAGAAATAGAACTACAATAGTACGTTTTGTTAGTAACCAGAAGAATGAAACACCACAAAGGAA
The DNA here is from genome assembly GCF_000151885.1 of Dipodomys ordii. NCBI lineage: Eukaryota > Metazoa > Chordata > Mammalia > Rodentia > Heteromyidae > Dipodomys > Dipodomys ordii. Next base: position 6,883,095 of record NW_012267242.1, on the reverse strand, counting down.
AAAAATCTAACCAGGGCCCCTGCTCCCTGCCCCTTTCAGCTCAGCAGATGGCAAAAATCAAGTTTGACAGTTACCAGAGCTGACAACTCATTCATGATGCAATTTCTGAAGAAAATAGAATGCACATCAGGGACCTTCTATCCCTCTGCATTAGACAGAGTCATTTCCTGGAGGACAGTTTAGATCCCAGGCTATGCTGTTGAACCTAGCTTAAAAATAAAGACCAAGTTCTGGAAAACATTTAATTGCTATACAGGCATTTCTGGAAGTGGTTGAAGATCCTCAAGAGGAGGAAATCCCCTTATGTGGTCGATGAAGCCATGGCTAATAACCGACTGGTGGAAATGCCATTTTTATTTAAAGGGAAGAATTGTTTTAAGATCCCCAAATTAAGATAATATGTTAGGTGAATTATAGAGTTTTCTTTTTTCTTTTAACAATAAAATGCAACAAAGAAAGGATAATATTTTATTTTCAATAAAAAGGAAAAGTTACTGTTGAAGCATAAAATAAAAAAAAACACTTTTCTTTGTATCAAGGACAATGACCCTTTGTCTATAACATATGTTGCAAATTTTGCATCCTTAGTTTATTATTTATAGTGTTTCAAAGCAGGATAATTTTAACCTTTTCTCTCTGACATAGGAATGTTTTTTCCTTCCTTGTTTTTACTTCAGTTTTAGAAAGCCTTTCCTACTACACAGCAATTCAGTTAGAGGAACTTGTGGCTTAATTTTTAAGAAATTAATCTAAGCCATCACATCCAACAAAATATAAATTGAAAATTTTAACATTTTTGTTTCAAGATGTTATGATGACAGGTGCTCACTACTAGGTTGATTTTGAGGTTTTGTTTGACATATATATATATATATATATATATATATATGATAGTATCTTATATATGATATTCATATGAAACCTGGGTTACAAAATAAGTTCTAGGTCAGACATAGAAATATATTATATATAATATAAAATATAGATAATTACAGATAGGACATACATACTAATTTCCAGGTCAGAAATAGAAAGTCCCTGTATATATATAAATATATAATATGTATTGTATATAATATATACTATATTAGTTTGTCTGAGCTAGAATTTAGTATATAACTTAGGTTGGCCCCAAACTTAATGTCTTCTTATTGGACTCAGATTCTGAAAGGGGAAATTATGCTGATGGCTTATTCGGTTCTGGCTTCTTCCTATCATGGAGTCACTTGACAAAGGCCTCAGTGATGCTCCTTCCTCCTTCTAGTTTAAAGGATTTTTCTCAGTGAAATAGAAGGATAGCTTTCCAGAAAATTGTATCTATTACAGTCACCATCACTCATAGTCCTTGTCTTTCTCCTGGCCATGCTCTTCCAAAGGAGAATCATCACCTCTGAAGGTCTGAAATGATCATTTAAAACTTTTAGGAATACTATATTGCATTTCTAAAGGTGTCTTATGTTCTTGAAGTATTAGTATCACCCTCGAGACTGAAAGGACTTTTAGCTCTGAATCTGCTGAGTACTGAACATAGAGACTTCTCTGTATCAATGGCTTCATGTATAGAGGGAGGGAAAGAAGATTTGTCTTACGTCAGGGGCTTATCCTGAGGACTCTAAATACAAAACTGTATTTTCAAGCTCCAAAACTCCTATAAATGCATGGCTTTCCTATTAGGAGGCCTTGCTACCTTCCTACCTGAGGGAACCTTTCCCAGAATGCCCTGCCCCCACCCATCACTGGCATGCCTGCTGCTTTGTTTAGAGAAACACATTTTATGGCAGCACAGACATAGACCTGGATCACCGGGTCACTGCTGTGTTTCCATTACAAATACACAGGCTTCAGACTTCAGCCCTTTACACATGCTGAACTTAATCGGAGTCCCACGTGTTGACTGCCTTCTGGAAGAGGCCCAACAATTACAGGGGAGTGCACCATACAGACTTGGCCTGAGTGTAATTTCAGCTTGAACTTTTTCAAGGGATTGTTATAGGGTCCTATTCTGCAATCTTTCAACATGGGAAATTCTCCTGGGCATGGAAGGTCTGGAAATTCTTCAAGATTTGGAGGTAGAGTCTTTAAGGGAGGACCCTTAACCAGAATGGGGAACTTAAATCTCATTTCACAAGCTTGCTAGTTTTCTATCTGTGTGGCCTTTTACTTGAAATAAATAAGCAAAGTATATAGCTTTAAGTACAGTGGTTTCCACATTCCTGGGACTGCTTCCCCCCTCCCCACTACACACACACACACTCAGGTTTATAGCACACACATCACAAACACAGAAATGGATCCAAATGGCTTTTACAGAGATAGTCAAAAAGACTTCATGCAGCCAGTAAAGCGGGAGGTGCTGCCAGAGAAGAGAGGACCCCAGGCCAATTATCAATCACTTTAGCCCCTCCTTTAATCTTAGCAACCCTCAGCTGCAACCTGTGCTTTAGCATCCAGAGAATGAGGGTGCAAAGTACAAAGCAGTGGTGTTACCCATAGCATAGGTAAGTACTGGCTTATCAGAGCCCCCAGGCTCTGACTCAGTACAGATCCAGTCCCAATTTCCACGTACTAGAGTTTGGATTTTAAATGTTCTCAAAGCCCATGTAAGGGGTAGAGTCTAGGACTAAAGTGCGAGATTTCTGGGAATTTAATGTATGCTGCCAGAGGTGATTTGGGGACTCCAACCCCACCTTTGGCTTCTCTTTTGCTTCCTGGTGACAAGGTAAGCAGTTGCACCATTATACCCTCTTAAGCTGTGGTGTATCTCTTTGCCACAGCTCCAAAACAATGGACTGAAACCTCAGAAACCAGAAGACAAAATAAATCCTTCTTTAGAAGCTGATTTTCTCAGGTTTTTGTTTTAGGGAAAAAAAGCTGTGTAACTCATCACAACATGTCCCTTCTGTCATATTGTGTCCATGTCATCATGTGGTGACATTATCTATCTATCTGGGGGAGACACTCAGACCTAAGACAGGCTTCATATGAAATTTTAAAAAAATCACTGACATTCATCCATTGTTCTGTGGTGACCTAGTGCTGCCTTTATAGTGAAAGTCAGCATGGAGGGACCATTGACAGGGTCCTTACGGTCTTCCTCTCCATTATGAGATACTTTATTGATCTTGTTTTTATATCTACTGTAGCTAAGAAATTAAAATTCTGCATATCCTAAGCATTCATTACATACTTTCTCTTCTGTTTTAACTAAAATCAGTTTCTCCTTAAAAAAATAATGGGAAGTTAATCATTTCCATGAGAAAAAAAAAGAGAGCGTGATCACATTAAAATACAATCCTTGAAAATGCATGGTGCACTTGACTTAGGAAGTGCATTAGGAAACTCTCTACAGAGGCAGGAGTGAAGAGGTATCTCAATTTTATAAGGTATATTTTCTTTTTCTGTAAAGGACTACAAGTCAGGTAGTGACTAGTTTTGGATTTATGAGATATAGAATTTTCTGTTGAGACTATTTACCTCTCCATTTTAGTACAAGTGCAACATAAATGATACTTAAAGACATGAAGGTGGCTCTATCCTAATAAGACTTTGTTTAGGAAATTAGGCAACTGGTCAGATTGGGCTAATAGTCTATAATATGCAATGAGTTGCTGAATACAACATTTCATGCTTAGACAGTAAAAAAAAATCACCAGATAATAACTAGACTCTATTATGGGCTGCGGAATATAAAGGAATGAATTAATGCTTTGCACATATATTGTTCTTTTCTAGTACGCAGCAGGGTGGAGCTGATAAACAGAATTCTCTCTTTTGGGGGTGGGGAAAGTGGACTCTCCAAGTCAACATGTCTGCTCAGCCCTGTTTGCCTTTCATCATTCTAGCTTTCTAGTGCTGGAATCCCACACTTCATCTACCAGCTGTGAATTGGAGCCAGAAAATGGTAGTTTTATCTTTGGAACAAGCAATAGATTTATATTTAACTTTAACTCACACTGCAAGAGGCACTTATACATGCCTTATCTTATTTAATCTTCCAAACAATCCAGTGAACTAAAGTTCCACTATTCCTACCTTACAAAACAGACAAGAATAGGCCCAGAAAGGTAAAATAGCATCCTCTATTCATATTCCATTAGTTGGTAGAAGAGATTGAGTCTAACCCAGAACACAAGAACATTATCACAGAGGTCCTTTCTTTGAGCCTACATAATTTAGTTGGAAAAGAGTAGAAAAGACAGGAAACATCTTGAATCCAAATAAGGACGCTAAGAAGAGGGTTGAGTATCCAAAATTACTTTTAGGGTGGGCTTTTGTTTTGTTTTGCTTTGCTTTGTCTTAACGTTAACATTGTGGCTCTGTACTGGAAGGGACATGCATTCTTCATTCCTTTTTCATTACTTGAGAATTGTTGCAACTATTATGCAAAACCAATAAAAGGAAAAATGATTTTTTTAAAAAAATAAATGTCATTTGGCAGGCAATGCCCAGCTGAGAAACCGTGGGTCTCATGGGACCACAATATGCATTTTGTAAAAAATTTCTTGAGACAATTTATGGTTTTAAGAAAACAAAACAGGAAATTGAATTAAAAGAAAAAACATATTTAAATAATGCTCAAGTGATGACATAGCCAACCAAAGCCCCCCAAACCAAACCCAAGATAAGGCATTGCCAGCTGTTTAATTTTCTGGCATTAGCTGTTTAATGACCCTAAACTAGGAGAGATATTTGATTGAATTGGTACAATAACACAGCTCTTAATAGATGGAAACTAATTTCTTTTTTGGGGGGGGGTTCGCTCATGGGGCCTGAACTCTGGGCCTGGGCACTGTCCCTCAGCTTTTCAGCTCAAGGCTAGCGCTCTACCACTTGAGCTACAGCGCCACTTCCGGCTTTTTTCTTTTTGCTTATCTGGTGCTGAGGAATCAAACCCAGGGCCTCAGGCATGCAAGGCAGTGCTCTACCACTGAGCCACCTTCCCAGCCTGAAAACTACTTTCTTAAACTGAAGGGCCCTAAACACAAAGTTAGTTATTGAACTAAATTCCCTGAGCTATGACTTGCATTTTGACATTATGAATTCTGGTGCCTGATTGTGAATTGCAGAGGCTGAGCATGGAATGGCTATGGGGCAGGTCTAAGGGTTACCTTATCCTCAATGCTCAATACCTCTTGAGGAGTAAGGAATTTTAAAAATCCATTCAAAGAAATCAGGCTTTGATTTGTGACACACACACACACACACACACACACACACACACACAGTCTTTTTAGTGCTCACTTAAAAATGGTTTAGAAAGAATAAGTTGATTCCAAGGGAACTATTATATATCATATTTATATCAATTCTTGTTTGGTTAAAACAGGAAAACTGTTGACATTGAGCAAGTTTAATTTTAGAATCTTCACATCGATATCTCTGAAAATTTTTCATCAGTTATGAAATAATGGATGCATACAAAGATGATGTTTTTCACATGCTTTAGATTTTCTTTCCTTTGTTGAATACTATAAACATGTAATTTAGAGTACAGTGTAGCCTCTATGTTATAGTGAAGATATCGAAATGTTCTATTATGTTTTCTATAGCCAACCTCTGAAATACTACCATTGTGTTTCAAAAGCAGATTACAAAATTGTGCTGTCATTTAAGAGAAGACAATGCCAACTATCAGACTCATCTAGAAATGTTTCTTGACTCACTTGCAGTATTGAGTTACTTTGCTCTAATGGGGCTGGATTTGTAAACAATACATGTAAACCTTCTTGGTCAATCCGTTTTGTGGTGCTTGGCGGCACAGATCTCTTGGATGCCATGTTCACCAGTTCACATACATCACATGGTGATTGAACAACTAACCACCCAGAAAGTCTATGAATAGCTCATATTCTCCATCAAAAATGAAATTCTTGGCCTGAGCCAGATGATGCGGACCTATAATCCCAGTTAGTTTGGAGGCAGATACAGGAGGATCATGATAACAGGAGAATCAAAGTCAAGGATGACCAGGCTCAGAAAAAAGCCAGAGATGCTCTTATCTTAAAAAAAAAAAATTAAGGCACCAGTGGCTTATGCCTGTAATCCAAGCTACTCAGGAGGCTGAGCTGAGGATCGAGGTTCAAAGCCAGCCAGGGCAGAAAAGTCCGTGAGACTCTGATCTCCAATAAACCACCAGAAAACTGGAAGTCACACTGTTACTCAAGTGGTGGAGCATTACCCTTGAGCTGAAGAGCTGAGGGACAGCACCCAGGCCTAGAGTTCAAGCCCCACGACCAACAACAACAACAACAACAACAAAAAGCTGATACAGTTTTCTTCACCCATGGAATACAGAAGTAGCCAGCCAACTGAGACTTTGTAAATGTTCCTCTGTGATATGAACACAAGACTTTCCAGTTGAACCCAGAACAGGTGATTAAGTTTGGGGATAGAAAATTTTTTAAGATAGCAATAGATCATACCTATAAACTATAGAAAATAATGGAATAATTTTATTCATCATACCCATAAAGTGAATTAAACCAGAAAAGTTAGTTATAAAAATTTGACTGGAAGCACCCTCTTGAGAAACCTTAGATGGGAACACATCTCCATCATAAAATGTTCTTTTGAGGCAAGCAGAAGAAACTGATGTGATTTTGGTTCTTTTTCTCAGGGTGATATGAAATCAAATGGTAGGGCAACATGTGGGAATTTCTTCACAAATTGAAAAAGTGTTTAGTTTGATCTATGTTTTATTTTATTTGATCACACATTAAATGAAAACAAATGCCTTGATAATGTTTGTCTTTGGACTTTGCTTTACACTGAATAACACTGCCATGATAGTAACCTTGCATTGGAAACATAGTCATTGGAATAAAACAAAAATAAAATAAAAGGTAAGGAGAAAATCTTCTTGTCTGTTACAACAAAAAGCTCCAGTCACAGAAGGATCTGTGGGAGTAAGAGAAAGAATGGTATATGTATTTAAAAGGATCATAACATTGACTAAAAATGGAAGAGGTTGCAAGATCTAATTATGTACTGAAAAGTCTGAAAAGGTCTCATCCTTGGGGGAGGAAAAAGGGGTTCCATGCTTTATCATGTTTTCTAGGTTTTTCTTAGTCAGAATACTAAAAGCAATAGTTACTATACAAATGCTATTATGAAAATGTTGCCAATATAATATTAAGTATGGAGAAATTAACTATATTATTGGCCATGAGTGAAACAGTTTCTTTGCAGTGATCTTGTGAGAAGATAAATACTGCGAGGATTCTTTTTCCAAAAGTAAGCTGAAGTTCAAGGACAAGGGCAATGAGCTGGTAAGGTCATGCAGCAACTAAAGACTGCTTGAGGACTCCAGCCAAAGCTGTCTGACCCCAGAGCACTTTCACTGAACTACAATGCTAAACTGTATTCCTTAGAAACCAAATTGTGATGAGAGACTTGGGGAAGAGAAACATTCACAGAGCTGAGACATCAAGCCAATATATAATAGTGGGACCTTTTGCTCCAAAGGTCATTTTCCTCCTATCTTGCCATCATCCCAGATAACAATGCAACTTGTTATGAAGAAGAAACTAATTCTCTCTAGTACTATTCTTTCCCCTTTACAATACTAAGTGGATGGCTTTATTTTGAAATATCTTTTTCCCCCCAAATGAAAACAGTATTATTTTCAAATAAGATTTGCCATTGTGTAGAAATATGTTTTGTTCATTGTGTAGAACATAATCAAGATTGAAACAAATTCAAAACTCTGTCCCAAGGCCATTGCTGAAAAGTGCCAGCAGACATGAATTCTCTAATAAGTCAGAGCTACTGTTTGCTGGGGTTTCTACTTCCAGTGAAATTAGGAGGACTTTATATCTGGTAAAGTAAATGGAGAAAATAACCTTCTTCCTGCATTGTTTCCATAATTCCCTGGCTGTGCTATATTGCTTAAAAGCTGCTTTTTTTCTGGGCCTACAAATTAAATATAAGCAAGGTAAAAGTTGGGCACTCAAACCTCCTCTGTGTTAGTGTCCTTTGAGCCATTCCTTCTCACAGTCTCTTTTGCAATCACTTTGGATACACGGAGGACTGGAGTTACTAATACATACCTTAGGACACAAGCCAGCCTGCCCCTCAGGCAGACAGAACTCTGTTATCTTGTGGCACTTGGAGAAGCTACCCCAAATGAAAACAGCCAACAGCTCAGGAAAGAACACCTGTCATGCTACACTGACTAACTTGTTCCGGTCTCTAGTGAAGACAGTGATAACAATTTATCTTCCTCCAGAGACAAAGACTGAGATAATAGATAATAGTTACCATATAGGCTGCTGGAACTAGAATTATTGAAACTTTAAGTATGTCCTTCCCCTTTTCCCCACAATTCTTTGTCTATATCCAATTCATGTCTATGTTCCTGAAGATGGCTGATGATAAACTACAGTGCTATCTTCCCATGACATGCTGGGGCCTTGTGACAAATCTTTCTCCACCATTTTCCTGTGTCACGTTGTTTGGCATAGGAGAACAAGTGACCAGATGGGACTTGTGGAATTCCTACAGTATAACTCTAGTTCAGCCACTTGAAAGCATCCTAATTCTTTTTGTAATTCTGTTGCAAGTTACAGCAGTCTATTGTCAACCTCTGGAAGACAGAACTAGACAAAGTGAATTAACTCTGAAAGTGTTACGAATGTCAAATGTGATGAGCTGAGTGGAAAACCTTCTTAAACTCTGTTTATGTAATCCCAAATAAAATTTTGATATCAAACTAGATTTTGTAAGTGATAGTGAAGATCAGAAAACTCTGAGATGTATTTTTCTTTCAACCATCCAATGACTTTTTAAATTGATACTTCCCTTAAAGATAGAAAAAGTTTTCAATCTGAAGACAGTCAGCTACTAATTGAGGTGCTCATGTCCCAACAACCCGAAGCAATCTCGGCTGTCATAGATCTGAAGATAGAAAAGGGATAGGATGCATATTATTATTATTAATTAATTGGTTCAGGGTACCCTCCTCACATGCCTTTTGACATCAATTATCTTTACTTTTTTTTCATTTTCATTTTTAATTGCTCCCCCGGGGCAAGTAGAGATAACTAGGGAAGGGAACAAAAAACAGAACGCATGTGGGATAATTTGAAAAGCTTGCATCACATGGCGAGGTAACATCTGTATGATTGAAACAAAGCAGGCTGTAGCTACTCAGTCTGCCCCCACTTCAAGTTATCTTAATAAACTAAGATCACAAAGGGCCCTTTCAGGACCAGGTGTGCCCGCTCAGCCACTTCACCTATGAAGAGCTGAGCTACCCAGCACCACCTCTCAGTTACTGTCCCCGCTAGCCCCCCCCCAAAGTTTGCTTTAGTTCGATTAATCTTTGATCATTTAGCATGGAATGCTTGAAGCATTCCTATCAGACTGGAAGCTAGGTTTTGAAAATGAATTCCTTATACCACTTTCCTTTTTTCTTTTGTGATTGGTCAGTAAGGAAGACAATAAACCACTTGAAAATGGACTCCATGTGTTCAGGGTGAGGGGATGTGGAACACGGAGAAAGACGGTGAAAATGTGGCAGGGTGCATTTTCTCACCAGTGTGAGCAGGACCCTATGTTAATGCCATCTCTGGGCTGCGCAAACTCCTGACTCCAGCTGGCAGAGGAAGTGCATAGCATTTTGAAAAGCCAACTCCGTTTTTCACAACAAATCCTTTACACAGCTTGTGGACAAAATTACTAACTCACATGCTAAACCTATTAAAAATGTATTTTACAAATTTTGAAATGAGGAAAACGCTCTGTAAAAAGTTTTACAGATGCTGAATGACTGTAAACGTGGTTAAAGATGTGGGACCCTCTCCAATCCCTTCTTTCGTGGATTGCTATTAGCTTACACTTCAAATCTCTGGTGGCCACGTATTTCACGTTGTTCTTCCAAATGAAATCACTTCTTTCTTTTATCTGATCTCCTACAGTCTCTCTGTTTTCATCAATATCTGACAGCAATTCCCTGAGATCCAATATAGTCCATGCTAATATCCTTATGTGTACCCTCTTCTGTCTTTGAAATCTAATACCTTAGCAGTGAAATAATTTATTGAACTTTATTTAGACTTTTATTTTTTGCATATGTTTTGATACTATCCATTTGCAAAAGTTTTTGGAAATTTGAACCAACTGTTCATCGAAAGTCATAAAAGTGTGATTAAGGATTTTTTTTTTTGCTCTCCTAAATCCCTTTTCTTTTAAGCCTTTAGTTTTTAATACATGATGGCAAATGTCGCCAAGTCCCTAGGTCTGCCAGTGATGGGAAAATGAAGATGAATACTTCCCAGAGCCCCAGCTAATGAGGAATGCCATACAGGAGATTCAATGAGCCAGAAAAATCCATGACAGTCCTATTTTTCTCAAAAAATAAATAAGTAAAATCCTAGGATTAAGTGGTTGTCAGAAACTGGAGATGTTGAATTCATTGTATTTGACTTTCTGGTTGAGACAGCTAAAGGACAAGAAAGAAGTGAGAGCTATGGGTCCCAAATAGTTAGTTTTTCTGTTCCTCAGCCGTACTGAAAACGACACACTGTCTGAGAACATGGTTTTAATGGACATACTACAGCCTAATATGTGCATTGTTAAATTAACAGGAAGGCTTGTTTCAGTGAAGTGGCAGACAAGTAGACATCTTAGTGGAAAGGAAAAGAAACCTCTTTGATAAAAAGGAAAGGAAGAAGCTGATGTAGAAAAAAAAAAGGGTAAAGAATTCTTTTGCTATGTGTTTAAAAACCAGGTCTCTAAGCAACATGTTACTCTAGTCGTATCCTTTATTTTCTAATATGTATCAGTCTCTCGCTGTCAGGTTCATATGCCCTTCTATATTCTTCTTTTACACTAGAAAATTGTCCTTTGGCTGAGTCAAAAATTGGAGGCAAGAATGAAAGATGTTTTACTTTCTTGCTAACCTGTGAGATGTGTTTATTTGCCAATGTTGTGATGGTCGTTTTATTGATTGATTGATTGTCTTTTTGTTCTTTCTCACATAGTTTCTGACATGCAAATATAATTCCATTGTAAATAAGTAAATTATGTTCCTTGGTGGGAGTTTGAAAAATCCTATTTCTTATTCTTTTGTTCATGCAAGAATACTTTCCATGGCTTGTTACTGAAGTTCACTCTGCAATACCAGAATGAACAGGCAAAGGAATGTCCAAATAAAGAGACCCTCATCCTTCTTTAACTGACTCATAAAGACATGAATTAAGCAATCTCTGATTGTTGAACCCAGATGCATTTTTCAGAGCCACAAGGGACTCATTGTGTTATCTGTATATGCCATGTACATGAGTGTTCAATTCAATTATTCAATCAAATCTTATTGGTTGTCTTAGAGCTCTGGATACATGAAAACAAAAGATAGAGTTTTTTATGAATCAGTTCTCATTTGTATAATGTTCAGTAGTTTTAGTTGTTGAACCAATCAATTAATTATGTGATAGTATTGATTAAACTTATATTGCCTTGACATTTATGTTATTAGATTAAGCGTTCAGAATGCAAGACTTCATTCTAACTTTCAAGGAACTTCTCATTTTATAGTGTAGAAAGTTATTTAGGCAATGCATGAAATAAGTTACTACAATTGCGCTGAAAATTATGATAAAATGAGGGATGTGTATTAATGGGCCATGGAATGTGGGTAGTCAAAATTTCTTTTTTATTTCTAATGGCTAATTCATCTAATAAGGGATGGTACTCGATATTGAAAAGTCCCATTAAAGAACAACCCAAAAAAAGAGTTTTAGCATGACTATTTATGTTTGCTTTTTTCTTATTAGCCTTGATAGAGCTTAATTGTAAAAGTTTATCCATTTCTGTAGCAACTCCCAGCTCAGTTTGTTGAAGAGGATGTTTGTTTGTTTTTCTTCTAGTATATATTTTTTGTTGTCAAAAGTTAGATAGTGAGAGCTGTGTTATTTCATTTCTTGGTCTTTTATTCTAGCCCATTGGTCTTTATATTTATTTTTTGTGCCAGTACCACACTGTTTTTTGTTGCTATGGTTCTACGATCTAATTTTAAGTACAGTATGTTATAGCCTCAATTTTGTTATTTATGCTGAAGACACTATATTAATCAATTTAACTCATTATGTAATATTCTTTGCACCCTTTTCTCTAAGAAGTAACAATGTTATGATTTTCTGTTTCCATAAAGAATGTCATTGGAATTGTGTTGATGACCTTCACAATATTACTTCTCCTTAATCTATGAACGTGGGAAGTTTTATCATCTGATGGTGTTTTAAATTTCTTCAAGGTTTTGAAGTTTTTCATTGTTACAGGTTTTCCACCTTCTTGGTTAAGCATATACTCAAGTATTTTATTTTTTGAGGCTATTGTGAATGCAATTGTTTTCATGATTATTTTTCTCTATATGTTGTTAGTATACAAAAAAGCTACTGAGTTTTTGTGTGTTGATTTTATATTCTGCTACATTGCTAAAGTGTTGATCAAATCAAGGAGGGCTTTTTTTTGGAACCTTTAAGGTCTGTAATTAGGGACAATTTTAATTCTTCTTGTCCTTTTTGGATCCAAATTGTTTCTTTTTCTTGCCTTATTGCACTAGCTAAGAATTCCAGAACAATCTTGAATAAAAATGGAGATCATAGAGATAGTAGATATCCTTGTCTTATTCCTGACTTTAGAGGAAGTTATTTCAGCTATTCTCCATTTGCTATAATTTTGATATGGAATATATAATACATATTCTTTAATATGCAGAGGTACATCCTCTGCAGAGGTACATCATAGCTTCTTCAAGCTTGTATAAGGATATTTTTGTCAAAGGTCATTTTGTGACAGTTGAGATGATCATGTAATTTTTGTGTTTGATTCTAATTATGTGATGCATTACATTTATTAATTTATGTATATTGAAACATCCTTGAATTCCTGAAATGAAACCAACTTGATCATAGCTTTTTAATGTGTTACTGGATTTTGTTTGAAAGAATTTATTGGGAATATTCATGTCTATGTTCAATAAAGAGATTGTTCTATAATTCTCTTTTTCTTTATTGTTATAGTCTTGCCTGGTTTGGGAATGAATATAATATACTTTTCCTTTCTATTTCTAAAATATTGAATATTAGTAATGTTACTTTAAAAACCACTATAGGAAAATATAAGAAAATTCTAGAATCTATAGGCAAAGGAAATTATTTCTGAATTGGACCGCAGTTGCTCAGAAAATAGGAGCAGTACTTGGCAAGTGAGACTGTATCAAATTAAAAGTTTCTGCAAAGCAAAATAAACCATTACTGAAACCTAGACAACTCCTAGAATGAGAAAAAATCTTAACCAACTATTCAACTATGAAAGATGATATACAAAATATAATATATGAAGAGATAAAAATTAAACAACTAAATAACAAATAACCCATTTCATAAATGGGCTAGCAAATTGATCAAACTTTTCTTAGAAGAAACACAAATGTGTAATATATACATAAAGAAATGTTCATCACTAACAATAAAGGAATTGAAAAACAAAATTCCACTGAGCTTCCACGTCACATTACTTAGAATGGCAATCATCAACAAGAAAACAAACAAATACTAGTAAAGATGCAAAGGGAAAAAACACTCGAACCCTGTCGGAATATAGAATAGTGCAACCACCATGAAATTCAGTCAGGAGACTTTTTCAGAAACCCTTCTACCTGATGACTCCTCTTGAATATATATCCTAAGGAGAATAAATTAACATACAAAGGAGATACCTGCATGTCCATGTTTAATGCAACTCTGCTCATAATAGCCTAACTATGGAATTAGCTGAGGTACCCAACAATCAGTCGATTATGTACCATAGATTATTGCATAGCCAGAAAGAAAACTGAAAGGATATCATTTGCAGGAGAATGGGAGAAACTGAAAATTTTCATTTTGAATGATATAAGCCAATCTCAGAAGGCCAGATATTATAGATTTTTATATGTAGACAGACACCTACCCACCCCATGTTTTTTGCAGCTCTGTTCATAATAGTCAAACTGTGCAATCAGGCGAGGTGCTCCACAATCAAAAATTGAATAAAACACAATACATACATACCATGGAATGTTACTGAGCTATAAAATAAAATGAAGTTAGTCAGGCACAGGTGGCTCAAAGCTGTCATCCTACCTACTCAGAAGACTATCTGTGAATAAAGAAAGCCAGCCTGTGGAGAGGCTGCTGATGAGGTCTACCTCCAATCAACAAGCCAAGTTCCAGGCTAGAGGTACAGCTCAATTGCTAGAATGCTACCCTGAACAAAAAATCTAAACAAGAACACAGAACCCTGAGTTTAAACCCCAGTACAAGAAACATATACACATACAAGGAAAGAAATAATGTGATTTTCAGGAAAATGGATTGAAATAGAGATTATTATGTAGATTAAGATAAGCCAAGTTCAAAAGGCCAAATATTGTACTTTTGACTCTTTTGTGGAATATAGACTAGAAAGATAGCCCAATATATACTTTTTATACGTGTAGACAAAAAAAAACCCTGATTATAACTGTAGGGTTGTTTGGGGTGGGAGAAGGCAAAAGAGAATGAGAAGAATGCAGGATAACTAATATTGGAACACATTGTGTATATATGTGTAGATAGTTTACAGATAGTATTGTAATGTGGGGGAAAGAGAGATGGGGAAAGGGAAATAGAGGAAATCAATCTCGCTAAAATATAATGTATGCATATACGAAATAACATTTTGAACCGCCTGTATGTATTAATTTTTTAACAATAAATTGAATTAAATGAATGTCAGAAAGGTAAAACAGGTTCTGTTGTGGAGCTATTACCAACAGAAGGGATTGGGAAATGGAGAGGCTAAAGAAGAGTGAATATGGCCAAAATACTTTATATGAATTCTACAAATAGAATGGCGAAACTTGTTGAAATTGTTTTAAGAAGAGAATGAAGGAGAGCAACAGGTCTGTATTTGATCAGAGTACGTTGGATACATGGTTAGAAGTTTCCCAATATAATCCCTCCCTGTGTGCAACTACTAGGTTCCAATAACAGATATTAAAGAAATGTTCACATAGCACCAAGTCATCATCCTACTCATAGACTTGTCACAAAGTCATACTTTGTGGAAACTTCAAGGACTAGATTTAACCTGTTTGCACCATTTGGAAAAAAATGAATGTACCAACTATTGGCAGGAAGTAAATGCCATTGCTAGGCCCCTTGAAGATTCTTGAGATCTGCCATAGAGTAGCAACCAAAACATTTTTTCAAAAGGGTTTTATTTAATAGTCACTTTCCTAAATATTTTATTTTCAGAGATCAATCCAGAAAATGATCTCAAAGGTTGTTTTTATGTTTGTTCTGGTTGTTTGTCCTCTCTGACAAATGATAGAATTATTTTTGCTGAAATTAGAGTAGCACCTTTTTTTTTCCTTGCACTTTCTGTGAAATTAAAAATTCTAAGGCTGGTATTTAACTCAGTTCAAAACAAGTTTAAAATCCTATTTTAGAATGCCTTTATCTACTTTCCAATAAAAATAAAGGATACTTAAAGAATAATAAATTTGTTCATTCATGGAATAACTGAATACCTGTCATATAAGAGAGAGCATGATGAATTTTAACACAAAAATCATCCTGTAAAATGAAGAATTCTCTTTTGAAAGCCTCACAATATAGTAGATGGAACAGATATCATTTAGTCAGTAAGTATTTAGCACCCATGTGCTAGTCATGAAGCTAAATACTTGAAATGTTATGGTGAATTCTATCTTCATGGTGCTTACATTCAAATTGAATAAGCATCCAATAGATCAATGGAAATGTAAGATAATAAAGTGCATGCAATAATAAAGAAGATGATTAGTTCTAAGAGGGAAGGAAAGAAAGAGCTGTAATTTAAAAATATATATATTTGCCATTATGAAAGGAGCAATGATAAAGACTGCTGTAAATAGATGACACTCAAGCTAATACTCAAAGAATATAGGTCAGTTATGTAAAGAAAGGATAGGGAAAGGATTACAGAGCAGGAAGAATATTGCTAAGGGCTAGAAGTGTGATTCAGCTCAAATGTGGTATTTTTGTGCTAAAATCATTTTTACCTTAGCACTGGTAGCTCATGCTTATAATCCTAGCTGTTCAGAAGGATGAGAAATGGAAATTATGGTTCAAAGCTAGCCAGGAAAACAAAGTCCATGAGATTCTTATCTCCAACTAACCAGCAAAAATCCAGAAGTAGAGCTGGTAAAGCCCTAGCTAGGCTTGAGCAAAAACCAAAACCCAAACAAAAACAAAAACAAAAAACCCTTAGGGACAGTGTTTAGGGCCTGAGTCCTGGCCCCAGGACCGGCACAACAAATGATAAATAAACAAATAAATGCATAAATGAAATTTTAAAAAACTTTCTTACTACCTCCAGACCAAAGATCAGTTAATACTCCCTTCCTGGTACTTGATTAAGTTGTAAATTATACTGCTCTGATCTATTCCTCATTGTGTTGAAATCATTTATGTATATTCCTGGCTTCTCACTTTGCTCTTTTCATTCACCATTGGTCCATCTTGTCAAATTGTTTCAGAGTTTTCTTTCTTCTCTGTTCTTCTGTCAAGTTTGAACATATACCAGTGAGGCTATGAGACTAGTGCAGACTCCCTTGCATAATGCCTATAGAATAATTAATGTAGGAAGAGTAAAACTTTTATCTCAGAGATCCCACACCCCAAGGGCAAAGAGGGTTTCTTTCCTCTTCTACTCTTCTCCACCACAAAAGAACCTATAGTAACCTGAGCCATTGCAATAGGGAGCCAAGAGAGAGCTGAAATGCCAGCCAGTCAGAACCTGTGGGATGCATGGGGTGAGAAACAAAGTCCCAGAGCAGATGAACAAATACAAGTGCTAAATGAGGACAGAGATACTGTAAGCTTTCAGTGCTAAGAAGAGAGTTAAGAATGAAGACTTGAGGCATTTAAATTTTTAAGAAAATCTTCTCAATTACCCAAATCTCTAACTTACCTTCAGAACTTAGTTATAAGTTGAAATATATGTTTCCAATTGTGTAGTTTGAAAACTCAATGTATTTTCCTAATTTTATCCAGTAATATTTTGAAATTTTGAGCCATAGGGAGCCTTCTCCCCATCTATTTATAATTTTATAAAAAATGGTGAATTTGTAAGTTGGAGAGGTTCACACATTTTCAATAGATATTAAATAAATGAAAGTTTGAAAGGCAATTTTTTCATACGCTGATTTTATTGCATGTTGTGAAGTAAAATTATTCTCTCCATCCAGAAATCTTGCAAGGGGAAATAGACAACATACTTTAATAACACAACTGGGATATAACTTTTGAGACTTAAATGCCCAATGTGGAAGCATGCAAGTGTTCAGAATAACTTAAATTATCAAGAAGAATGTTTTAGGCAGTTCCAAAAGAATCTTACTCACAGGTAAGTGTGATACTAATATCATGAAAATCACTGACAAATGAAATAATTTTCATACTTTTTCAGGGGACTTTTTTTTCTGAAAAGCACCAGAACTGACAACACTTTGTTTTGCAGTATCTATATACCATAATAAAGAAAAGTTTTTGAAAGATAATACAAGTACTTTAACTCCTTAAACATAAAAGCTCAAGAAGCTCTGCTTTCAAAACAAGTTGAAGGTTTTAACAGCAAAATGAACATGATCCAGTTGATACCTTGTATTAATTAAGATAGCTTGAGCCATGCTGTAGTGAAAATTTGGTTCCAAATTCCAGTGGCTAGCCACTCCAAGGCCTATTCCTGCCAAGTCTTGGTGGGATTTCCTTTTTGTTAACTATCAAGTAGATTCTTCCATATGTAGTAACGTGCAGTGACCTCTTACAGGTAAGATTTATAAACACTGGACAAAAATCTAAAGTGCAAATACCTGAAGGCATCTAATAGTAAGCAGACCAGGCAAATACTTGAGAAAAGTCAACACTAGGAAAAAAGAAACAGCATAGGGTAAGTTTTCAGATGATGATAGAACTTCAATCTTGATAGTAAGGCCCACTCTTGATTTCTACAACACTGGGACAATTCAGAGAGAAAAATACCAGGTTTTTAATCTCTTTGTGCAATAGATTCTACACATCATAATAAAGAAAAAAATCAGATTCTGCTATCCAAGAGAGACAGTTTGAACTTTGAGTTCAATTTTACTCAATTTATTTGTCTTTGGAAAGATTAACAAGAACAAAATCTAAGTCTTCAAAGAAAAATCCATAATCTCTACACCAAAATCAAAATTATCTGACTTATGTATACAATGGAATTTTATGCTTCTATCAGAAAGCATGACATCACCCTTTTCATAAGGAAATGGAAAGACTTGGAAATAAGCATTTTAAGTGAAGTAAGCCAGACTCCAAGAAACATAGGCTCTATGCTTTCCCTCATTTGTAATAATTAGTATATGCCTAGGATAGTGCTGGCAGAGAATCATAATAGCTCAATAGCTATGTACATATGGCCATACAAAATGCTGCTAATCGAAATGAACTCCAAGACATGGAAACAACAGATCTTTTTTTTGGTTGTTGACTTTGTTGTCACCAATGTACTGTATCTAATTCTTTCTTTATTTCAGTTTTTCCTCATTGGTTTGTCCTTGGCAATTACTGTCTTTGATTCTGGTACCCTGTGTTTGTATATACATTTATCTGATTTGGAGAAGGGAAGGAGAATAACAAAATGCTGAAACAAAGCTACTCACAAGGCACTATGTTGGAAATGAACTTTACAACTTTGGGTGGGGTTGGGAGAGGGAAGGGGATAATGGGAGAAAAACAAAGGAGGGGGTAACAATGCTTGACAAGAAATGTACTCATTACCTTACTCATGTAACTGGTAACCCCTCTGTACAGCATCTTTACAATAAAAAATTATCTGACTTATTAATCCTATTAGAAACCTGAATTTGCAGCAGGTAAGAATTAGTGGGTAAGAATTTTATAGTCACTATTATAACTATCCTCAAAGAAAAATATGTTCGTAATCAATGAAAATGCATAGAACCGTAACAGAAAAATAGAAACTATTAAAAAGATGGAACAGGACTTTTAGAACTGAAAAATAAAGCCCACAATTTCAGGAATTCTAAAGCATTATGTATTGGTCTTAATGAAAGATAAATACAAACAAAATGTACCAGGTACATCATCATCAAGCTGCCAAAACCAAAGATAAATAGGATATACTCTTTTTTACTGTTCTTTTTTTTGAAGTAAAATTTAGCTTTTAGTACTTAGATATAAAATATGATTTCCTGATACTAATAAAGTTGGATTATATACACACTGACATGTTGAATTGAAACCCCTTTGTATGATTTTGGGTGTGTTTTTTTGTTTGCTTTTTTTTTTTTTTTGGTGCCAGTCCTGAGGTTTGAACTCAGGTTCTAGATGCTGTTCTTGAGCTTTTTTGCTCTATAAGTTGGGTCACAGCTCACTTAGTTTTTGTTTGTTTGTTTATTTTGCTTTCGCTAACTGGAGATAAGAGTCTCATGAATGTTCATGACTGGGCTAGCTTTGAGTTATGATTCTCTGACCTCAGTCTTTTGAGAGGCTAGGATTGTGAGCATGAGCCACTGGTACCAGATTGTCCAACTATTCAAAGCTAATAAAAATAAACAATTGAAAAAAAGCTCTGTCTTGAAGCTATACTTGGTAAATCTGTAGCTAGATAGTGAGCAAGCACTGTGTTATAAGAATT
Source organism: Dipodomys ordii (assembly GCF_000151885.1). Classification (NCBI taxonomy): domain Eukaryota; kingdom Metazoa; phylum Chordata; class Mammalia; order Rodentia; family Heteromyidae; genus Dipodomys; species Dipodomys ordii. Next base: position 6,863,388 of record NW_012267242.1, on the reverse strand, counting down.
GAAAAGGAACTTTAGTTGAGTGTGTACAGTGATTTTCTTCTGTAAGGATTGTGAGGAAAGCCATTATTTGCTTCAAATGCAATCATATCAGAGAAAGAATTATAATCAATGTCCTCCTGGAGAGCTTCTTGTGATTTGATAACTTAAAAATATTTTATAGGAGAAAAAATAAATTGATTTAGTTAGTTTCTAACACATATGAAACACATATAGAACTGTAGTAAGTGATAAAGGGAAGAAAAGAATAGAAAGAACCAGCTAGAAGCATCGAGCATGGAGGAAATAAAACGGTGATGGAGATTGAAATATAAACCTGACAGACAGCTCTGGGCTCAAATCTTGTTCTTTCTTATTACTTTTGTCAGCTAGGGCTCATGATTCCACTTTTGAAAGCTTAGCTTCCTATTCTCCACAGTGGTGATGATCATGATTGTTTCATGAAGTTCCTATCAGGATTAACTGTGAATGTATCTAGGACATTAAGAAGTGATCAATAAATCTTGTGTCTGTTATTGCAGAAGACTCTGACAATAGCATTGCTCTGATAGGATAATTCATAAAGCTCTTGCCTAAAAAAAGTAGTGGTTCCTTCGGAGCCTAAAAATGATCTCAGTCTATTTCATTTAACTTAATATGAATGGACACAGAAAGAAGTAAATAAGGAGGATTATATTTTTGTAGTTTTCCCTATTAACAATTGAGTGGAGATTTTAATGTGTATGCATGCGCATGCAACCCCTCCCCCCCTGCCCCCCACACATATACACACCCATCCCCAGCTTTTTCCTTTCTCTGTGCTGGTAAATGCGTGACTGAAATGAGACTTGTTGAGACAAAGTGAAGTCCTGAAATAAACAGTGCGAACATCAGTAATGCTTTAATTTCCATGTTTCATGGTTATGCAAGCCCACTGCTTTGGAATTTCAACATAACCTTGAACCATCACCAACTTTAATTTCCCTCACACTTCAACTAGTAGTAATTGGGCCCTCCCTCCCCTTGCTGCTGCTGCTGCGGCTGGCATTTTGTTAAGAGCCTTTCCTTTGCTTTCACTGAGTTTGTTTAATTCCTCTTGGCAGCTGCAAGAACTAGATGCCAAACCCCTGTACTTGTCACATCAGAGCCATGACTCCCACACGGTTGGCCAGACTGAGCCTCTGAATTGTTAATAAAGTTGCCTTGGTCAGCTCTGGTCTCACCAAGAGCTTTTCTTTTCTCTCAAGTTGATATGAAAAGCAGGGGTTGAAGGGTCAGATACAACTCAATTCAAATCACCCCTCATCTTCCTGTTATTTGATCTGTGGAACCCCAAGCTCCCTCTTTTTTTCTAAAAGGAGAATAAAAGTAGCATTTACATGAAGGGTTAGTTTGGGATTCAACTAATTAGTGTAGATAATGTGTGTCTGGCCTGTATTAAGCCCTCAATAAATGTTTGTGACTATTGTTTCTATTTCCCATGGAGAGCTGGCTGCCCCCTTGTATTTGCCCCTGCAGTTGAATGCCCTGTTCATTGTGGCTCTAGAGACCACAGTGCAGTTGTTGAGTGCCCACATCAAAGAGGGTCCCAGGCTGCAGTGATGAAGGACAGTGAGCTTTAGAGCAAAGGAAGTTTACTCTGACAGTTCTGGAGACAGACGGGAAGTCCAAGTTCAAAGTGTGGCACTGTTTCCTAAAACCTGTAGGGAAGATTCCTTCCTTGCTTTCTCTCAGCTTGTGTTGTTTGATAGAAATCCTCAACCTTGTGACGATGTCAATCCCATACCTGCATCATCTCTCTGAGAGTCTGCATCTCCACTTTACATTTTTCCTCTTTCTGTGTCTGCTCTCCTTTTATCAAGTGGTACTGGTAATGCTGGATTTAAAGGACACCTCCACTCCTATACGACCTCATCTGAATTAACTGTGTGTGCAAAGATCTTGTTTCTATGAAGGTTATATTCTGAGGTTCTGGGGACTCTAAGGACTTCAACATAATTTTTTGAGGGAGACAATTTACCCTGTAACCTCTGGGGTCCTTTTGGTTTTGACATCAAAGTCAGTTTCTATTTTCTTCTTCTCATCCTTCCTGGTAGGTGGGCTGCTATCCTGGAGGGGTAGCAGGAAGATACTAGGGTGGACTTTTGAAGTCACCAAAACAACTATGATTGGAAAAGACTAGCATAGTCTTTTTCAAACCGGGGTTGACAAGTTTCGGAAAGGATGTCTCGTACTCACTCCTAGTGATTCAGATTAAATTGGTTTGGGGTGATGACTGGGCTTTTGGAGTTTACTCCCTTGGTGATTGCAATGTTCTGGCATCTCTGAGAACCACTGGATTAGAAGAACTCAGAGTTACTGGTAGCAGATTTTCTATTGGATTTTTAAAATCCTGATTGAAAGAATGAGACTTATTTGTTTACCCAAAAAAAACTTGGAGCCAGATATATTTGAGAGTTCATGTTTCAAAAATCTATCTTTTTTGAATTTTAAAAGGTCATGTGGTATATACATAGCATATAATAAAAAAATTACAAGTGGGATCTGGACAGCCCTCCTTAATCAAACTTAATATTTTTGCAGTGAAGCATGTAAACATTTATATTATGAAGAGGCCTATGTCAGTTCAGGTCAGGTTTTGACACACATGAAAAGTATTTCTAAACTTTAAAAAAAAAGTTCAGTTTTCAGTTCTTTATAGATTATTGAATTGAAGCATAAGGATTAGGAATGTAATTATAAAACTTGATCTTGTAGAAACCAAGTAATACATGTCAACATTGAGTTCCTGGCCCAAACCAGAAGTAAGTATGGAGCAAAAAGTATTCTGGTGTTCAAACAGAAAGGTCAGTCCTGATTACCCATTTCTTTCTAACAAACTTTACTCCCAATGCCATTTCTACATCTGCAGAACTATTTTAGCTGTTTACAAGCTAGCTATTGAACAATGAAGACAACTTCTTTACTTGGAACTTATACTGCGTTGAATAATGTCACCCACAGATTCATGCCCTTCCCAAGCCTTGGCATGCAAACTTCTTGGAAACAGAGTGGTTTTCCCTTACTCTCATTTGACTGGTATTCTCCTAACACAGGAGAAAGGATGTGTTGTGAAGACACAAGGGAACTTCCCTTTAATGGCAGAGGCAAAGATTACAGTTTTGTAGCTCAAGCCTAGCAAGGTTGAGGATGGCCAGCAACATCAGCAGCTTAGAGAAAAACCTGGAAGAGATGCTTCCCTAGAGCTTTCAAAAGGAACATGGCTTTGATCTGGAAGACAGATTGAAGAAGTCTGTCCCTCAGAACTAAAAGAATAACTTTCTGGTTTTATAAGCCACCAAACCTATGGTTATTTGTCATGGTAGCCCCAGGAAATGTATCTAGAACCCTAGTGGCGGTACTCACAGGACAATATAGATATATCTATATCTATATCTGGATATTGATATAGATATAGCTAGATATTGATCTATAAATCTATGTATCTATAGATCTAGCTATAGGTCTATCTATATCTATATATCAACATCTTATTTTGTATTGACTAAGACCCTTCCTTTAGTATTTCCCCTCATTTCCAACTGGAGAGAAACATAAATGAAGATGAAAAAATGGTTTACATAGTTGAAAAAAGGAATTACTTCTACAGATACAAATTAAATTTATCATCACAAGAAAGTCAAAAGAAGAGAGGAGTGCCAACATCAAATGTAGAAGAAAGAGAATAGACACAATTGAAACCTCTTTGTACAACTACTTAAAGATGATAAAGATGATAAAAAGAAAATAATAAGAAAAGAAAAAAATTAGACAAGAAAATATACTCTCTCCTCTGGGCAAATAATTGCTGATCTCATTGAAAGTAGGCTAGATGAATTAACTCACAGAGATTGACAGACATAGTAGAAATGAAGAGAAACTTGGAGCTACAATATTTTAAGAGCTATAAGCCAGATCTACATCAGCTGACCTTCTCACTTCCCTCAATCCATGCCTCCTCTTAACATGAATGTACTTCAGTCTCCATGTTAGAACTTAGATTAGTAACAACAGAAAATCTGGACTTTCTAATCTTCCCCACTGCCTTCTCTCTCCAGCTGTTAGGAGAGTGTCAAATCAGGTACAAAAAGTGGGGAACATCTATAGAGGAGGGGTGGAGGGGAGGCTTATTATATCAGGCACCAGATGAATTCTAGGAACAAAGCACCCTCTCTTGTTATGATAAGTCTATTTTCTGCCCTTGGAGAGCTTACTATCCATTTTCAGAGCCACAATATCTACATTACAAATGGAATTTTTAGCTGGGTGCCAGGGGCTCCTGCTTATATTCCTATCTACTCAGGAGGCTGAGGTCTGGGGATCATGATTCAAAACCAGACCAGGCAGGAAAAGTCCATCATATCCTTATCTCCAACAAACTACTCAAAAATATGCCAATCTTGAGCAAACAAAGCTCAAGGACAGTTGTTCAGGCCCTGAGTTCAAGGCCCAGAAGCAACACAAGCGCGCGCACACACACACACACACACACAAACCAGAATGCTTGCAAAATGACAATATTATATATTTAAATAGTACTCTCTAGTCCTGTAAGCATTTCCGCTGTGTTCTTGAATTTGATGCAGAATGTAAAGCAAATGCCACTGAAACCCACTTCATTTATAAATAAGGTGTATGATATGCCACAGCTGGCAAATGAGAGAGACTGGGCTATGGCTCAAGTCTTGTGGCTTTAGGGCCATGACTTTCAAGAAGAGTCCCGATAGCATATTGAAGTCTGAGAAGTTGAGTTGTGTAAATTGACATGGTAGAGCTCAGACTTTAGAACCAGACACACATGGGCCTGCAAAATCGCTCAGTCTCCAAATTACCTGCGTGATTCTAAACAAGTTCTTTCATTTATTTCAGGCTCTTGTTTTCCCAGCTGCAAAATAATGTTTTTTCTAACTACCTTTGGATGTTGGTAATGATTAATGATACAATTTCCACAAAGCTTGAGTATTTGAAGATGGCATTAATCAATTGAAAAAATAACATAAAACCTTTTTTAAGAGGCCTTGAGGATACACAAAATAACCACATGGTCTCATAACCAGGTGAAAGACACCGACTGGCCCAGGAAGCGTCTTGTTCTATGGCATCTATTAGATCTCCAAGGCTTGCTTTGCCATGCTATATGAAATCTACCATTTCTCAGATAATTTTCATAACCAATTACTCTGTGTGAAACCGAACACTGTCACTCTTGTTGTTTTGATGAAAGTTAGTCTCTAATTCCTAAGTTTACAACTTATCACAGGATATGAGATTTGCTCATAGGAAAGAATAAATAACCGTAGTTGTGAGAAATGATTTCCTGAAACTTGAACTGCAAAGGGGCAGCCCTGCCCAGGGAAATGAAGTGATATGTTTAAAGATCAGGCATGTTCCCAGCCTCAATGATAAAATGATGAACTTGGGAATTTCAGGAGGGGTAGTACCTATCTCCAGGAGGTAGAGGAAAGCATTCCGTGGATAACTTCAAGGTGGAGACCTTCATTTCTGTGCAAACATAATTATCAGGGGATTTCCAAAAGCAGTTACCTAATTCTGATTCAGTTTGAAAAAAAAAGTTAAAATAGTGATGGAGGAAAGATAAAAAGTGTAGCTATTATATAGCAGAAAAAAACATGCAAAAAATGGCCACTGAGTTTTTTGAAATGTGAAGGAAGAACACTTGGCACATCTTTTTGTCTTCCAATTTTTGTTTTTCCTTGACTGGCCAGGGAAGGGTAACAGGTATAAGAGAATTGGTGGTATAGTCCAGGGGAGAGGTGGAGAGGAAGAGAAAGTGGGGAGTCCTTTTTTATTCTTTGTGCACAGAAGGAGACATAACATGGAAGCCATGTCTGCACTGAAGAAAATCAGCCAGGGAGGAAAGATTTTTTTTTGAGGGCCACAGGGCTTGTGTCAGCAGGAAAAGGAGGTGTTTTGGCAACTGGAAGAATGGAAAGCTAATTATGCAGTTAACTTACCATAATCTTGCTTTTCATCTTTCAATTAGAGGGAGGAAAGACCTTTTTTGAATTGCTGGGATGAGTATCTTAAAGAATGCATTTGAAGATAGAGACCTGACTACAGACAAGTCTAGGACATCTTGGTACAGATTACAAGAAGTTGCCGAAGCCCTGGGAGACACAAAAAACACAGAAAAGTATGCTCACCTCAGGGAAGGGAAATAGAACTCCACACCAGGGCAAAGGCAGGACTGATTGTCGATCACCTATCTCCTCTGTGGAAATGTATCATTGTGGAATGACAGAAGATCAGAAGATCCTGGTTTCCTGAGTCAAAGCCCCTATCTATCAGGAGCATCATCTTTGTACACAAACCCAAAGACATCAAAGCCCTTTCTCTGTGATTGTTATACGAATTTGATCCACCATTATATTTAGCTTAATCTTTTAAGCTAGCAATTATTCTCATTCTCTGTTCCCTTGAAAGAGTGAAAAGTAAAACTTTCAGGGCAAGACAAATAAAGCTCATTGGTACAATTAAATTACAGATGCCAGCAATGTGTAGTGCCAGACAAGATTGGCATATGGATTGGTGTACTAAGTGTGAAAGCTCTGTCTTTAAGCGAAATGAACCCCCAAATAGGGACACAAGTGGCTTTTTCTTTCTTGCTATTGTTTCTAACGTATTTATAAGGTTCCATGTGTTTTTTGTTGTTGTTGTTGTTTCTTTGTATGTTCCTCTCCCACAGTATAACCCCTGTTTTCACTGTATTTGATGTCAATTTAATTGGGGAGGGGAAGGGAAAAAAACAAAATGTTTAAATAGGGATACAGGTTGAGTCATTGTAACAATGAGATGTACAAGACACTATGTTGAAAAATGAACTTTACATTTTAGGGAGGGGTAGTTATGTGGGTGGTAGGAAAGGGATGGTAGAGGAAAAACAAAGGAGGAGGCAACAGTGCTTGATAAGAAATGTACTCATTACCTTGCTCATGTAACTGTAACTGCTCTGTACAGTATTTTCACAATAAAAAAATGTAAAAAAAAAGAAAGAAAATAGGAGAGACTGCCAGTAGAATAAAATGGGGAAAGTTACCACTATTCACATTCTCCTTTATCCTTTTCCAAGCAATTGTATTGCTGCACTTGCCCATTGGTTTCTTTTTTTTTTTGCTTTTGTCCTAAGATTCTGGGGCCTACATTAGTGATTTCTTTCTGCTTCCCGGAAAGAAGCTACTTGGACAGAGCAGCTTCCTACTTTGTCTTTTCCCCAGCATGTAGAAAACCATTGTGGAAGCTTTCAGCCTCAGATCCTCTGAACCAATGTAATAAATATCTTCTTATGTATATATTTTATTGTTTCCATCCCTCTGTAGAACATGGCTAATCCAAATAGGGCATAGGAAGACCCAGCGCTCTGAAAATGGAAATGAAGGTGAGAGCCATCCTGACTGTTCAGCGGCCCTGGACTGGCAAACACTGGAAGATAAAGAAGAATCAAAGACCCTAAGTCACAAAATAAACCCACATTATGGCCTAACTTAAGGTGTTCAAGAAGAACATGGTCCTCTGCTTATGCTAGTCAATGGGAGGTTATTACAGGTCATCTGGGATGGAAGGAAAATAGCCATTCTTCCTAGAAAATATGACACATCAGGAAGTCTGAATTGATGGTAGGCTTAATGATCAACAGGAACTTCATTGGTTACTCCCTCATTTTTTTCTTTTTCTTTTTCCTTTTTGTGTATGTATATGTGTGTGAGATCTACCACTGCAACTTCATCATTTGGCCTTTGCCTCCCAAGTGACTCTATTTATTTGTTCATATTTCCCAAATTTACCATATGAGTTCATGCTCCCTAGAGACCCAAGGTGTTGAGCCACTAATATAATTCAAGAGAAAATAAATGAGTCCCTCCAATCCTTGTGACATCCCATCTAAATAGGCTACAGGCCAACCTTACTTCATGTTGTGTGGCTAATCAAGTATAATCAGGTAGTACAGTCTTCTAGTGACCTCTGATGAGGTATTTGGAAATGAGAGGTATTCAGCTTTACAAGAACTATATCAAAATGATTCCAGATAACTTTAATTTGGATGAGGCTCTACACAATCTAATTACAGACATCCTAATGCTATCAAATAGACAGGGTTATTTCAAGCTGAATTGTAAGATATCTACAGCTTCTTTTCATGTGATTCTGCTGTTTTTGAGGAGCCTTACACTTTACTGATGGAATCATCCTCCAAATTCCAGTCAGAAAGAGTTTACTTATGATGGAAGCCTACAGGGTCTGTAAATAGTCAAGCTTCTCTGCTTTCATCAAACCAGTGATGCTGGGAATGGCCAATAAGGCTCTAGTCTTGGATCTGAACTAGGTACTGGAATTATCACATATCCATGCAGATAGATACATATGATTAAATCCTGCTGCATCTATCCAACTTTCTCTAGGGATATCTTTCCATTTCTTCAGTAAAGTTAAATATAAATAATATATATATTTATGTATATGGGAGTTGAAAGTGAAACAAAGTACTATATACTAATGTAGAACTAACAGCCTTTGCTGATTCTTTCTTATAGCAGTTTTTATTGTGATTAAGTGATTACATAAATTTCACAGTATTGTGGGATAGTGATACTTGGTTAAAATTGCAAACACAATCCAATCTTCATGGGGCAAATTGTCTTTATCATGGTCTATAAAGTTTATGCATTCTATGAGCTTTGACAATACAGTTATTGATGATTCTGAACCACATATATACTATATATATATATATATATATATATAGACTATAGACTATAGACTACATGAATGTATACATATCTGAATATATAGAAAGAAAATCCCATACAAACATACACATATATATACAAGTACATATACATATATATACTTAATATATTAACATATTATCTATACTTAAGTATAACACATAGAGAGCTAAGCTTTTTTGTTCTAGAAAAATATTGGATTTCATTGTGACAGTTTCATAAATGTATCCCACACTTAGAGATCACATTTGTCTCTCTCATTCTCTCTTAGCCCCTCATTCTGTCCACTGGCTCTCCACCAAATAATTCCCCTTTTATGTTAATGTCTTTCTGTTTGTCTGTATGCTTTGTTTTTATTTTGTCTTGAGGTCTATTCTGAATGTGAAAGGATCATAGTGATTTTTTTGAAAAGATTGGAATGTACAGTATAGACAATGAAACAATACAATAGGGGACAAGAGTTTGAAAAAAAACCATGATAGTAGAAAAGGAGGTAAAAAGTGTTGGGCTTCACTGTATGTTTTGAAAATAGAGTAGATAGACTGCTGAGTGAGCAGGAATGAGAAAAATTGAAGATGACTTCACTTTGAGCTAGACAATAGGAGTGCCATTTCTGAAGTGGAAAATGTTACCAAAGCAGGTTAAGGATGGAGAAAAGACCCAGTTTGTGTCCTCTAAGTGTGAGCTTCTTATTAGATATCCAAGTTGAGTGTTGAAAAGGCATTTAGGAAATTTATTTCGGAGCTCAAGGGAGAGAGCAAATCTGGGAGCCGTTGGAATATGTGCCACAGAAAGAAGAAAACAGATCCTAAGACTCAGAACTTAACCGAAGCAGGAAATTAGACCCAGAGAAGTGACTGGTGGAAAAATAGCCTCTCTTTCTACCCTACCGGTGCCCTCTCCTCCATGGATCTTTGCAGGTATCAAAAGGGACAAAATGTGAGGTAAATTTTCAGCTACCCTCTCCCCAAGTACTACAGAGTTTCAGATGTCTAGATGTTTGGATGCATTCAGGTGGTGGACAATTGAACTATGAATTTATTTTAAAAGACAAATTGGGCCATCTGTTGTAAGACACAAATCATACTTTCATAAAAGGAACATTACCTAAATGTTTCAACTAAGGTGTTTTCAACAAAGTTCACCTAGATAGACTGGGCATAGACCTTAAACTAGTGTTTAACACACTGGACACAGTGACTTAAGCTGACACACTACATGGGAGACAGAGATCAGGGGATCTCAGTTTAAGCCTATCCCAGGCATAAAGGTTTTTGAGATTCCATCATACTCAAAGGCAAGATGTGGCAGTGTCTGCCCATCACCACAACTATAGGGGAAACAATAGTACATACACTCTTGTCCTCCCTAGAGACATGGGGGAAGCCCAAGTACGAGACCCACAGCCCAGGCTTGTTGGGGTGATTTTGAAATCAGCCATAGGAGGCTGGAGACATGCTTCAAGTGGGAAAGTACTTGCCTAGGAAGTATGAGGCTCAGAATTCAATCTCTAATATGATCAAAATTAAAAAGGAAGGAAGGAAAAGGAAGGAAGGAAGGAAGGAAGGAAGGAAGGAAGGAAGGAAGGAAGGAAGGAAGGAAGGAAGGAAGGAAGGAAGGAAGGCAAAGAGGAAAGGAAACAAGGAAGGTAAGGAGGGAAGGAAGGAAGGAGGCAAGGAAGGAAGGGAGAGAGGGAGGGAGGGATGGAACAAAAGAATGAAAAAAGCAAGCAAGAGGAAAGAAAGAATGAAAGAAAGAACAAAAGAAAAGAAAGCCAGCCTTTGGATCTCAGAAAAGGGGTCAGAGTCAGCATATGAAGTTGAGGATTATCTACATAGGAGGGGGATCTCAGTGGGATGCCTAGAGCAGGGTTGATAAAGAATGAACTTTTGATCTTTGGAGGTCACATGTGTCTAGAGGCTAGAATCAGCAGCGACAGAAAATATGTGAAAAAGAGGACAAACAGAAGAATGAAATTTCACATTGTGTAGCAGCAGTTCTAATATGATATTTTCTGTCCCAGATCCTTGAATGAATCTATGAAGCTATACTATATTCATTTTTCTTCCTTGTTGACAAAAAAAAGTACTATGAAGCTACACCTGTAGCTATTTACACCATAAAAGCTACAAAGTACTCTTTTGAGCTAAACTTCTGCAAAATAGGACTTGCTTAGATAGAAAGTGAACTAAAATGCCAGATCTCATTTCCGGCGACTTTCACAATACTGTCGAAATGACATCCACCCTCATGATTCCGGGCAAGAGATCTAAAATAGAAACTCTGAAAGTTAGAAACCCACACCCAGCATCTACCCTTTTTTTTCAGTCTTCCTTTGTTTTAATGTGTCCATTACTGGGGAACTCCTCATCTAAAGAGGGTTTTCATCCTCTTGACAACCCTTGAACTCTGGCATCGTTCCCAGTGCTGAATTATAATCCAGAATTGCTTCACTAAAATGATGAATAAAATATGGAGAGAACAAAACATGGGCTACTCTTTGGTATCCTAGGCCAATCATTAGTAAATAGAGCCAACACTGAATCTAAGTGGCGTTATTTGAATAGAGGCAGTGCTGAAGTGCCAGAAGTACTGGAACACTACAGAGTTCATCAAGGTTTCTGCCTTACAGATGAAGCTTATTGTTTGTCTACATAAAAATAACAAGGAAAAAATACAAGTTTGATTTCAAAGCTTGTCCAAGTAGCAAGCAACTTCCAACAAAATTTTGAGCTGTTTTGGCCTCTCTGGTCATGGTCAAGGATCTAAGAACAATATAATCTATTCTTCACTATTAGTAAATGTAATCGTTTATAATTTTGCTTGATTGTGATCACAATGGATTTTGCCATCCTTCCACCTGGTACTTGAAGAAATCAGCACACTAACAAATGAGAAGATATTGGTAGATTGGTAAAACATGGAACATCGCTGGTCTCAGGTCACTGGAGAATAAACATTCCTTTTGAAGCATGCCTCTCAATTTCTTATTTTGGCCTATACTGGAAAACTACTTCCAACACAGAATCCTAGAGCCAACATAGGAGCATCATGTAGGGCTCTGTTTGTTGGCCAAAAATGCCATAACAGATAACCAGTCCCCAAGTTGCCCACTGTAGGTAGTTCTAAATGACCAGATATAATTAATAGATGTCTGTTCCCTTTGCTTCAGTTCTGAATTCTTTCTACATCTAAGCTAGCTTACTTCTATTTAGGTTTCCTTCCACATTGAAGCATATCACTAATGATCCATAGGTAAATAGCAAATCAATGCAGGACTGTATATTGTTTAACAAGTATAAACTGCAGGTATTTGCAGCAATAACACCAATATTATGTTGAAATAAAGAAACCAAATCTAAGCTGGGCTCTAGTGGCTCATGCCTGTAATCCTAGCTACTCAGGAGGCTGAGATCTGAGAATAAGGGTTTGAAGCCACCCTGGGTATGAAAGCTTGTGAGATTCTTATCTCTAATTAACCAGAAAACTGGAAGTGGAGCTGTGGTTCAAAGTGATAGAGTGCAGCCTTGAGCAGAAAATCTCAGGGACATTGCCTAGGCCCTGAGTACAAGTCCCATGAAAGACAAAAAATAAATAAAACAAAAATAAAAGAAACCCAATCTTAAAAGGCAAGATAAATATGCTGATAGAAATCAGAACATATGCTGGGCATCGGTGGCTTATGCCTGTAATCATAGCTAATCAGGAGGCTGAGATCTGGGAATCAAAGTTCAAAGCCAGCCCAGGCAAGAAACTCCATGAGACTCTCATCTCCAATAAACCACTCAGAAGACTGGAAGTGGCACTGGGGCTCAAGTGGCAGAGCACTTGCCTTGAGCTGAAGAGCTCCAGGATAGTGCTCAAGCCCAGAGTTCAAGTCCCATGACTGACAAAAGAAAGAAAGAAAGAAATCAGAACATACACCTTCAATGAGTCCGCTAACTGCAAGGAATCATGGGAAAAATCTATAGGATGTCAAGAATGTTCGAGGTTTGGTTAAGTTGATTACTTCAGTGTACACATTTGTTAACACTCATTGAAATTTTATTAATTTTAGGAAAATTATATCTCAATAAAGCTTATTCTAATAAATTTGGGTCACCTTGAAAATGTAGTCTTAATTTTTATGGGTTTTGTCGAAGACACTTTGTATGTATTTTTCAGTCTTGTAGACAGCCAATATATTTACTGACCTACTACATGTTTTCTGTGCTTACCTAACATAAAATTGTTTAATCTGCCATTTGTTCCAAAGCAGCATCTCAACCAAGAACCTCAAGTCGGGGAGCAAACCTTTGCACCTGTTGCCTTCCACAGCTTTGATCTCATTCTCAAAATATGTATCTACTCTTGGACTGCTACAACAACACCCTGAGTTTAATGAAAATAATTTGCTTTACTATTTTTCCACCAAATCCTAAGTCAAAAAAGAAAAGAAACAAACACACAGCTGATCTTTTAATAATGGTAAAACATGTAATCTGTAAATTCTCTAGTGTTTTTTTTTTAAACACAACCAAGAACCTGAAACAGTTAAGTGACCATCCATTTCTTCTAATTCTTCTCTGTGTATATAGGTGTGGCTGTAATGTTTGTGTGTCTTCATATAACAACAATCAGAGCACCTCAAACAATAATATTTGTAAATCTCTAGGCCTAAATGCATACGTAGCAAGGGTAGGATCTTTATTCCCAAAGGACAGAAAAGTCATTCTGGCACTGCATTAACTTGTTTTAAATAACTGAATGCTTGAACTTTATATAATTTCATAAATTGTATAGAGATCATAAACTGTGATAAAACTGTATTGAGAGCAGGGCACAGTGGCACAGTTCTGTAATCCTAACAACTTGGATGGCTGAGGCAGGAGAATCACAAGTTCAAGGTGAGTTCTGAGCTAAAAAGCAAAACTTCATTTCTAAAAACAACACAAAGCCAGGTTCAGGAAAATCTGGACAGTGTCTTATATGGCATAGCTCTGCAACTGGATTCCAATAAACTTCCCTTTCTGCTTCCAATCCTATTTAAACAGTATGATATTTACTTATTCTCTAGGCTTCTTCTTTGTATGTAAAATGGAGACAATAGTCGTTATAGTCCCCAAGGAAGTTCATAAAGATTAAATTTGTTAATTAGGCAAAGTACTTTGTGATCTTAGGAGGAGTTTTCATAGATGAAGTATAAAGATAGCATTATAATTGGTGAGAGGTTCTGCTTTATGGGTGGGATGACCGACTCTTGGAAAGGTCACTGAATTGGCTCACAGGCCTGTCAAATGACAGCAATCTAATCTTCCTTATTACACAGCTCCCTGTCCTGTTACTATTGTTCCCTGTTTTCTGGCTTTCTACCGGCAGGGCAGGCAGAATCCTTAAACATTGAGCAACCTTCTGGCTTGGAGAAAAACTAAGTGCATATTTGCCTATATTCCAAAACCAAGATGACGTATCCTTCCAATTGAACAGATGTGGTCAGCCGTTGATTGGACCCAGAGGAGAAGAAATTAAACACATCCAAAAAACACAGGGAGTAGGAAATAGGAGTGAACAAAGGTGAGCTGATGCACCCTGTCTCTCCTTTCCCATCATTGTGTTTCCTTTCCTCTTACTCTTCCAAGTTTCCCCCTTTTTCTCTGTCAGGAAATTTTCCAGGTCTGGCTTTCTTTGCATGGACAGGAGCAAAGGTGAGCCTAAGGTTAGCAAATCTCTCCCATTACCTTCTTAGCACACACAATGGAGCATCAATTTTGAATGGAGCTCCATTAATACTGCCAATTTCAATCATTTAAACATGCATATCTTCATTAGTGGATTCTCTAGGTTTTTTTGGTATTTTTGCTTCCAGTTGCACTCTGTGTGTTAGTCATATCATTGAAACACAGAATTATGGAAGAGTTGAGTCGGAAGGGACTGGAAAACCTTTGTTCCAAATTCTCTCTCTCCATTACTCCATCTGCAGCATCTTTGCAGTGCTTCCTTGAATCTCAACTCTAAGTCCTGGAAGTCCATGCCTCAGAAGACCTATTTATCCCGTGCTGATCATCAGCAAGTTCTTTGTCCTGAGCCAGAACATGCCTTTCTATGATTTGCACTCTTTCTTTAGATTTTTTTCCCCCTCCAGACTAATATGAAATACACATGACCATTTTCTACAGTCTTTCCCAGGATTGCTCCTTACTTGGGTTAGACAGAGCTATCTTCTCAATTCTCTCTCTGTGTGAGGTCTAGTGTTTTATCCAATTATGGTATGCCTGACTCCAATCAAACTTGGTCAAGCACAGGCCTATGACTTTTCCACATAAGTTGCTAATAATCCACCTCTCCCTCATTTCTACCTATCTTGATGATTTCTGGAAGCTTTCCAATTGCATTCTGCTCCTCTGAAGCTATGGTTCAAGCTGCTTTCAGGTCATGAGGTGCCTGAAGTCTTCCTCCCACCTTTGAGCCATTCACAGTTTTGGTATCTGCTTTATAAATGGTCTTCTAATTGGCTGGTGAGGTTACTGACCAAACCACGGTGCATGCACGTGTCCAAGAGTGAAAGTCCCCTCTGAAGAAGTGCAGGAGCAGCCATGAGCTCTTGGCTTCATCCCTGCTTCAGTATCCTTTGCATTTTTTTCCCCTGCACCTTGGCCACAAGTATACTTTCTCCTGTCAGTCAGTAATAATGCTTCTTCTGCTGGAAGGCTATCTTAGGCTGACAGAGCTGAGTTTTCCTATGCTGGTGGAGGCTCTTCCTGGGAAGGCATGGTGTTTTGGGAGTAACTATATACCAGGGACAGGGGGACATGCTGGAGGTGACACTCATCTACCATGTCACCTCCACTGTTACCTGAGGTCTGCGGGTGCAAATAATAACAGCCTCCATGGGACTTTTTCAGGTAACATACTGTCACTTGGCTTCCGTGTGTGTGTGTGTGTGTGTGTGTGTGTGTGTGTGTGTTAAATTATATGTAAAAAAATTGCCAGCACTTGGTTTGTGTGCAACAGCTAATATACGTATATACTTATATCTATACATGTCTGCATTTGTTGCCTTTATGGTATCTTTTAGTTTCAGGCTGGCTTTCTTTCTATAGAAATTGATACAACCTATTACAACAATTCTATATCGATTGAAGAGTATCTGGAAGGAAAAGCTTTACTTTTTGATATTTTTCAACCACAATGAAATGAATGCCTTCAAATAGAAGAAATTATCCCTAATAAGAAATAAAGCAAGAATGGAATAAATAAGTTCTCTTTGTTCTTTTTATTCTATCACATGCCCCATTATTTAGACTCTATTATTCTTTTTCTTTTGTTCTGAATGTAACTTTAAAGGACATTATATCAATAGAATTTGTTACAAACTGAATTCATACTGAATTATAGCATTCCTAACTAGTCTTATCATCTGATAAGTAAGATGTTCATCAAAGCAAGTATCAAAAGAATTTCTGGTATTTCCGCTTTCACTATATTTGATATCGGTATAATTTGTGGAGGAGATGGGGAAAAACAAGTCGTTTAAGGATCCAGGTGGACCCATTGCAACTATGAGAAGTACAAGTTGTCATGTCGAAAACGAACTTTACAACTTTGGTGTGGGGGGAGGAGGGGGTGATTGGGTGGGGTGCCGGGGGAGGCTGGGAAGGGATGTGAAGGGTAAACAAAGGAGGAAGCTGCAATGCTTGATAAGAAATGCACTCATTATCTTGCCCATGTAATTGTAACCCCTCTGTACAGTATGTTCACAAAAAATAAAAATTAAAATAAAAAAAAAGAATTTCAGGTATTTATCAGATTGACCTACAGGAATTAAAAACATTGTTCCATTTCTACCAGCATGCCTGTATTATGAAATACGTTCTAAGGGCTTGGCATGGTGGCACACACAAGAAATCCCAGCTAGTCAGGAAATGAGGATTTGAGATCAGCCTAGGTAAAAAGTTACAGAGACTTCTCCCCACCCCCTTCTTAGCCAATAAACAGTCATTTGCCTGTGAGTCTAGCTACACGTGTGTGTGAGTGCGTGCATGTGTGTGTGTGTGTGTGTGTGTGTGTGTAAATGAAAGGACTATGGTTTGGGGAAAATGTAAGACTATTCAAAAATAAACAAAAACCAGAGGAGGGGCTTCAGTATCTTCCTTCTAACTATGACTTATACACTACTCTGTGATAAAACTAAATTTCTCTTTTTTCTTTTCTTTTTGCCATTAGCATTGGCCATTTTGCTTTGAACTTAGGGCCTCATGCTCACTCGATATGGTTGCTTGGCTCACACTACCACTTGTGTGTCTCCAACTTAACTTTTTGTTGCTAGTTTGGAGATGATGTCTCACAGACTTGTGTCAGAGCTGCCAATCACTTTCCATAACTCTGCCTCTTGAATACCTAGGATTATAGGTAGGAGCTACAAGCACCCAGTCACAACTTCTTTTTTTAATAAGTTTTTTTTGTGAAAATACTGTACAGAGGGGTTACAATCACATGAGCAAGGTAATGAGTACATTTCTTATCAAGCATTGTTGCCTCCTCCTTTGTTTTTTATTCCTACGGCAAATGCTTGCTATCATTGTCTCATCTGCTTTTATCTCCCACAATGCTTGGGCATGAGTTCCAAAGGCCATCTGATAGATTTTTGTGTATTGAATTAGGCAGGATGTTCCATTGCTATTTCCTGGGTCTGAGTACATTACTTATGATTTCATCCTGACTACTCAAAATATTTGAAAGTTCCAAAGTGATCCTCAGATATTTTAATTCATTATATTGGAATAAATTTTCCTCAGTATTTCTATCTTTAGAGCATATCACATCAAGTTTTTGTTTTAAAAGTTTTTAGTTTTAACTCATTGGACTATATAAATTAAAGCAAGAAAATCAATTTTTCTCAATGTGATCAAGAAAGTAGATACAAGCATGCATGAGAAAGTAGATAAGTAGTATATCTATGATCTTAATTATAACCAGCTTCATAGTAGCCATTTGCTATTTTTATCTTTTTCCCATCAGTTAAATTTTACTGAATGATAGAACTCTAGACCTCAAAAATACCTCAGATAAAAACCTCATTCAATTCCAGGATACTTTTGTAGATGCAGAAGTGGAGGATAGGGATTTATGTAACTTATTCAAGTTCATATTTAGTTATTTTGAATGGCTTAAACTTTGAATTTCAATTTCCTGTCAGAGAAGCATGCTTCTTAATGCAAATTGGTCATTTTAACTATCACCTGAGGAGACAGGTGGTCATCAAAGGGAAAAGGAAAACAAAAAAAAATTGTCATTTTGTCATTCTGGCTAGAGGACAAAAACTGGTAGCATGTCAAACTCAAAACCAGGGTTTTCTCTGAATCTGGAACTTTCCTAGATACTTTCTTATTCATACAAAACTTGTCCTCTGCTGAGTAGACTAATAATCAATTTGAAAATATCTGTATATCACAGCCATAGTATTCATACCTGCAGAAGCACTATTGGGTAGCAATATCATGACACTAGAAGCATTGGGTGTGAATACTAATGTGTATTTTTTATTCTCTGGTTTTCTCACCCTTCAATTGGCACATTAGACAACCATTATTGAAGCCATACTTCTGAATGCATGGAAAACCCACTTGTTCCAACTTGTCAAAGTGTGTATTATTAATTTCTCCACAATAATTTTTTTGTATCTGTGTGTTGATACTGGGGGTGGAACTGAAAGCATCACTCTTTTGCTTGTTTGTTTTCTTTTGTCTTTCACTCAAGGCTGGTACTCTACTACTGGAGCCAGGCCTCTACTTCCAAACAATTCCTTTGAAAAATACATAACATCTGTGGGCTGTAATCATGTGTGTCAGTTACTAGCTGATGAAGGTCTGGGAGGACATGGGAGTAATAAAGGAGAAGGATTTGTGTGTCGTTTAGTTGAATGGAGCAAGGATAAGTTTTAGGCAGCAGTGGTACCAGGTATGCTCAATTTCAAAGATAGACAAGCAGTTCTCATGCTCAGGTTTGGATTGGGCCCTAGAGACTTGGCTGCAGCGTGGCAATTCAGATGCTGTAATCAAGCTGAGAAAAATTTAAGGCAAATATTCTTTCTTTGCTTAGGTTAGCTTTAAGACAGGGTCTTTACAGAGCAACTGGCCTTGAACTTGCAATCCTCCTATCTGCATTTTTCAAGTTCAAAACTTGTAGGCATATGCTCATCACACCTGACTACTTTTAACTTTAATGTTGCCTAGGACCCTGAGAAAATCTGTATTCTTGGGCTTTCCCCTTGGATTTCAGTAATGTGTGTGTTTTTGTTTTCAACTAAGAGGGAATAATATCAATTTTCTAAAACTTTACACATATGTCTTGGTCAAACATGTTTACCTCAATAGAATGTTTCACCATAGAGAAGTATTATAGTCACTTGCTTTTGGGAATCAATATTAACTTATGTTATATGTATTCATTCTTAGATAAATACAATTTCCTTAATGTCCATGTAGATAGAAGTGAAATAAGAATTTATTTCTTACTCATTCAGAAACTGCTAGTAGATTAATGAATATAATTATTAATTGGTATAAATATTGGTACTTAAATATAAAGGATAGGGAAGAAATGTGATCTCTATTTTGGGAGAGCTAAATATCTAATAACCTATGAGCAGATTTCAAGTGATATTTCAAGTGATGTCAGGTGATTGACAACCACAACTATCCTTCATTATTTGAGGGAAAGAATAGAAAGGGGACGACATAATATCCTGTCTTCCTCTTTGGTTGCAAGGCTGTCTTTGACATTAGCTTTCATCCTGGATAATCATCCTGGATAATCATGCTTCCAAGGGAGGAGAATTTGTTAAAGCATTTGAGTGATTCCCAAACTAGAATCAACTGTGTTTTTTACTTCCTGACTGTATCAGCAAATCATTTTTATGAGCCCTTATGTGATTCATTGAGCCATTTGGAGAGGGTCAGAGGGCAAGGATGCTATTTACCAGAGCAGGTTTAAGTTGGGTAAGGCAAGGTCAGAGGGGAAGAGAGGCTCTCATTACTGCCAGAGAATGCTGGGGCCAGCTTGGTGCCTACCCAACTCTGCTAAGCTCACACTGGGTGTTTGTTAACACAAAGCACCAAGCTGCAGGTGTTCTGCACACTCTACAGTCTTCAAAGTTCAGCCTCAAATGTTTCTGTTACTATAAAGAGGATTAAAAGGATTTAAAAACATAGCAGGCCTGTTCAACTGCTAACATACTTGCCAACATTTGCCAAGAGGGAAGAAGGAGGGGAGGTTATATCAGCTCAAAGTCCTGGTAGTTAGGGAAATATACTTTTCAGGTTTCATATTCTCTCTCTCTCTCTTTTTCTTTCTCTCTCATAGCTAGAATGTAGAACTATACAACTTTCAACTGGAACTCATTAAGAATTCATGGGGCAGAAAATGTAAGGGGTTCTGGAAAGGGAGACTTTGAAAGGCCAGAAGTGAGCTATAAATAAACTGCCGCTGATATTCTTTTTCCCTCCTTCTGGTGGTTAAATATGCTTATTACACAAGAATGCAAACGTGGAACAACCCAGGTGATTTCTGACCTGAAGGCCTCGTTCCCATGGAGAGTCACAGTACCGTTTATAATTTAGCACATACAGGCATCATCATAATAGCCACTATCCGTTCTCAACACCATGTTGCCATCCGTTTGGGCTGCAGATACTGACAGATATCACCTCCAGGGGAAGGTATGAAGGTCAGGCATCTGGAATCCTTTTTAAGGCACCCTTGTTACTTCCTTCAAATGTGCCTTGCTTCAATAACCTGCCTGTAGAAGTTCTGCTTCTCCTTGAGATGGTATTGGTTTTCAACTAGGTGTAAGGAAGAGACAGAGAACTGAGCGCAGGATGAAATCTTAGGGAGATCAAATAACTCCACTGTAGATAGCTTTTTCATTGATCACACAGAAATAACAGCAATCCCTCTCAGTCTATCCACTTACAAGATTGAATATTTCTATAGTAGATGGAGACTAAAGCAGACTTGTTAGCAAGGGTTTACCTACTAGATGTGAGAACAAACACACAGATGCACATTGCATGCATACATACATTCAGAGTTCCCTCCCAATTCCTTTGGGATTTTTTTGTATACTTTGCTGGTATAATAAGAGTTGGTTTGGGAAGACATTGTAGAAGCTTTTATTGAAATGACTTATTGTATCACGTTAGTGGCATGAGTTCACAGGCTGAAGTCTAAGGACACTATACACTCATTCATAAGCTTCCAGTTCCAGGCTCCAGAAACTGCAGGTAAACATGGTGCATTATATGTACTTTTCTAGGAAGAAGCTCCAAAGCCTTTATCTTGAAGCAATTATTAAGCCTCAAAAAGATGTCAGAACCTTCCCAGGCACCAGTGACTCCTGTCTGTAATCCTAGCTACTCAGGGAGTTAAGATCTGAAGACTGTGGTTCCAAGCTAGCCTGGGCCAAAAAGAAAAAAAAAAGTCCATGAAACTTCTATGTATAATAAACTACCAAAAAGTAGAAGTGGAGCTGTGGCTCAAGTGGAAAGGAGCAGAAAAATCCTTAGATTAGTTCAAGTCCCAGGTCTGTCCCCCCCAAAAAAAATCAGAGCCACAATTCTGTAAAATCTAAGACAGTAACACACAAAATGACCACACAGGCTTTCTATTAAAAAAGACAACTCTTGTCTCTCTCAAGTGACAAATAGGGCTTAGCTCTTTTGTCTAATAAAAGTAAGGTCTAATAAATAATGGATATTTATGAGTTAAATAATGTACTTTGAACATCTTTTTAGCAGCACTCTTATCAATTTGGCTGGCTCATTGGTTTGTTCGATGGTATGAGTTTAAATTCAAATCCTTATGCCTGCTATGAACCTTGCTGCCAGCCCTTTCTGCTGCTTAAGATCATCCTCTCCCCATGATCCACCCACCTCTGATCCGGAGGAGTTGGGATTACAGGAAGTACTTCTACAATGGCGAGCTATTGTTTTAGTAGGTAAGTTTTCCACAGATCAGTGAAAGCAAAGAAAGATCCTGGCAGGACATGTTGCCTTGATTAGCTTGTCTTTCAGTCCCTGGAGATCAGTTTTATTAATATGAACATTCAAAGGATAATAATTGGTTTGGGACTATTTTTTAAAACTTGATACAATTTTATGCATGGTTGAATGGGGGCAGAGAGCCGTGTCAGGTGAGAATATGAGGAATGCGGGAAGATTATTGGCCCATGCACCAGGAAGTTGGGGATGAGAGAGCTAGGCTCAAATGGAGGAGCATCCAATTATACAAGATGATTGGAGCAAGATTATAGAAAGCCAAGACTGACATACTGTAGAGTTTAGATGTGACCTTTAGGTGATGGGAGCCCAGTTTGTTTCCTACAGGAAAATTACATGATGCCGACAACATATTCCAAGCATTCATTTGGTGTCTGTGGGCAGGATGGAGCTGTGTGAGGAGGGACCAAGGCTGGAAAGTGAGCTGGGGCTCTGGCAATAATCAAGGTGTGAGGTGATGAGGACCTGCTCTAGGGTGGGAATGTTTGTAGAAGGTGCGCGGAGACATTGTAGCCACTGGAAATGCTTATTTGTTACCCTTTCAGCTTTCAGTCTGGGTTTGCCTTGGCTACTCAACTTTCCTGACTGAAATATTCACTCCAGTTTTCCAAACAAAGGAAGCAACAAGGCAGGAGGAAAGAAAGGAAGGGAAGGGAGGGAAGGTGGAGTAGGTAAGACTCTGATGTGAAGATTAGATTGTAACCAGATACTATTTTCAGGGACCGGAGGAATAGGAGCACTGAGGCTAATCTGAATTTAGCTTCATACTAAGTGCTTGAAAAAGAACCACCAAGAATGTAGAATCAGCAGGGTGCTGGTGGCTCCCGCCTGTAATCCTAGCTACTCAGGAGGCTGAGATCTGGGGATTGTGATTCAAAGCCAGCCCAGGCAGGAAAGTCTGTGAGACTTATATCTCCAATAAGCCACTCAGAAAACTGGAAGTGGTGCTGTGGCTCAAGTGGTAGAGCACTTGCCTTGAGCAGAAGAGTTCAGGGACTGTGCCCAGGCTTGAACTCTGGGTTCAAACCCCACAACAGACAAAAAAAAAAAAAAGAATGAGTGACTTTCTTCTTAGTTACACCAAGAGGGCCTTTTGATGCAGAGAAGGAATGACAGAAAGAGAGCTAGAGAAACAGAGAGAGACAGAGAGAGAGAGAGAGGCAGACAGATAGAGACAGAGACAAAGACAGAGAGAGAAATAACTTCCAATATTTACTGAAAGAGCTTAAAATTTCAAAAATAAGTTTTCCATGAAAAACACACATGTGCATGTAAATCAATATAGCTGAAACCAAAATATAGAATATTCCTTCTCTTACTCTGCCCCCAATATATTTAAAATTTCTTTTTGCTCCCTTCCCTTCCCAATACTTTCCTCCCCTCCCCTCCCTTCCTTTCTTCTCTTCTCTCTCCTCCCTGTTTTTCCCTCCCTTCTTCTCCCTACCCTTTGCTTATCTTATTATCTCATTTCTCTCTCTCTCTCTCTCTCCATCTCTCCTCATTGTCTTCTTACTTCTCTTTACTTTTTAACAAATGATGGTTGTGATTCACTACATTGATTTTCTGATTAATAAACCTCAGACTTCTAAATTAATAAACTTCAGACTTCTACTAATGAGGGTCACAGCCTAGGATTTTGAGATTCCTAGATTCACAGGGCCAAGGAGAATGGTCTCATCTTCTGTTTCCTACTTACCTGCCCCATTCAAACTTTTCTTTTCTCTTGAGTTTCAGAAACTGAAAATAAGAAGAGGCAGTTGCTCCGTGAAGTTTCAAACTCAGTTTCAAAATCTGATCTCAGATTCTGAGCTTCCAAACGATCTGCCAGCACTGGTCCATTCATTGGCTTGAAGGCCTTCGCTTGGGATACAGCCCACACACAAAGATCCATCAACAAGGACTGCTCACTAATGAGAACTGAACCCAGACACAATGGGCATAATTGGTGTAGACATTTTAATGTCTTAGGCTGGTTCCTTCTATTATCCTTGGCTCTAGTGGACCAAGGCTCACACAGTAACATTCTTTACCTGCAGTGTGCTGTAATTTCAAACTAGGTGGAATTCTTTCCTACCTTTGAAACCACAAAATAAAATCAAAGAAATAGGACCGTTTGCAGACCATGGCTCTCTGCATTGATGAGGTGGAAGGTAAGCACAAAGTCTCAGGTTGGGAATAATGTTGAAAATGTTTGATTTTAATCATGGGGCTAAATGACCTTGGTATACAGTTGCCATTGACCCTCGGGACTCTACGCTCCTCTTGTGTGCACATATACACCTGTGACTCTGCATACTGGCACAAGAGATGATGTCACATCAAAACAGAGAAGGTACGGAGTGAACTAAGGCAATGAATACCAATGTGGATTAAGGGAATTGAATCTCTCCATGAACTCAGCTACTTATCAATGTCCTAGAAAGAAAATAAAAGGTCGAGTATCAATTCTAGAAGCGATATATCAAAACTTACACAAACTCATTTGTTTATAAAACCTCTCATGTTTATGAAGAATAAATTTCTAGCATTTTTTAGTGGCCAATCTTCCTTTAGGAAGAGTTACTCACTTGTAACTCGAGTTCAACGATTTCCCTGGATAGTTGAGTCTACATTGTAGACGGTGTTGAGTAGTTCCATGGGGGCTCTGGTTTCCTTTGCCGTCTGAAGATTGTGTAGGTATGTCATCTGTTTAATTTCCAAGGAAAGCCTCTAGTCACATAGTTCTAGAAATACAGTGCATGAACCACCGAATGGAACATTTGCTATAAGTATATAAAGATGAATTTTCCTAGGAAGGAGGCCACAATTTTCATCACATAGACATTAAAAAAAATTCTGTAGACAGGTTTAGAATCAGAGCATCAGAAAACCACCAGCCTCTTGAGGTAAGAGAGTAAAACAAGCTCCAGACTCAGCCTTCGGTACTATTCAAACCATGAATTGGCAAGCACAAATGAAGTAACTCAGTGATCCCTTTGGATTTGTTACCCTTTTCTTTTTTGTTCTTATTACTGGTCTAGTATGTTATATAGATAGTGATGTATCCATATTTGCTTTGCCATATAAATGACCTCTGCTGTATGAGTCCTGATGATTGTGATGTCTAAGGTGTTTATCAGGGATTTGGAAACCATTCAATCCAGCAGAAACTGCTGACCTGTCACTTGGGTAAGTGTTCCATGGGTGACCTTTTCATGTCAGGACAAAATTCTACCCTCAGAGAATGCTAATGGCACTAATTTCTCGAGCATAGCGCATATGAAGAGCCGCAAAGTTTGCGGATGTGCAGATCATCAAGCCTCACCTTTTCCTAGTCAATGGTCATCTTTCTCCTTTTCAGACCAGTCTGCTTCTTTCCCCCCCCACAAATACCACTAAAGCATATGCTTATAGTTTTGTAAAAATAACTCTCTCTTATAAAATTCCTTCTCACAATGAGTGACATACTGTGTGTGTGTGCATGCCAAAGAACCAATACTGCTGCTTGAATCTTATTATTTATACAGAATTGCAATACACATTTATGTAGTCATGTCCCTCTCTCAATAGAATCCAATAGAATCATAGAAGAATAGATAAAATGCCACCTGAAGTCATGAGGCATATTTGGTGCCATATCACCAGAATTGATCTCCATGTATGATCATGATTGACAATTAAATAGATTTTGTCTATGGAAGGGTAAACAGGTGGTACACTCTTGTATTCTCTGCACTCAGGAAATTAAAACAGTAGGATCTCAAGTTTGAGATAGTGAAACATGTATGGGTTTTACAGGTGTGAATTATCTTAAGCATAGTCTCATATACACACAGCAAATAACTCAGAACTCACAGGCCAGTTTTTATTGACTAGAATATCCATGTTACTTGTTCTTGTGTACAGTTTCGAAGGTCAAATGAAACCAATAAAGCCACAGCACAGAGCAGTATATGCTCAGGAATTTCAAGTTGGAGGAATTGCTATTTGGCTAAACAGAGAGTCCTTGCCTCAAAAACAAGCAAACAACAAGCACCAAAATCATCTTGGACTTTTATCTCCTATTCAAGGTAGTTTAGAGTATGATTCATTATTTATATATAATATATTTCTATATTATTATTGATACATAATACATTTGTATTAGGCCTTTCCCTAAACCTATCACAAAATAATTCAAACACACACATATTCCTTCATGGGAATTATTCAATTTTTATACAATAATTCTAGTAAATAGTGTTCAAAGTCACTACCTTACTTCAATGTAACCTGTCCGTGTATGAGTACACCGCATCTTGATCATTACCACCCCTTCCATCATTCCCCTTTCCACATCTTCCCCTACTCATCTCTTCACGTTAGCTGCTTCCATTTCACATTTCTCTCTGGATCAGCCTCAACCTTATCAGTTTTCTTTACAAGTAAACTATGAAAGTTAGAACACTAAGGTGAGGCTCTGTTCTACCCAGTGGGTACATGGCATTTATATTTTTTCATACTTCATGTTCTCTGAACCTACGTGGCTTTTTCTAATTTGTTCTCTGTTAATATGCAGCTGCACCCAGCAGCAACATTGTTTTGGATGAAGTATCGAAACCAGTTAGCTTGTAATCCACACAAAAATGACACTCATTTACTACATGAGTCCTTGATAATGATGTAGTTACAAAGGCACATTTCAACAGCTACTACATTAAGTTAAAGAAACTAGACTTAAGATTCAGAGTTTAAGCGTTTCAATCATTCTTATTGTCTTCCCACTTCTCCCCAGCTGTCTTCTGTTCTTTGTCAACTTCTTTCTGTTCTAAAGGGATTTTGTCAGTGAGGACGAGAAGAAAGACGCAGATTTGTTTAGTTCGATGTTTTATTTCAAATGGCTAAAAGTGGCATCAGTAGTTATAAGGATGAGACAATTTCTGCTCTCTCTGAGGAATTTCAGCTCACATAATTGGAGTTTGCAAAACCAGGACTAAGAAGATCCTATTCACTGAGGAATACATACACAGGAAATCTCAACAAAACAACTACTGTTATACATTTGGACATATTTATAAGAAGACAACGAAGTGGTTCTGTGCTAATAACTACTTGATTTCTGGTCTTTCAGGAAAAGAAATGACAGATGTTTTTTCTTTGTGTTTGGAGGGTCCAACAAGGTCACTTTGTGCAATTTAGTTCACTTAGGCCTCTTCAGTTCTGAAGAGGAAAATTTGGAGCCAAACTGCCTGAGCTCTGTTGCTCACTAGTGCATGAGATCAGTGAGTGCTCTAACATTTCTATGCCCTTGTTTTTCTCAGTAGAATGATGTTAATAATCATATCTACCCTCATAGGGATATAATAAGGATTACATAAAATATAAACCATGTATTGTGCTTAGAACGCAGCCCGCACAGAGTGTATTCTCATTAAAATGTAGCTATCATTCATTCAAAATTAGTGTCACTACTAGTGTTTAATCATTCTACTATGGTAGCTGTAACTAGGTGTTATATATTTTCACTCATATGTAGAAGCTTAGACCTAGCAGATGTTTAATCATAGACATACATCTATTTATATTTGTACACATAATGATATATATCCAAGTCAATATATAATATGAATCTGACTAAAGGACCACTTAGAAGGAGAGCAAGAAGGGGAAAGTGAAAAGTAAAAAAAAATGGATTCAGAATGCTGAAATATACTGCAATTATATACAAAAGCAACTGGGGAAATGGTGAAAAAAACCAGACCCTTTGAGGTAATATTAGCTGGAACAGTTTGACCTAACAAGGAGTGGGAATGAATATGATCCAAGGAGACGGTTTTCCTATATGAAAATAGAACAATGAAACCTGTTGAAATTGCATTAGGAAGCAGCAAAGCAGGAAAGGAAGAGTGAAAGAAAGGTTGATTGGAATCCATTATTTGTATTGCATTATTATTATTGGATTATTATATGGATTATTATATGGATTGGATTATTATATGGATCCACTAATGGATTGGAATCCATTATATATGAGTAGAAATGTCATAGTGAAAACCTCAGTATAACTAATATAAGCTAATAAAAATATATGAATGTAAAAAAAGGAAGAGAAGAAAGCATCTTCTTTCATTAAACACCATAAAACCAGGACTTTATATTGTCATATGGGTTACCAGAGCCAAAAAGAAAAGTCAACGGATTGTCATAGAATTCTTTTTTTTTAATTTTAATTTTTTTTATTGTGAACATACTGTCATAGAATTCTTAAGAGGTCAAGGAAAAAAATTCTTCTAAGCTTCATGAGATCAACAATAACTTAGAGCTCATTTTCTTTGCCGCATGCAATACTCATAATTAGATACCATCTACACATGTTGGAAAAGAAACTAGCCACCTTGCAGGAACAGAAATATGAGGTAGAAGAATTTGCCGGGAACGTCCATGTGTGTAATGTCTGCTCGTGCACCTCTTTTACCTCCACAGTTGCATTTTTGAATGCATTTATATTATACTTGATATTGTCCTTGTACAGTAAACTCAATGCCCCATTCTTCTTGTAGTTTACTTAAAAAGATACTAGGAGTCCAAGTTCAAAGATCTAAAACAGAATGGTGTCATTCATCAATTGAAAAAAATGACAGAAGCAAGTTTTACAGAAGGCAAGCAATTTTCTTAAGACCAAAGAACATTCACATTAGTAATACATTAAAATAATGTTTCTTGTCTTCATTAAGCACACTCTCTGAAATTACTGTATTTTTAATTTTTTTTTTAGTTTGGTAGGAAAAAATCCTCCACCAATTTATTCAGCTTATTCCTTAGAAACTTCTGGTTTCTTATCTGTGAGACAATGACATTGATAAGGAACACAGAGTCAAAAGCAGTAATTAGATTGAGTGTGTTGGATTACCCTCTGTAATCCCAAGGTTGACACAGGCAAAAAAAAAATTAAAAAAAAACCCATGGGATATGAGATCTTTTCTTTTTTTTTTGAGATCTTTTCTGAAAAAAAAAACCACAAAACAACAACAAGAACAACAACAACAACAAAACGAAGGTAAAAAGGGATAGGAACATAGGCTCCAATGGTCAAGCAATTACCTAGTAAGTGTGAGCCCCTGAATTCAAAACCCACTATTGGATTAAAAAAGAGCAAATATCGTGGAGGGGAAGGGAAAAAACAAATCATTTAAATAGGGTTACAGGTGGATTCATTGCAACAATGAGATGTACAGGTTGTTATGTGGAAAAAGGGAGGGGGGGAGGATTGGGGGGGGGAGTGGGGGAGGATGGGAAGGGATGGGAAGGGGAAACAAAGGAGGAGGCTACAATGCTTGATAAGAAATGTCATCATTGGGGCTGGGAAAGTGGCTCAGTGGTAGAGCGCTTGCCTTGCATGCCTGAGGCCCTGGGTTCGATTCCTCAGCACCACATAAGCAAAGAGAAAAAAGCCGGAAGTGGCGCTGTGGCTCAAGTGGTAGAGCGCTAGCCTTGAGCTGAAGAGCTGAGGGACAGCGCCCAGGCCCAGAGTTCAAGCCCCACGACCGGACCCAAAAAAAAAAAAAAAAAAAGAAATGTCATCATTATCTTGCCCATGTAATTGTAACCCCTCTGTACAGTATTTTCACAATTTAAAAAAAAAACTTTAAAGAAAAGAGCAAGTATATGTGTGAAATGCTTAGCAATTTATATTATACAGGAAAATTTACTAGTCCTGGTCACTGGTGACTCACACCTATAACAAATCCTATCTAGTTGGTAGGCTGAGAGCAGAATAATCTCAGTGCTAGGCTACCCTGGATAGAAAAGTTAGTGAGATCTTAAAAGTAATCAACAAGAATCAGGGCTGGAGGAGTAGCTCAAGTGGGAGAGCATCAGTATAACAAGCATAAGGTCCTGAATTCAAAACTCTGTACGACCAAAGAAAGACATTTCTTGGTTAAAGTTTGTCGTGAATATTATTACCATGGTTGGGTAAATGTTGCATGTTAAGAGCGACTATGAGCAAAGAACATTGTACTTTAGAGACCAGAAAACTGTGGAGGCATTAGCTATATATATATACATATATATATATATATATATATATATATATATATATATATATATATATATATATATATATATATATATATATATAGGAGAGAGAGAGAGAGAGAGCAATGCCCAGAAATGAAACTGAAAAAAGTCCTTTGAAGGTGATAAGATTTTGTTATATAGACATAATGAAGCATTGTTGATGTCAAGATGTGTGGATTTTGATTTTAAGACACTTAAGGCTACAGAGTGAAGAGGATACTCTGGGGGTAATAATGAGGAGGCCAATCAGTATCAAAACCTCATTTGGGGGCTGGGAAGGTGGCTCAGTGGTAGAGTGCTTGCCTTGCATGCATAAGGCCCTGGGTTCGATTCCTCAGCACCACACAAGCAGAAAAATCTGGAAGTGGTGCTATGGCTCAAGTAGAGCGCTAACCTTAGGCTGAAGAGCTGAGGGGCAGTGCCCAGGCCCAAAGTTCAGGTCCCACTACTGACAAAAATAAGTAAATAAGTAAGTAAGTAAATAAATAAAAAAATTTGAATTCAGGAGACAAGTTAGGGAAAGCCTTAGCTTCTTGGTTTTGGCAGTTGAAATAACTCTTCTGGTCATCTCAATTATAACCAAGTCTGTATTTTTTTTAAAACATGAGCAGAAATGAGATGTGTTATCCCATTGTCCTCATTTATCAACTTAGGAATAATGTACGGGTCATAAAGGCATACCATTAAATTAGGAAATTCTTAGGTATCTTTTAAGAAATTATTTTGGATGTTTATAATCAGTACTGCTCAATGATTTGTTTTTTAAGAACAAAACCTGCTACAATACATGATGACACACATGCTTGTGTTAACAGCACCCTCAAAAAGACAAGCATGAAGATCTTGGATTCAAAGATAGTGAGACACTATCTTAATAATGCCAAAACCTAGCTGGGTACTGTGGCTCATGCCTGTAATCCTGGCTAGTTAGGGCTGAGATCTGAGGATCATGGTTCAAAGCCAGCTGGGTCAGGAACCTCTGTGAGACTCCTACCTCCAATAAATTACTCAGAAAAAGCCAGAAGTGGTGCTGTGGCTCAAGTGGTAGAGCACGTAGTCTTGAGCATAAAGAGGCTCAGGGACAGAACCAAGGCCCCAAGTTCAAGCCCTAGGACTGGCAAAAGATAAAGTAAAATAAAATAAATAAAAGGCTTTCAGCTTCAGCCAAAGCCAAAAGCTGAAGCTCAGTGTAGAGTAGCATGCCTAAAGTATTAGGTTTGGATAATAGTAAAAAACAAAAAAGAAAAAAAAAGAATGAAAGAGAAAAACACTAATAAAACACTTCTAATAAAGATTTTCCAATAAATATAGAAGTCATGGTTTTACTTAATACTCTAAAATTCAGATGATGTGAACATTTCTCATTTTGATTCATAAAGGGTAAGAAATGGATCATTGTCCGGAATTCATTCTATTCTCAGATAACCTGGATGATGCCTTAAAAAAAAGGCTAAAAAATAAGGAACCAACTTAGTAACTTACTCTATACAATTGAACTGTTTTGGAACTGGAGCAGTTAGATGAAATCATATGTCTCCCTTCCCTTCTAACATTTATCAGATTTAGAGAGGAAAACAGCCAACTATATGTGAATTATTTCTTCCAAGATCCTAATGTGCTGACATAGGCTTCTAATTGGTGCTTAGCCACATTTCTATGCTAACCTTGAATGGCAGATCCCGGCATGTAAAACTCACCAAATTGAGATGTAAATCTCTGACTACAGCTTCAAACATGCCAAACAATTAAGGCACTTTTCTCTGCTAATAAAATAACAAAATGTTGCAAGAGTCAGAGTGATGAATTTTTACCACATTCTGAGTCAGAGAATATATAACTATTATGATCATCCTCATCTTCATCATCATTACCCTTACATTTAAGTGTATTTGCTTTGATGGAATGTCTAGTTTGTTTCTGCATCTGATCTGATTTGTCTTTATATTAATAAGTCCTTAGAATTAGAATTTAAGCCCTTAGATGAAGTCTGCTCCACAGACAAAACTGTATTCTCAACATTTGTCAGTGTTGAGATTTAATTAAACATTGGTTGAAAATTATAAGCTTTTAACTATGTGATTATTTTATTCTTCTTCATTTTTTTCTATATTTTCTAAAACTTTGATAAAGAATTAGACATCCTAATGTAGAGTGTGGCAACATTTCAAAGGCTTCCTTTTTTCAGATTGGAAATATCCTGGAAATGGAATGAAAATTCAATTGGAAATTGAATGGTGATCATGAATTATGTTCCATAAACCACACTTAGTGTTGTAAAAGTCATTAAAATCCAATTCTTCAACAGATGAAGAAACCAGTAAGGATGACTATTAAGATGTTACATTGCTAAAGGGGGGATTAAAGTTATTACATGTTAGAAAAACACCAAAGTTGTATCTTTGTGATTAAGAGTAACAGACTTGTGGAGTATTGGTGGCTCATGACTGTAATCTTAGCAACTCAGGAAGCTGAGATATGAGGATCGCTGTTCCTCAGACTTTATTCTTATCTCTTCTCAGACTATGCCCATCATCTGGTGTCAAAAGTGACCAATCTGTCAAAATGAATGGTTCAAGGATGGGCTTAGGATTTATGGCTAATGAGAATTTTCCAAGAATTGCTAGCTCTGCAGGGAAAAATCATTGTGTTGTAGCCAGAAAAAATGTAAGTATATAATTCCTGGTGGCATTTTCTGTTACCTGTTGAAGAGAGATGTGCCTTGAAATATACACATAGTCGTACATACAGGAAATGGAGAAAATCTGAATACCTAAGACATTACCTGGTCATTCATTACCATTGTGAAAAATATATTTCTCAGTTATGTTTCCAAACAAATTCTTGTTTGCTTAAACAAATTTCAGTTTGGTTTCCATCTCTTCTAATCAGAAATGCATCCCTGACCTTTAACTCTTTCAAATCTCATATGACTTGTTTTCATGCCATTTTAACAATAAATTATTCGATTTTCTTTTCAGGTCATAAATTATTTTTCATTGTTAAATCCTAGCATAGTCCCAGCCATATGTAATAACTCAACAAGCATTTGTTGAAACAAACAAAATTAAAATGGAAAGAAAATGTAATGATGAGGAGTATGAAATTCATGTTACTGGTCATCTATTTTCTATCAATCACTATTTGCGTGGGAGCCGAAAGAACAGAAAAAGTATTAGCATGTATCTACACTTCCTGGGAGGAGACATACAACAAAGAAACCCACAAATGAATGTACTGTTCAGTGTTATAAAGAAAAAATAAAGTGTCAGGAAGAGGTAGAGAGTGGTAGTGGTGAGATTAGGTAAGGTGGATCAGGAACGTCTTTCTGAAGATTTGACAACTGAGCAGATTAAACTGAACAGTAGAGGAAGAGTACTTTTTAAGGCGGCAGCAGCAGCATGCTCTAAACCTAAGATGGGAATGCCCCTCATGGTCTAAGGAATAGCAAGACACTAACACTCTCCTCATTGTGTCCCCTTGTTTGCAAAAACAAAGTATGTGGAGGGAAAGGTGAAGTAGAGGCAGAAAGCTGGATGTAACCGACTAAGTTATATAGCACTGATCACAAGATGATTATTGTGTTTCAGGATTTTTACATACTTTTGCATATTTGTGATGAAGAGGTGGATAAAATGGTCTTACACAATCGGCTGGTAATGTGGTAATATATTATCCCTTTTCTTCTATTGGGCTGGAGTGTGATCTCATCAGAAGAATAGATGGAGGTTATTTAACTCACTCCTGCTGAGACTGACAAAAATTAAATTATTTGTCAAAGATATGCAACTGGTTACTAAAAAGCTAGATAGTGATATTTAATATAAACACATGTCCTCTTTTCCATGCCTTTCATATATTGTTGAATTAATGATTCCAAGTCTTGATGGAGCTTTTTAATAGTTGCATGAGTATGACACTTGCAGTGCTAACACATGGTTTCTAATGCCCATTCTTTAACAACCATTGAAAACACTGAGGCTTCTTTCAGAACATTAATCCACTGCATGTTGATTTTTACAACTTGTTATGAGGCCAACCACAAGCAAGAGTCCTCTCTATCCCTACCAAAACTCAATCAAATGAAGGGTAATTGAGTTGGGCATCGGTGGCCCATGCTTACTTACTCAGGATGCTGAGATCTGAGGATTGCAATCCAAAGCCAGCCCAGACAGGAAAGACCATAAGACTCTTATCTCCAATAAACCACCACTAAACCGAAAGTGCTGCTGTGGCTCAAGTGGTAGAGCGATAGCCTTGAGGTAATGAGCTGAGGGACAGCGCCCAGACCCAAGTTCAAGCCCCATGACCCACCAAAAAAAAATAAAAAAGAAGGTTAATTGAGTTAGCCTCCTCCCCACATAACACCATTTGCTAATGGCTTAACTATGCATTATGCTCAGGACTTGGGGAAGGATTTTATAAACGGAAGCAGACAGAATAAGAACAATGACTGACACATGAACAATGGCCCCTGTCAATCTCTTGATGATGTCAAGGGGAAAAAGGGAGCCTGGAATCAGATGATCTGGATTTGTATCCTGTATCTCCTGCTTGTATT
Source organism: Dipodomys ordii (assembly GCF_000151885.1). Classification (NCBI taxonomy): domain Eukaryota; kingdom Metazoa; phylum Chordata; class Mammalia; order Rodentia; family Heteromyidae; genus Dipodomys; species Dipodomys ordii. The sequence goes on along the minus strand of NW_012267242.1, from coordinate 6,829,000 downwards.
TGTGTGATTCGGATGAATCACTCATTCCCTCTGAGCTTCAGTTTATTCAGCTGGAAGAAGGAAGGCTTCTCTTCAGGACTTAGGACATACTCCACACCATGACTGAAAGGCAGAGGCTGCTTGCAGTTCCAACTACATCTCACATCTCAAATAGTTGGATGGTCTTCTCACAACACCTGTGTGTTAGAAAAGACATTCCATCATCCAAGAGGAGTGGGAATGCTTGCTCATTTCTATAGAACAACAATGATTTCTTCTTTCTTAAGCTTTAAAATTGCTAAGATTCAAATGTTGTGAAAACACATACTGTTTGTGTATCTCTTACATGTACTTAACATTTTTCTTCACCAATCACCATCAAAGTGTTTATTATCAGAAGATGGGAATGTGGGAATAAGTTTTAATGAAAAATACACAGAGAAGTCTTTCTCTCTGAACTGATAACTATGAGGCCCTCAGAATTTCACATGACTATTGTGATTGCTTCTCCAGTGGCTGGTTAATCAGACATTTTGTAGGCAAAAATCCTTCCCTCTAGCCTTCCCAGGTCCATCAATCTCAATGTTTCTGTCTTCTAACTTCCTTAACACCCTGTATTTGTGCTTCTAATTCCCTTTTAGATCAAGCTAGTCACGTGATTGTTCATAAGGAATAGTGCCTTCATACCACCTAAGCAGTTCAGAGTTCCTGCTAGAGATTGAGTGACCATCCCCTCCCATTTGTAAAGTCACTCAAATGTCACCCCTTTTCCTCTCACATCTCCTTTTATCACCCAGAAACTCTCACTGCCTGGAGTGCCCTCACTCATCCTCTTCCAGTTAAATCCTACCCAATACATCTTTAAAACTTGTGGCCATACTTTTCCCTTTCTATACTCAGCCTCTTCACTCATACATACCTGACTGCACACACACAAACGTTTGTATATATTGCTTATTATGTATTACTTATTTGTTATACATCTATCCATATATTTTATGTATGATATGCACATTTATATAATCTTTATCAGATGGCAAATACTTTCACACAAAAGCCAGTGTGTTATATGTAGCACCTGCTCATGCACTCTACTCTTTTACTTGATGAGCCAATCATCAGAAACAAGGGGTCAGGAAGAGCACAGAAAGCAAGGAAGGGACACAGGGGGTCTCATCTACCTAGAGCAGGTTACCCCAGAGACAGGCAAAAGTCTAGATTTGAAGCATCTTTGAGTGTTATCAGGGAATATCACTAGGCACAACTAACTAGTGAGTTGAGTTTGCGTTTTTATCCTCTCCTAATTTCCTAAGAATGGAATAGAAGTGCTACTACTGCCCAAGTTTTGTCCAATGAGAAAGAACAGGGATAAAGATATTGTGGGAAATAGGAGAGAAAAGTAGCTTTTATGATAAAGTGTCCCCAAGTCCCATTTGTACTACAGGATGTGATTTTTCCACTTGTAGGAGAATTTATCTTTACAGGTCAAAGAAATTCACATCTTTCCATGCTCTCTTGCCTTGTTTGCTGTGTGGCTAGCAATGTCCAGTTTTGAGATATCTGGCGTAAGTTTAAAGCTGAGACATGGGCCATTTCCAACTCAAAAACTCGACTTATGCTCAAATTTGGAATGGCTTTCTACTTAAATGAAGCCTGAGTGAACTACACATCATTTACAAAGAAGTAGGGCCAAAAGTTTTTTTTGTTGTTGTTGTTTTAAAACCCAGTGAGAACTTCTGAACAGAAAGCAAAACCTATATTTTTTGAAACCACTGAACCAGAGTAAAATGAGAGCCTCAGAATATTTTCTGAAATCAACTTGAACCAAATTGATATTTTATTTGATCCAAGTCCTTGGTTAAGATAAAGTGTGTGGCTATGTAACATAACAAAATTAAAGAGCCCACCCAAGATTAAATATGTGGCCTTTCACTCATTAGTACCATATTTTAAAACTTAAATAACTAAGAGGGCTTTCTAGAAACCACCATAACAGACATCAGCAGAGTAGAGTGATCATGTTTGTAAGGAAAGAAGGTTTAAATCTATTCAAGATCACATAGAGTTTCCATGAAAAATGGTGAAGTTTTGGACAATTTTTTCTTTTGGATTTTCTGTGACAGGGAAAATGTAAATCCAAACCAATAACCTAATTAGTGTAACCACATGAATTATGGGGTTTATCATTTTGGAATTTTGATATGAGTAGTTATCAGAAGTAGAAACTATTAAAAAAAATACGTGCCATTCTCTTTATCAAAGCTGTTTGAGAAATCTAATGACTGCTACTCAAGCATAGTCAAATCAAAACTGATTGTTTTACCTCTAAGAGCCACTCAGGAAGTAAGCAGACATGTTTCTCTTAGTTTGGTCCATTGGTATTAACCCTGCTAGAAATTTAAATGTTTCCCCAAAGGACTGGCACTTGTAACAGATTTTGTGACCTGTTTCTTCTTGCCTTATGACTATATGAACTGGAGTCAAGGCTGAGTTTGTCTTAGGGAAGGTAAGTTCAGTATCTGGTTCCCTCCCAGAGATGAATCTGGAGGCTCCTGGGTGGTTGTGAATGCAGCTGCTGCCGTTCTTCTCTCTCTTTTCTTTTTTTCAGATAAATAAAGGGTTCTCTACTTACAAAGCAAAGTAACTATTTTTGTCTTACTCCTTTCATGCTGCAGTTTCAGAGATTTTACACACTAGAAACTTATTCTTCTTAGTTTTTTTAATTTGTAGTATAAAAAATATGAAAGTGATTTTATCTTCTGCTCATGATAAATATGGCCCAATTTACTGAAACTGAATAAAGGATGTTTTGTCTTTTCTGGAATATTCCACTTCATGATATCAAAAGAATGCCTAATAAGTCTTCTGAAATTAGAAGTGTTTTCAAGTAGTCATTAATTATTTGAAGTACACAAAAAGTAAACATTTATATGCATTTTTCCTTTAGAACTATCATCAGTTTGTTGTACAAGGTGACTCATTCTGACATGTCCCTATCTGCATACAATGTACCTAGATCACATTTACGTGCTCCATCTATCTTCCCATTCTCTCCTTCCTTCACAAGACAATCCCAGTGGCATGCATTGCTCCACTTTCAAATGCGTGCATAAATTATTTTGACTATTCATCCTCCTTTTGCCTCTCTGCTAACCTTCCCCCCTCACCAGTATCACCTCAGATAAAACTTAGTTTGCATTCCCGTCATTATTTAAGTGCATGCCAATTGTTCTAAGTGGTTTCCCCATGGGATTTTATACACGTATGTACAATACTTCAGATGGATCCCCTCACTTACTCTCACTTTGCTTTAAAAACTCAGCTCATTCAGCAAATTTCACCTGGTCACTGTCAGATGATTTTGTACAAAGTATAGAGGGAAGTTATGAAATCAATAACAAACTGTCAAAAGTCTTAAAGGTAACAGAACCTGATATCAGAACTATGTTCATGCTGTCCCCATACCAATCCCTGTACAAAGTTACCTGTTCTGTTCCATCAAATGTGGCAGACATGGAGAAAATATGATGGGACACCCACTAATCATCTTACCAGGCAGGTTTGACCTTTTCTAGTCTTTGTTGCCTGCGTGAAGTAACAGCACTCATTCTTTGCTACAGAAGAAAGCACTTAGTCTGAGTCTGAAACACACTTGGCTAGCTCCACTATATTTACATTTATACCGCTATTTTCAGTTTATAGAGTCTTATAAATGAGTAAGATGATAAACATATCTTCTTGTTTCATCATTAGTATAATTCAACAATACCCATAGGGCAAAGGTTATTATTTCCCATATACATGAAGGTCCACACATGCACACACACACACACACACACACACACACACACACACACAGGATACACAGAAACACACCAAACCATCTTTCTCTAGTTCATGGAATGATATAAACATTGTGTAGATTCTCACCGAGTTCTAATTCCTATTATAATTTTCTTTCCATTCTAATAATAACATCACTATTGCAAGTATATCCCATGAATATGAAATTGCAATATGCTCCACTAAAACATAGATAGCATTACAAACCTAATATTTTAAAATGTACTTGCTGAATTTGTAATGGAGATTTCTTTTTAAATGTAAACAATTTCCTCTAATTTATCTTTTGCAACCAAAAATACATTTGATTTGTTTTCAAATGAGGCTTTTTAAAAATGAGAGCAATTCATATTCATTTTCTCCTTGGATTTCATCTATATTTGATACCAAAAAATGAATTGCAGGCTAGTGTAATCATGAAACTATTTTAGGGGACAGAGAAACTAAAAGGTATTGGTTTTCTCTATGACCTTACCTACCATATTTAACCTCTCTGTTGAAACTTCCTCCATCTGCAAATGATTTGTCTTAATTATATCACCTTATTATGTCATCAGTATGCAGGAATTCTAAGGTATTCTGGAAATAAGAAAATACCATAAACTCCAGGATTGACTTGTCCCTTAATGTACTGTGGTGAGATTCTATCATCATTATTTAGAGATGGTTAAAACAAAGCAAAACAAAACAAAAAGAACAACCTGACATTATTGCAGCTGTCATCATCAAGGTAAAGTTCACTCACAGATAATATCACCCTTTCCAAACCTAGATTAACTCAGGAATCTGCTTTTCTAGCTTAGCATTCTAGGGAGCAACTACAGAGTTGGCAGATGGATGACAAGATCTCAGAGTAGTATCTGAAAAGTAGGAGTATCACCTAGGAGTTTGTCAGGAATATGGAATCTCTCTCAGTAGGGTAGGTATTACTGTCAACAAGTAATCATATACTTCAAAATAGCCAGCAGAGAAGGTTTTTTGATATTTTTTCATTTTATTAGTATTGATTATACAAAGTAAGTGGAATTTATTGTGGTATTTTCACACATGGCTACAACACACCTAAATTGGGTTCATGATTCCATCCCTGTCCTCTTCCCTAAGTCTCTTTTCTTTCTTAAAAATTTTAACTTCATTTTTTAATTATCTTCAAGTAATTGTACATTGGGGTTGCCATTAAACAAAGCAGTTAATGGATACTTTGAATGTTTCCAACACAAAGAAATGGTAAATGCAGTGATGTATATGTTGTTTGCCATCTGATCATTGCACACTTTAGACATGTATTAAAATATTAAAAATACCTCATGAATATGTGTAATTATTATGAAGAACTAGTTTAATTATCAGGAAAAACTAGTTTTTAAGATATATATAATTTCCAATCCTTTCCCAACTCTTCTAGATCAGAATATTAAATAAATAAGGTATTCAAACAATTCAGATGTACTTGAAAGCTTGAGAAGTACTCTGTGAAATAATTTGTTCTATTTTGGACTAAGAAATGCATCTATGGGGACAAAGAAAATATTCTTTTGGTTGGGAGCTATTTTCTTGGATAGGACTTGGAGATAGACCCTAAGAGTTCCATGGACTTTCTGTTTAAATTTATGAGAATAAGAAACAAATTTAAAGTGCCCCACAGTTGTGATCCTTCCTGGGTCTCTTCCTGGTTGTTGTGACTTGTGTGGAATACCTCCATTCTTTATGCAGGGGAAAGTACTGCAACTTGACCACTTTAGCTTCCTCTGGTATAAACAGAACACTAATGCTTAAAATCACAAACATCTTTACAAAAGGCAATTACGTTAAACTATGAACTGAACTGTGATTAAAACTGGGGTATTTCTTTTTAAGCCTTCAGTTTGTTTATGAAGTGGCTTCCACCCTGATTAGTATCACCTCCAAAGAGAAATAAAGGATGTGGCTCAGGGCTGCCAGCTCCTAGGAAGCTGCCCAAGGGCCACTATGCTCCAGATCCTGATTGGTTGGTGTGGTCTAAACTTATGTTTATGCAATACCATGCACACAATATATATCTGGCATTTCCCCTTAACTTAGGAAGTCAAATGGGTTAAGGAATTTTGCAATGCTATTTCCATCTTCTGACCAATTTGTAAATTACTTGTCAGACTTCATGGTGCCTTTTTTGATATTCTTAAAAAAATAAAAACAACCACCATTTGATTAGATTAAAAAAATATTTCAGATCTGGGTTTTCCCTATCAGAATTTGGGCAAGCTTCACTTATAACATTGGGTCTCTGACTACCTAATAAGGAAGCACATGAAATTTGTTGTATAACTTCGGTCAGTGTTTTCTAGTGTGTTACTATAGAATTTCCTGCTGCCAAGGAAAGAACTTCCCCTTGTATTAGAAGTCATTCCTGTTTTCTGCTTCACCACCCCCACTCATCCATCTATCTAGGGGACCTGTGTCTTATTAAATCAGAGTCCAGACTTTTCCACGGTTGTCCAGCAATCTTGGTGACAATGTCAACAATTGCAAGAGTTTTAAAAGCAGATAAAGAAATAAAAGAATTTCCTTCCACCAGACGTGTAATGTTTCAGTTATAGGAGAACACATGCTGGTGTTTCCCAAGTGCTTTTGTGTATGGAACATGGTCCAAGGTACAAAGCCAAAACAGTATGCTAGCTGGCTAGCTTGCAAATTTTAGGACATGTTTTTTTTTTTTGTTTTCTTTTCTGAACAAGTCTTCAGAGTGGATAGGAAGTATGTGTTAAGTGACCCGAAAACTTTTCTTCAGCTTGGCTTGATTTGGAGAATGAAACTTGGAAACCCATGTTTCATTAAAAGGAGTTAGAGTTGAAAAGCAAATTGATTAAGGTCTATGTTGTTCTACTAACAATGAAGGGAATAGAACTCAGTTAACTGCTTCACTTCAGGATGGTGTTCTCACCCAGTCACACAAAACGGGTAAACAATGTTTTCTGTAAAGGGCCAGATAATAAATATTTTCAGTTTTGCAGTCTATATGGTCTCTGTTACAGCTACTCAAGTCACCACTAATTAAAGCAAAAGGTAATCACAAAAAGTGTACAAATGAATAAGCATAGCTGTGTTCTAGTAAAACTTTATGTATATCAAGTTTTTGTCTGCCTTTGGCCTACGAATCATCGTTAGCCAAGCCTTAGTTTATTGGATGCAGTGTACAAAGACTTTGGGGTGAACTATCTTATCTTTAACTTCATTCTTTCCCTTGGCCTTTATAGATGATGTCTGCATTATATTTGTGTGTGTGTGTGTCTGTTTTACAAGGGTTTATAATTTGGGCCTTATGATCACAAAGCAGGTGCTCTACCACTTGGTCCATGCTTTAAGCCCTTTTGCTGTAGTTATTTTATAAACAGGATCTTTTACTTGTCTCTGGGCTATCCAGGACCACAACCTAATTATATTTCCTGAATAGCTGGGATGACAGATATGAGCCACTCTGCCCAGTTTTCCTTGGTTGAGAACCCATTGTACAAATTTTTTGTTCTAAAACTATAGTTTTCTTGATGTTAGCCTCAAGAATAGCTAAGACTACAACTGTGAGCCACAGGCCTAAGTCACTCACAAATTCTTCATAATCTTTAGTAAATCACCATCCTAAGAATATAATTTTTTCCAAGTCTTTCCATTTCCTAACAAATAGGGCAATGTCATTCTTTCTGATGGAGGCATAGACTTCTATTGTGTATATATACCACATTTTCTTGATCCATTCATCTACTGAGGGGCATCTGGGTTGGTTCCATATCTTAGCTATAGTAAATAATGCTTCAATAAACATAGTTGTGCTGGCAGCTTTAGTATGGTCTTGTTTGTGAACATTTGGGTAAATGCCCAAAACTGGGATTGCTGGGTCATAGGGGAGCTCTATGTGGAGTCTTTTGAGGAACCTCCATACTACTTTCCAAAGTGGTTGAACAAGTTTACACTCCCACCAACAATGCAGTAAGGTTCCCTTCTGTCCACATCCCCTCCAGCATCTGTTGTTATTAGAGTTCTTGATTTTTGCCATTCTAACTGGGGTGAGGTGGTATCTTAATGTTGTTTTGATTTGCATTTCTTTTATGGCTAGGGAGGTTGAGCATTTCTTCATGTGTCTATTGGCCATCCTTCTTTCTTCTTCAAAGAAACATAGGTCCCATGGTTTCCCTTATTTGCAATAACTAGTATATGTCTGAGACAAACAGAAAAAGTCAGATAAGTTGATGTTAGGTGAAATGAACCCTAAGATATGTATTCAAATGTTTTTTTCTTTCATGCATTTGTTTCTAACACATTTATAAGATTATTTCTTTGTTGTTTTGTATGTCCCTCCCCCACAGTATAACCCCTGCTTTCACTGTACTTGATGTCGGTATAATTTGTGGAGGGGAAGGGGAAAAACAAGTCATTTAAATAAGGATGCAGGTGGACCCCTAAAATTCCTTAGCCTAACTTACAGTCCAACAAAAGAAACTCCAAGAAACAGATATTTGAAATGGGGAAGGATGAAGGAGAAGGAAGTAGTCAAAAAGAGGAAGTGGGTAATGCATGATAACAGTTATAGGATGTTCTACAAAATTAAGGCGATTGAGGGAAGGATTGGATTTAGAATTATGAGGGTGTGATTCTGGAATTCCTAGGTATCACCCAACAGTGCCCAATAACTCTAAAGGCTTTTGTGAATCTGACAATGCTCAATGCCTACTAACTCTCCTTTGGTAGCTCTAAATTTAGTGGGGGCAACAAATGTTTCCTCCTCCTCTTCTCCTAGATGGTCTTAAATTTGAATTCAGAACAAAGCTCCTTGACATAGGACCAGGCAGCAATGTATCCCAGTGTCATTTTATTTAAAGGCTTGAAAATAGATACATCTTTATAGGTTAGAGTAAATGAATACAGTAAGAGATGGGAGGACAAAGGAAAAATAATAATAAGGGCTGGGAAGGTGGCTCAGTGGTAGAGTGCTTGCCTTGCATGCATGAGGCCATGGGTTCGATTCCTCAGCACCACATAAGCAGAAAAAGCCAGAAGTGGCTCAAGTGGTAGAGCACTAGCCTTCAGCTGAAGAGCTGAGGGACAGCACCCAGGCCCAGAGATCAGGCCCCAAGACCGGACTCAAAAAAAAAATGAAAAATAATAATAATTATTGAAGCAGAGAGAGGTAGGAAGAACATCTGAAAAGATTAAGATAATAGTCTTTTTCACTAGTATCAAATGCTGTAAAGACATAAAACATACTATTTATTTACTCACTTATCAATAAGTATCTATGAAGCACTTTTCTATGGGTAACTCTCATATTGCTGGGGGGCATCAACAGATTAAAAAATGGTCATTTGGAAAGCAAGTATTTTGATTATTTCCTTGTCTAGGGATTTCTGATTGCTTTACTGAACATCTAAATTTCTTCAATGGATTTTTAAGCAGATAAGAAAAAACAGCTCACTCCCATCACTTTATATGTTTAGTGATAAAGGGCAATAACATCTTTTATGTAACATAGGATAAGAGAAAGATCCTGCTGCCTGTATTATCCAAATCAGTTATTTAATTGTTTGCCAATATCTAAGGGAAGATGCAGTAAGAATTCACTCATTAATAAGCCAGAAATTACTGAAAGATAAAAGGCTTCTATTTTAAACATCATGTGCCTTACACTGCATAGAAAAACAGAAGTGATAGTTCTCTGTGTGATAGGGTGCCAGATAAATCAATGTTAGCCATGGATCTTGAAATTTACCTAATGAAGACAATATTCCATAATATGAATTAATTTTTGGATGCATTTAGACTATGATGACTCAGAAAGTCTAAACCAATTTGAAAGAAAAAACAGATAAATTTAGTGAGCCAGATATTTCAGTCATCTAGATAATAATTAATAATGACTGCTTACTTACTGGAAACAATATTACCAGTAAATATGTAACAGGGATCATCTACCCTAATTAAGAGTGAACCCAGGGGGGAGGAGGGCTGGGTGGGAGGGGGAGGATGGGATGGGAAAGGGAAACAAAGGAGGAGGCTACAATGCTTGATAAGAAATGTACTCATTATCTTGCCCATGTAATTGTAACCCCTCTGTACAGTATTTTCACAATT
>NW_012267242.1:6814864-6818874 GCF_000151885.1 Dipodomys ordii | reverse complement strand
GAACTTTACAACTTTGGTAGGGGGAGGGGGAGGAAGGAGGATATGGTGGGGGGCCGGGGGAGGATGGGAAGGAATGGGAAGGGTAAACAGAGGAGGAGGCTACAATGCTTGATAAGAAATGTACTCATTATCTTGCCCATGTAATTGTAACCCCTCTGTACAGTATTTTCACAATTAAAAAAAAAAAGAGTGAACCCAAACAAAACCAAAAAAAAATTGAAGAATTAGCTTAGGCTTGTCCCATTCTCTTATTTTAGATTAGATAGATTTTATATATGTAGATTATAGTCACTCTTTTTTTATTGATTCTTTTTTGAAAATAGAATGGATTAAAATATTCTCAAATACAACAGAAACTTCAGAGTTAGGATCTGGGTTGAAACCCAAACTTGACTCCCTCAATCTAAATGAAGGCCTGCTAGATAGCCTACCATGAGTTCATTCATATGTGGAATTTGCAAATTCTCTGAGAAAGAATTATTCAGAGGAACATTTCCTTAGTGTTTCTTCAGAAGGAGACTGAGGCACAGACAGAAAGAAATGAATACATTGCCATTTTCTTTGTCACTCAACAAAGCCAGGGAATCCTAAAGAAAGATGCATAGAGCTGGAGCAAAACGAAAACAAACTCTTCTCACTCAAATCTTTATGTTCCTTGTGAATAGAATGCAGTCCTCCTCCTTTCATAGTATAAAATGAGAAAGAGGAATAGAACTAGAAAAGAGGGGGTGAGAGTGGGGTTTGGAGCAACTTTGGGGCAGGGGAGAGCAATGAAATGGATGGCACTGATCAAGAAGCATAGTACTCATAAACTGACATGTTGGATTGAAACCTCTTTGTACAATTACTTAAAAAAATAAAAATAGAAAAACGAAGTTCAGGGGCAATTTATCAAAGCTCAATTTTTTATATTTTCTGAGTTTCCTCAACAAGAATAACATTCAACTGAGAAAGCTGCATTGAGGCCCTGGGCCAGGGTCGTGACTCTGAGTCTATAGAGAAGGCGGAATCAAACATACTCGATAGTGTGGGATGCAAAACACTCAAGTTTACACTAACAAGTCGTGGGGTCCAATTGAAGCCGAAAGATGACCTCTGCCACCTGGCAGCTGTCAGAAATAATAGACCTGTGCACTTTCCCGAGTATGTGGGTCTCAAACTAGGAGCCAGGGTGAGCCAACGAAATCCCATGTTTCCTGAAATGTGATTTAATTTTCTATATGGCTTCACCCATATCATATTTATCTCATGCATCTGTAAAGCCAAAAAGATTAAAGAAGCAACATGAATTCTTAAGTGCTCCCCTTTCTACAAAAATGCCAAACAATCACTCTTTAATGGTTTGCAATTAAAATCTTTCACATAATTGTGTCTAATGAATAGTATCACTCTTCATCTTCAGGCATCCTGACTAAGTCAGAAAGGAATATTCCTGCCCGACGTAGATAAACACAAGCCTGTATCTGTAGAGACTGCTCCATCCATCTTGTCCCTTTTCCCATTCTTTCTGAAGAACGGACAGGACCTTTTCATCATGCTGGGGCTTAAAACCAAGGCCTAGGACCAAAGACAGTACAGAATCTTTTGTAAGTGTGTGCATACTTACACACACTTTCCTGTTCCTCCCATAGGGGAGAATGTTTCAAAAAGAGACCTGAAGCATTTCTATCCAAAACTTTGAGCCCCAGATGTTCTTGGGCCAAGCTGTTCTCTGAATTCAAAGGCAAGCTGCTGCTTTTACAGAGCTCAATAGTGGCAGATGTCCAGCTCAGCTCATGTGGTACAGTTCAGTGCCTTGTGATTTATAAAATGTCCCCAGTAAAAGTAAAAAATAAATAAATAAAATAAAATAAAATAAAAATCTGTTCCTTATTTACCCAGTGGAGGAAAGAAAACACCATGATACATTTCTAAGACGCCTTAATTTTATGTGTGTGATCATAATTATTTAAACACTTGCTAGCAATTTTCCAGAAGCTTTCCCTCCCTCCAAAGAGCCAAAGCATTATTTTCCTCACCCTGATTGTCACAAACAAAATGCAATGGATATTTTCTGTTATTAGCTGCCTGAGGGTCATTTCACTATGTGGCATCAATTATAAGGAAAATTTGAAGCAGGGTTGTTTTTTCTTTCTTTCTTTTTTTTTTCTTTTTTGAAATTCAGACTTTCCAAGAAAATAGGAAAGTAGATCATATTGGAATTAACATTAGAAATCATGAGTTGGAAGGAAAAAGGAAATTCCTATTTTCCTTTCCATTATATGTTTTTTAAAATATATATATATATATTTCCATTCGTAGAGCACTATACATACCATAGAGTCACTAATTATATCACTAGAGAAACTGATTTTCCTTGCGCCTTCATCTACCACTCTGTGAACCTGAGAGGAAAAAAAGAATTTGCATGAAGGCACAGGCAGGAAAGGAGACTACACATGTCCCTTTAGTCTTTGAGAATAACTCAGTTCCCTAGCTTAAGGAAGAGAATATCCAACAGATGGGCAATTAAATTAAATGTGAATTCATTGTAAGACTTAAGATAAACCAGAGCTTTGGAAACTTACAGTCTCTCCTAACCAATTCAATATTAGTTCTTGGTACTTAACTTGGTAAATAAAATGTCTTTTCATCAATTTTGTCAGATACTTTTCTCAGACGTGAAACAAATCAGGAAGAGAAAAAATGAATTCTGATATTGATAGTACATTTATAACTATATAAGAGTGCTTGTAATTGATGGTAGATCTAGGATAGTGGTATTCAAAGGGGTGATCTGTCTCCCCATTGAGAATGTCTGGTAATGTCTAAAGACAGTTTGTTCTATTTGTACTATTTATACTACTGATGTTGAGTGAAGAGTCTAAGAATTCAATTAAAAGTTCGTATCATATTCAGGGAAATACCTCACAACAAAGAAGTATCTTGCACATCATTTCAATAATGCCACTGAGTAATGCTGGCATTAGAAGACAAAGTTGTTCATTGGCACAATACTACACAATATTGGAAAGTATAGAGTCAAGAATATGTTAATATTTCATTTCTTCAAATGTACCTACACCTGACTAATTAGACAAATAAGTAGCGATAGTCTTTTGGAAAGGTATGTGTTACTGGTTATTAAATAGCCAGGAAAATATTAATGCAACTTTCCATGACTGAGAAAATAGGCCTCAGAGTGGCTATCTTCCTTAGTTATCCCAAAAGAATCCACTCTTGCCATTAGGAATTAGAAGAATCCAGGCCTTCACTAAAATCTAAAGTAGAACCTTTGATGTTGGCAATGAAAAAGAGCATAGAAGGATAGTTGGGTGGGGGTAGTCCCTGCCTACATCCTAGCTGCTCAGGAGGCTGAGATCTGAAGGTGACAGCAGGAAAGTCCGTGAGACTCTTATCTCCAGTTAACTCCTCAGAAAAAGGCAGAAGTGGCACTGTGGCTTAAGTGCTAGTGCACTAGCCTTGACAAAAGAAGCTCGGGAGTTATAACCAGGTGCTAAGTTTAAGTCCCAGGACTGGCATACCCCATCCCCCCCCCAAAACAGGTGAAAAATCCTCAGGAGTTTCCTAATTGTATGGAATAAGTAATGGACATATGAATAGTTGTCAGAGGGTCTTGGTGTAAGTGAAGAAGTCATGGTATCTCCTCATGAACCCCCCTAGCTTACTTGGACAACCAAGGAGGAAGTTAAGTCATCAACATTAAAGATCAAAACTCTTGTCCCATGTTCCATTTCCTAGAGGCTGAAAGAAGTAACTACTGTCTTTTTCACTGTGAATATGTTTCTCTTAAAGATAATTGGAAATGGAAAAACTAATTTTATGTGACAACTCACATGGAGTAAGTCAAGTAAGATGCAATTACAATCCAATCCATTTCTTACCTTCTCTGTGTTAAACTTTAGCCACGCATGTTTGTAAATATATGGTTAGTAAAAGGAAGGTGTGTGTGTGTGTGTGAGAGAGAGAGAGAGAGAGAAAGAGAGAGAGAGAGAGAGAGAGAGAGAGAG
>NW_012267242.1:6686775-6814814 GCF_000151885.1 Dipodomys ordii | reverse complement strand
GAGAGAGAGAGAGAGAGAGAGAGAGAGAGAGAGAGAGAGAGAGAGAGAGAGAGAGAGAGAGAGAGAGAGTTATATTAGCTCTTTTCTTCACTTTCCTAACCTTCAACCATTCTGAGCATCCGGCCATATATTTCACACATGATCTGAAACTGACCCCTCTCTTTTCTTCCCATTCTTTTTGGCTGTCCTTTGTCTCCAGTTCTTTTCTTTATTGTTTTCTTCATTATTAATTTCTTCCTGCACTATCAAGTGAAATTGATTTATGACTGTGCAGTTAATCCAGTTAATATGGTTGATCCATTAACCATATTTAGCTATGAGAAATCCTTCTTTGGGATGTTGGGGAAATTTGTATCTGGTAAATTAGCTATTCTATTCTTATTCTCACAGAACCATAGAGAGTAAGCTCCAACCAATTCTCTCTTTTTGCCTTGCCCTATGCAAGCAAGGCGTTCTATATAAAGACAAGAAGAATGCTCAGGTTTGTAACTCTATCAGCTCAATGACACTATTGCTTTTCAAAGGAGAAAGAAACACAGTACATGCTTTGGGCTTAATGTATTCTAGGAATAGGTGATTTGTACATCATATCTTTTTGGGTCCTGCAATGACTCTCTGGGGTTGAAATTATTACTTACTTTTCACGGATAAATAAAAGGAGGGTGAGAGAAAGAGACAATTGTCAGAAAAAGCTCAATATTGTCTTCTAGGCTTCATGTTGTTTACTATTAACACTAAGCCCTCAGGATTCGATAACAAGGCTCCTTTCTTTTTAATGCAATGACAAATTCTGTTGCTTTGGGGAATTATTTCACCTTTCTTTGGGTTTTGAATATGTTGAGCTAAATTTAATAAAATAATTTTACCTATGTATTTCTTTGTGCCAAGCACATTTATGATTGCATAGCCATATCGATGACTTATCAAGCACTATTTTAGATGCTGAGGAGTCCAAGTTCCCTTACCGCGACCTTCATGTTGCTTGCATTCTGATAAAAGTTTCACAGCATCACCAAATGCTTTCAGTGAGATATACGAGCTCTGTGCTGTACAGGAAGCTACAATATGAGCATAATCTCAGCAATACTTAGGAGCTTCAGCGCTTCAAGTACACTTCCACATTGTGTTCTGACAGAGGTCTCATCCAATTCCTAGAGATAATCTTGGACTTTAAGAGACCTACTGTTTTCCCAATAACACATTTTTTTCTGTTATGCAAACTGTTAGTAGCCTTTACTAAGGGAAGGACAGTGGTCTAGATACAAATGAACCAACACTAAGGCAAAGAAGCCCCCAAAGTCTCTATTGTCCTGGCTTTGATTTGTTGTGTAATTTCAGGCTGTGTAACTATTACTTTTTGCCTTGTGTAAATATTTGGTCAATAATAATTTGCCAAATAATAGCTAAATTATGGGTTGCTGCAGGACTTAATTGAAAATTCAACATTAAGGCTACTAAATATGTGCAAATTATTATTATTAATATTACCAGCATCAGTCTATTCTATCCAGGGCCCAAGGCAGTCTGCATGATGGTTCTTTTCAAGCTGAGCTCCATTTTCCCAGATAAATCTGTATCCATGAATTCTCTGCAGTCAAAGCAATTGAAATAAGTTATTTTTGTATGCAAGAAACAAACAATCGTTGGTCCCACTCCTTGACTATTTCTAGTGCTTCTTACTACAGTCTTTTGCATGATCCTCACACAATCATATCTACATGTGTACACAGCAAGTTGAAATTCCCCTAATCAGCTAATTATTGTCTGGATCTTTTGGTCAGCCCTGAAACTCATTCTACTAGTTATGTATATTGGGAAACCGAAAACAAGTACTATGAGTTACAGAACTGAACTCAAAGTGGAATGAGCCCATCTTGTGTTTAGCAGTCGAGACAGTGTCTTTGGAAAGAGCAAGATTGTATGAAGTCATATATCATCATTTTGAATATGGCTATTTAGTAGGTGGCTGCTAAGTAATTATTTGACCTTTATAATGACTGTTTCTATAAAGAATGCTAGTTGTAACTAAAATGAAATTAAGTAGTAAAAATAGCTTTTATGTGTTCGGAGACAAGGTCTTGCTATATAGCCCAGGCTTGCCTCACATTAGTGAATCTTTGGCTCCAACCTCCCAAGAGTTGGGGCTACAGAAAGAAAAAATAATAATTCAGGAGCCAGTGGCTTATGCCTATAACCCTAGCTACCCAGTAAAATAAAATGGGAGTATCTTGGTTCAGCATCATCTCAGGAAAAAAGCCAGAGGTGGAGACATGGTTAAACAAGCTCCAAACCAGAATGGCAGAAAAGAAAGAAAGAGAGAGAGAGGGGGGAAGGAAGGAAGGAAGGCAGGAAGGAAGGAAGGAAGGAAGGAAGGAAGGAAGGAAGGAAAGGAGGGAAGAAGGGAGGGAGGGAGGGAGAGAGAGAGAAAGGAAAGAAGGGGAGAGAGAGGGAGGGAGGGAGAGAGAAGGAAAGAGAGAAAAAAGGAAGAAAAAAGGAAGGAGAAGAAAAAAGAAAGAAAGAAAGGAAAGAAAGAAAGAAAACAACAAAAGGAAGGAAGTGAAAGCAAGAAAAGCAAAGAAGGAAGAAAAGAAGAAAGAAAAAGAGAGAAAGAAAGAAGGAAAAAAGAGTCTGTGTCATGATTACTCTGTTATGGATCACCTCAGGTTTTCACAGTTTGGGTTCCAGTATTGAACTTGACGAAACTGGCTAATTTCATCAATCTTCCAAACAATCTGAGTCTGTTGTTTATCTTAATCATATTTATGGTGTCAGATGGTGTCAACATCACAAATCATCAGATGGAGATTCCTTTAGGGGCCTAAAATCATCTTTTCCTCTCTGCATACTTTGTAGTTGGCATAATATAGTATAATATAATGGACAGCAAAGGGAACCAAGTGTCATAGCTCAGATGGAAAATTTCTAGTCTTTTCTAGTCTGATGACGTCGATAAAATCCTCAGAGTAGGTTCTATCAATTAGGAACTTATTGTTGATCATAATGAACTACTTCAGGCACATCTGACAGACAGTACTTGTCAGTTCTTTAAGAATATGTTGTCAGGGAGATAATGGCTCAGCTGTGGAGAAGCACCCTCATCAGCTGTCCAATAGCTGTTGCTTTGAAATTCCTTTAAGTTTCATGAGTGCCTCTGGACTACAAACTCCAGCTGTTCGAGATAGAAAATGCACTTGAGAATACAACCATGAGAAAATTATCAAAGGGGAAATAATCTGCCTTAGTGGCTACCAAAGTATAGAAAAATCTACTTTGGAAGATTTACCTACTAGACAATATAGTAAGAAGAAAGATAGAAGGGGGTTATGGAAGTCTTAACAGATTAATGTTTTAATTGAAATGCATTAAAAATCTCAGTGCCTTTTGCCAAGGAAGTTCTCTTTTTCAGTTTCTTTGGTCTAGTATGACTATATTGTTGAGTATGTGTTATGATATCAGAAGATGGGGGCAAATAGTTGATGAGGAACTAATATTTGGAGACAAATACTAGTCTTTAGTAGACATACAATGTTTGCTAAATCTCAGTGCACCTGTTTATGTGAACTGAATATCCACTATCTATTACACTATCTTGAGTTTCCTTTAAATTTTTTCTCCCATATTTTATGTTCTCTTTTGTTTAAAGAAATGAGTCAAAAGACTATTTTCTTGTCAATAAATGGAAAATTCTTGTAAATTTCAATTGATTTTCCTCAATAGTGACTGTTTAATCTACAAGGACTAAATTGTAATTAAATTTTCCAAAGTAGCCAAGTGCCAGTGGCTCATGCCTGTCATCCTAGCCACTCAGGAGGCTGAGATCTGAGGATCACCGTTCAAAGCCAACCCAAGCAGCAAAGTCTATGAGACTCTTATTTCCAATGATCCCCCAGTAAACCAGAAGTGGTGCTATGGTTCAAAGTAGTAGAGCACTAGCCTTGAGTGAAAAAGCTCAGGGACAGTGCCCACGCCCAGAGTTCAAGCCCTATAACCAAAAATAAAAGTTTCCAAATCTTAGATATGAGGATGATTAGTTTATTAACAGACGATCCTTCTATCAATTACCTAATTTCATAGGCATTGATTGTCTCCTGCCACTAAAGGCTAAGTATAGCACTTCCTTACATCTATAGGAAACAGAAAGAAATGTTTCAGATCACACACACACACACACACACACAGGTTTAGTCTTTGCTGTGGCTTTAAAGATATATTCCCATGTTTGATGACTAAGCCAGAAATCAATTTAAAAACATCTTCCATATGTATCTCAAAATCAGAGATAAGATCTTTATAAAACTGTCACCAGCAATTGGTATCTGAGAAGTCAGTGAATTCACATGGACATATACAGTGGCTTGCATATGAACATGCACACAAAAACACATTCTTTGAACAGTGCAGGGATTCACCACTGGTCCTGGCTTCTACCCAACTTCCAACTCTCCCATCTGATGTGTACGCCCCTTCTAGGAACAGGTAATTATCACTCAACTACTCACCTCACATCATGCCGTGTACTTAGGCTTTGTTAGTAACTAACTGTTCACTATCTTTCTGCTCTTCATGGATCGTTTGGCATGACTGTTTGGACGTATTTGGTGCAGCATCCTATTGTTAGTTATCTATCCAAAGATCAAATACTACGTCAAACACCCTAAAACACTAGTGCATTAGTAAGAGTCACTGTCCCTGTGGTTTGCTCTATATAAACTGGATCATTGAGGATACTCAAGCCTTCCAAAAGACACTAAGAAAATGACCAAACAATAGAAGGACAGAAAATCATCTGTATTCTCATTTTCTGGCTATAGCCAGGAGGAAAATTCTAACTCCGTTACTGTGTCGACAATTCTTCCGTACTGAAAATACAGCTTCCAAAGCATGAAATATTGCACAGAGATTGGATATGTCTGGAGAGGGAAATGGGACAGTTATTTTTTTGAATATTTTTTATTATCTTTAAGTGGTTGCACAAAGGAGTTGCCATTTGCCAAAGGAGTTTGTAAATACAACAAATCTTGATCAATAGCACCCCTTTCAACATTCTTGCCCACCCTTCCCAACCCATCCCGTCCCTCACTTATTTTCATTTTAGGACATGTATTGAATTTTGGTTTTTTTTACCTTTTAACAGAGCAGTTTATTGTATACAATGCATCTTGATTGTGTTATCACTACAACATCTTCAGCACCCCTCCTCCCTTGACTCATCTTTCCCCTTCTATTTCTCAGTTCTGTGGTATATTCAATGAATTCTTGCCTGCATTTGCCTCCCTGACCCCCATCATTTACATGTCACTTACTACATTCAAGAAAATCAGGTTTTAGAGGGAGAAGAATGTCGATTTCTTTGTCCCCTGCTCGGCACTAAGCAACTCCACTATCATCACCCTTAATAAATGGGGCTAGAAAGTACAGATATTTGGAGAGTGCTCCATCTTTTGACAAGATTAAGTAAAATATTACATAATTACATATCTCATGAAGTAAGATTCTGTTTGTGGCTACACAACTCGAAGATAAAATGGCTTGCTCTGTTTTTGCTCAGAGTAGGTTATTTATACTGACCTAGAGGCACAACTGAGGGCATAAAAAGAACAAACAGTTCCAGGAAGATTTTTCTGAGAGTTTTAACCAAGTATACAAATGCTAAGTGCAGAAACTAGATTGAGGAAAGAAAGAAAGAGAGAAAGAGACAGAAGGCTGGAGGGAGGGAAAGAGACAAAAAACAGATCAGGAGGGAGGGTAGATTGCTCTGGAGAAAAAAAATGAGAGATATGACCATCTAAGGGTCTCACTGAACAGTTGGCATTGTGCCAGAGAGCAAATAACTTGTTTTGCAAACAGGTGTAATTCATTGGTAACTTCTTGTTAGAGATGGTTTAGGCATTAGTTGATCACATGAATGCTTCTAGCAGATCTCAAGATGGAAGAGATGATAGATTATTTTTTATGTAGAAGCAACTTATGATTTATTAGACAATATAGTTTTGGAAATGACCACCCTGGTTTTCTTCTTTATCTCTTTTTCCAGATGTATTTTACAATTGTACTTTATCACTCTAGTGACCTACTTTTGTGAATATTTGCCCCTATAATTATATACAGTGTCTATACAGAATTATTCCTCTAGAAACATAAAAATACCTGAAAGATCTGACATGATTAATTTGCATCAAAGCCTATTTAGGAAAGCAGGTTCCTTGTCAGTAAATAAGAACTCAATGAATTCTTTCCAGGAAAAGAGCTTGTTTTTATTGGATTTTACCTGCTTCAGGGGGTAAAATATTTTAGATCTCATTCTCACAGGCAGGAAGTTGAACAGTTAAACACAGTCACAGATGTATGAAGTAAGTTCAAGCAAGGCCAAGATGGAAGTGAAGTTTGGTCAGTTTGAATTTTGGCTACATGTCAAGTTAGTTTAAACCACAGTTATCACTGATATGTCCAGTTGCGTAACCCATTCTCCTGAAGAATCCTGTCTCTCCCATGCCACACAAGTAGAGCTGGCTGGACTTTCCCAGAAGGAACTTGGGCAGGGTCAAGGTCCAGGGTAACTTACATTTCTACCCAAGAATGTGCTGCCAGAACCAAGGTAAAGACCTTCCAAATGATTCCACAACAATGCTGCTGTTAAAATGTAAGTCAATATAATGTCTCATGTACACAGAAGAGAAAGTATACACTTCAGATTTATATGCCCCTACATAAAATCTATGGGTTTCTTATTTAAGTAAAAACTGATGGTGTATTCTTACTATGGTAGAAAGGACTCTTTGAAATCCTGGGGCCTATAGGTGAGAAAATATAAAAGGTCTAACTTTAACATGTATCTAGAACATTCAGGGTAAAAAAAGAACTGGTTCATCTCATCTTAGTTTGACACATCACTTGGATATCATTTGAGTTGCAGATTCAGTATCAAATTGAGGAAGTCTGGACTAAATAAGTTGAGGGTAAAATACGCCTGTCCTTGAACAATATATTAATGTAGATGTTCTTGTAACATGTGGTAAATAATCTGGTACATTTGGGAGTTGCTTAGGAATTCTAACAAACAAGTTGTCACCAACTTATGTGATATTTTCAGGGCACACAAATAGTCACATTTACAATTTGCTGTTGTATTGTTTCAGTGAACTCTTTTCCTAAATTTCTATGTTAGAAGATTGAGCTCATTTAGGATTGAATAGAGGAAGGCTGTCTGATGCCTCAAAGCCCCAGAAATCTTGACTCTGCTCTGCTGCCCAGATTGAACTCCCAGAAGACTTTATCTGTGGCTTGGGTAGGTTCACCACATTAACTTGTGACTAGTTTCATTTTGTATATCTTTTGTGAGTTTCAGCCCATCTTAAATTTATAAATAGATACATTGTAAATATTATTTTGTTAATTTGGGGGTAGTTCTGAAGGTTGGAAGTTAGGCCAGTGCAGAGTGCTTGAATCACTCATCCAGCCCTTTGTGATTTAGTTATTCTTTAGATAGGGACTACATTTTTTTTTTTTGCTTTAGTTCTCCTGCCTAAATCTACTACAAAGCTGGAATTACAGGTATGCACCACCATGTCTACCTTATTCTTTGAATTAGGATATGGTGAGTTTGCTTATTATCTGGGCTGACTTTGAACCACGGTCCTTCTATATCCACCTACCAAGAAGTTGGAATTACAGACATGAATCGGAGTGCCTGACCTAAACATTCTTTTACTCTTTAACATATGTTACTGTAAATCTAAACACATTCTAGATGAATCTACTTCTAAATAGTACATCACAGTTTTATCTATAGAGTGGAAGTAACATTAAATTATATTTAATCAAATTTCTTTAAAGAGCTATTGTCAGAATCTAGTGTCAAGAATTAGATCTCTCAAAATATGACTCCGTGACTTATTTTTTTTACTATAGTAGGAAATTACCCTTTATTTCTCATTCAATAGTGCAAATACAATACAATTTATTTATCTATCTGACTATTGACATTTGGCTATATCCAGTTTAGACTGCTTTGGGAAATGTTGCTGCAAATTCTCTCTCTCTCTCTCTCTCTCTCTATGTGTGTGTGTGTGTGTGTGCATGCTGGTCCTGGGGCTTGAACTCAGGGCCTGGGTGCTGTCCCTGAGCTTTTGTGCACAAGGTTAGTTTTCTACCACTTGAATCACAGCTTCACTTCTGGCTTTTTATTTTTTTGGTAGTTAATTAGAGATGATGAGTCTTGCAGACTTCCCTGCCTCATCTGACTTTGAACCATGATCTTCAAATGTCAGCCTCCTGAGTAGCTAGGATTATAGATGTGAGCCATCAGAGCCCACCTTGCAAATTTTCTTACATTTGCCTTTTTCATGAATACATGAACATGTTCATCGTTCGTATTTTCCAGGAAGAAGGATAATCTCTGGATCACAGGGAGAGATTTTATGTTCAATTTGAATAGATAATACCAAAAAATTTTCCAAAATGCCTGTGGCAATATTGCTCTCACAAAAAAATGCATGCAAATGAAAGAAGCCAAGAACAGAAGTGTCCAAATTGCATAACTCCATTGCATAGAAAGTGTAAAATCAGGCCAAAGAAACTGGTGATGACAGAATTCAAGAGAATTGAATTCAGAATTCTCCCAGGAAGCAGTGAGCACAAAGAGGCGCTAGAGGAAATTTTGAGATGTGGCTAACAATTTATATCTTGGTAGCTACTAGTGTGAGTTTACATTTTGAACATTCATATCATTCATCAAGCTGTATACATACAGTCATGAAATATTCTGCATGTTTTATTATAATAAAAGCTTAATTAAAATATTACTTTTGTGTCTGTGTATGGGAGTGTGTATGTGTGTGTGTGTGTGTGTGTGAGCATGCGTGTACGCGTGCACACACCGTACTAGGGCATGAGCTCAGGGCCTCATGCTCTAAAGCTGGTGCCCTGTCACTTGAGCCACAGCTCCACTTACAGCTTTTCATTGCTTTTCATGCTGGTTCATTGGAGATAAAAGGCTTTCAGACTTTCCTGCTAGGCTACATTTAAGCCTCAGCGCTCATACTTCAGCCTTGTCAGTAGCTAGAGTTACCAGTGCCCAGCCTAAAATATTTCTATTAAGTGAGCTTTCTTAATGTGGGAGAATCCTTATCCTCTGAGTGACCTAAAGAATAGAATGAACAAAAGGTCAGTAAGAAACACTTCACATCAGATTTCATGAGTGAAGTTTGGATTCCCTTTTTTCCTTGCATTCTGTCATTTTCTGATGCTAGGCTAAAGTTTTGTCATTGTCTTCTACCATTCTTCCTGTCTGCCCCTCGTTCTGAACCATTTCTTCTGAACTCAAGCACTGCCCTTCTGTTTTATTTGCTACAGGGTGTCCTTAGATTTTTAGAAGATTTCACTGAGCTGTTTGGGTACATCTTCTCCGGTCTTTTGTCACACTGTCCTGGGTAGCAGGGGGAAAAATGACAGTATTGTTAACACTTCACGAGAAGTGCTCTTTCTCTCATTTTCCAACTTGAACCAACTGCCAATGTGTTGGGGCTGCTGTTGACACGTTGTTTGCTATTTCAGTCAGTCCTTTTGGCTTTGGGGCATGTGAAAGGAATAGTAATAGAAATGGAAAACAAATGAGGGAAAACAGGAAGATGGAGTACAAATGCAGGGAGAAAGGAAGACACAGCAGGGCTGTCAACAGACTGTGAGTTAGAGGGAATGAAGCAGGAACTAATGGCAACAGAGGACAGGTCTCTGTAAACCACACATCTGGAGCCACAAAGAATATTCAAACCTTGGTTGGAAGGTACAAATAATACAGAGGAATGATGGGAAGGGGAAACAAAGGAAGAGGCTACAATGCTTGGTAAGAAATGTACTCATTATCTTGCCCATGTAATTGTAACCCCTCTGTACAGTATTTTCACAATAAAAAAAACCAAATAATATAGAGGTAGAGGTGGGAAAAGGAGAGGGAGAAGAAAGAATAATAAAAGAATATACATATATATATATATATATCACAATCAAACCCCTATGGTGAACAATTAAACAAATAAAAAGAAATTAACCAATGAAAACAAACATAATCATAAGCTACTTAAAAAGCAAAGTAACACAAAAGTCCTAGTGCCTTGGTAAAGATTTAACCAGAGATATAAAGCAATTCCCCCCTTAAATTAGCGTTAGTTGAATCATTTTAAAAGATGGATTGCAGTGTACACTGTCAGCAAATATCTGAAAATGTTAACCCCTCATTGTAATTACTGTTGACTTTGCCTATCACTGTCTTCCATGGGGCCTTCCTATGTCCATAAAACCACATAGCTTATTTTCTTAACTATATTTCTGAGGAACCAACATACTGCTTTCAGAGCTCCCCTATGACCTAGCAATCCCACTTTTGGGAATTTACCCAATAGATCACAAACAAGGCCATACTAAAGCTACCAGCACAACTTTGTTTATTGCAGTATTATTCACCATAGCTAACATATGGAACCAACCCAGATGCCCCTTAGTAGATGAATGGCTCAAGAAAAATGTGATATATATATATATATATATATATATATTCTATGCTTCTATCAGAAAGAATGTCATCACCCCATTTGTTAAGAAATGGAAAGACTTGGGAAAAAATTATATTAAGTAAAATAAGCCAGGCCCAAAGATACATAGGTCCCATGGTTTCCCTTATTTGCAATAACTAGTATATGCCTAGGACAAGCAGAAGAGGTCAAAACCTATGTACATATGACCATATAACCTGATGCTAAGTAAATTGAACCCCAAGACAGGGACACAAGTGGTCTTATCTTTCTTGCTGTTGTTTTTAATGTATTTATAATGTACTATGTGATTTTTAAAATTTCTTTTGTATGTTCTTCCCTCATAGTATAACCCCTGTTTTCACTGTATTTGATTCCAGTGCCCTGTATCTTCTATGTACATTTTTCTAATTTGGGGAAGGGAAGGGAAATAACAACATGCTGAAACAAGGATACAGGTTGACCCATTGTAACAATGAGATGGACAAGACAGTATGTTGAAAATGAACTTTACAACTTCGGGGTGGTAGGGAGGAAGGAGTTGGGGAGGGAAGAGATGGTAGGGGAAAAACAAAGGAGCAGGTAACAATGCTTGAAAGGAAGTGTACTCATTACCTTACTCATGTGACTATGTAACTATAACCCCTCTGTACAATATCTTTACAATAAAAATATATATTAAAATGCATTTCTGCTACTTGCAACCAAAAGAATACTACTAACTAAAATATTTTTAAAAGATATATATATATATATACATATATATATATATATATATATATATATATATATATATATATATATATATATATATATATATATGGATCCTTGAGCATGGAAGCATTTCAAAATGGAAAGCTGCAAGTTTTTATTAACAATTACCTGATTATCTCTTGAAGTTAGATATTTAATATTTCAGCAGCAAATTGTGAGATTATCAGAAATTGAGAATATGTCTAGAGGTCACTGACTTAAGAGGTAAGAAGTTCCTGTCTAAGTACTTAAGGATAGAACCAGAAACAACAGACTAAGTATTTAACTTTGTTGGAAGGAAATCTGAAACTCCTTTCATGTGTTTGTATGTGTGTGTGTGTGTGTGTGTGTGTGTACATGTGTGTGTGTGTGTGTGTGTACATGTGTACTCAAGCACTTATGCCATTACTGGTCCTTGAACGCAGGGCCAGTGTATTTGCCTTTCATTTTTCCACATGCCTGGCCCTTTACCACTTGAACCACATATCTACTTCCAGATTTTTGCAGGTTAAGTAGAGATAAGAGTCTCATGGACTTTTGGGCCTAGACTGGCTTTGAGCTTTAACCCCATTGGCCATTTGAGATGCAAAATTAGTTATTTGTTTTTGTGGAGTTTTTTTTTTGTTTTGTGGAGTTTTTTTGTGGTCTTGGATCTTGAACTTTGGGCTTGGACACTGTCTCTCAGCTCTTCAGCTCAAGGCAAGTGCTCTACTACTTCTATGAGCTGCAAAACTAGTACAATATTTTCTAATAGGCCTTGCTTTTGCTAGTGATGACAATGATGAATTATGGTTTGAAATGGAGACATGAGACAAAGAAGTGAATCAGAGAACTCCAATTTCATCTCCTACTTTTCTTGTTACCCCACATGTCACATCTTACTAACAACAACATACATCATTGTGGAAAGTAATTTGGGCATAGGCTGTCTAGATCTGTACCATTCAATCTGGTAGCCATCAGCCACCTGTGGCTGTGTTAACTGAAATTAATAATATGCAATTTAAAAAGCTCAGTTTGAGGTGAGACTGAAAGATTTCTTATTTTGCCAACTAGCAAAAGCACATTTTAAACAAGGATGCTACTGAGAACCACCTAAGTTCTCAGGGTAGTTGTGTGTAACATGTTTTAGGAGAAGACCAGTTTTAACTGTTACTCAGGCAATTTGCCAGTGTTAACACTAGAAGAAGTGAAGAACTAAAGAACTGAAGAGGATGCTGTAATGCCTACTTTCTATCTTGTCCTGAAACCACCAAGGAAGCTTTTCTAGCAAGCTGACCATGAGAGTCTATATAACCAATATATCAGAACATGATAAATTATACAGGTCTCTAGACATTCACACAGCAAGACCAAAGGAGGCTATTCATAGAAGTAGGTCACAAAGGCTCAATAGCTCTTTGCATACGATTATATACAATACTATTTTTCAAAATGAATCTAAGAAATGGAAATGAGAGATTTTGGTTGTTGCTGTTGCTGTTTTCAGTTGTCCTTTGCTTTTGTCTTGTCTGTTAGTTTGTCTTTGGGAGGGTAAGAGGGACACTGAAATGGTGGGACAATGGGTGAACAAATACAGCAGGGTACTTACTAGATACTATGTGAAATATGAATCATATAACTTGTGGGTGGGGACAAGAGGGAAAATCTTTGGAGAGAGCAAGGGAAGGGGTGACATGGTTCAAAAGAAATGTACTCATTGGGCTGGGAAGGTGGCTCAGTGGTAGAGCACTTGCATGCCTGAGGCCCTGGGTTCAATTCCTCAGCACCACATAAGCAAGAAGAAAAAAGCCAGAAGTGGCGCTGTGGCTCAAGTGGCAGAGTGCTAGCCTTGAGCTGAAGATCTGAGGGACAGCGCCCAGGCCCAGAGTTCAGGCCCCACAACTGGACCATACCCCCCAAAAAAAGAAAGAAATGTACTCATTACCTGACTTATGTAACTACAGCATCTCTGTACATTACCTCCACAAAACAATAAAATATATTTAAGAAAAAATTTAGTCACCCATAACATACATATCTAGTCATCTCCATCTGAAACTGCTGAAGGTCTAGGACATTTTTCTTTCTAATTTTTGAAGTATGTGTGTGCACGCACACACACACAAACACATTACACTCTTTTCCTCTTCTACTCTTGCATATGAGTTGTATTAGAAAGAGAAGGGTGTTAAATATATTGGTTAGCCTATCTAGTTTATTCTCCTCCAGAGTAAGGCCTAGATATAATGAAGTCATCTAGAGAATGAATCCTGGGTTGTTGCACTCAGAATAAGCCTCTCACTTTCAGAATGCTAGCAGGATGCAAGCTTGAACAGCCTGCCTCTGAGTGGGGTGAACAGTAAATCATGTCCAGTATGATCTCCTAAAGAATTTTGTACAATAAGAGAACATGTGTGTGCTAGAGGAAGTCAGATGGGATATATACAGTGGCTAACTTCTTGGCTGAACTAATTCCAGCTTTGTTAGAATATCTTGTCTGTCTGATATATACTTTTATTTTACACATCACAATTCCCAAACTTCTGGCCCTTGTAAAGTTAGCAGAGGCAAAAGTCCTTTCTCCAAGGTTTTTGCCACAGTCTATCCTATGGCCAGAACTGAACAGTCTAGAGATGAATACCTGTTCATGCTTAAAAATTCAACTTCTATTCATGATTGATTTGTTTATTCAGGGTGGGACAAATCATTTTCTTTCTCCAGACCTATGTTTCTTTCTATGAAAAACAAAGGTTTGCTACTAAAAATATCATTATTTTCCAGTGGGTATTCTATGAAATGTTAATGGACACCAAGCAAGAGGGATATAAAACACTTTAAAGATCTAATCTAAGTTTACCAAATTTCCCTTACTATAAAACTTCTCAGGACATTTAATATAATAATGTGCCCTGTGAATTGTATAGAAAGACCTAAATGCATAGTATTTCTTAAATTTCTTTGATCTCAGATCATTGCTTTCTCAACAAGACTTTCACAAGGCTTCCACAGACACGTTATGAGACATGTTGTGTCGAATCTCTACTACTCCGAGACTGCGTGACCATAGCATTCACTGGCTTATGGCACAGCTCAGTGGGGAAGAACTCATTTCTATGTCAGGCCTCCACAGTTTGGAAACAGCCCCTCATTTCACTCAGAAATCCTGTGAGGCACCCAGATGCATTGCTTGCACGGTGCCAAGCAGGCGGCTTGACTGGATTTTTGTTCAAATCAGGCAAGCCTGTTGGCACCAAGTAGAGCCAGAGAGATCATGCATTCCTTGGCTACTTTTCCATTAGCCACGCAGCAGCTGCAGCCCATGGCTGAACTGTTCTTCTGCTTAACTGGGCATGCATCCAGCAGCACTGAAGAATATAGAAGGGAAAGAAAGGGGTAATAGACTCCCTTTTAGGATCTGAAGGCCAGTAAGCTACTGCCTTGTTCTAAAATTCAAATATTTGAAGAAAACTAAAAGGTATCTCAGCTATACTCAATGGCTACTTGATACCTTGTTATCACTGTGTTAGTTGTGTCTATTGGTAAGAAACACACTGACTACAAAGCTAACCAATGTATCCATACAGATCTAATAGGTATAAAGTTCCCAATCGTTTTGGTAGATATGTCTATTGGTAAGAAACACACTGACTACAAAGCTAACCAATGCATCCATACAGATCTAATAGGCATAAAGTTCCAGATCATTTTGGTTTAAGATGCAATTCACTATAGATTTCATCTGTTGGCTTAGTTTTACCTTCTGGGGTTATTCAAAATGAACCTAATCCCCCCTCAAATGACAGCTCTGAAAATTCTGCATTCTGAAGAACAATAACAGCAGTCAAATGGCTTTGAAAATGCTCATGGAATAATAGACAGTTATTCAGAATATTGTGTTTAGCGTGCCTTCAGCCTTTTGTACTGTCTTCAATGGGTACAAGATTTCTGACTTAGGCTACCTCCATAACAGTATTAAAAGAAAATCTACACAACTAAAGCATGCCATCAATGTAACATAATAGTTTTGTTATTTTGAGTCAGTATTATTGTTGACATTGAGCTGTCAGATAGAAATCCCCAAATATATATGCAACAGCTGAAGTCAGATCATACACTGGCAAGTGAGTTATTGTCTGACTCGGGACCATATAATGAGTTCTGCAATGGCCAGTGAGTGAAGCACTCTCAGTAGTGCCCTAGCCAGGGATTTGATCTAGGGTAATGTTTGATCTGTGGCCAAGTTGGTCACAGATATCGATTACAGAACATTTAAGAGATATGCATATCATTAACTTAGTAACATAATCTTTGGAACTCTAGGGTGTTTATGGTGCATTTAGATATATGTAGCTAACATGTGTTTCTGCAGGGGGGGAAATATTTTGTTAGGTGAATCACCATAAAATTATAGAAGAGTAAAAAGCTTTTAAATGCTCTAACTACAGACATTAGATATGCATTAATCAATCCTTTTGAAATTTTTCCATTGATCACTTTAAACCAGCATCAACTTAAAACAAAAAAATCTTACTTTTAGTACCTGCAGTTACTTTAGAGAGAGTTGCCCATTCAACTGATGCACTCTGGGTATGCAAAATGCTAGGTTCAAGGTATCTAGAGTTTAACATTGTGATTTCTACTGTTCACATGAGAACTCAGTGTATTTTAAGTCTGTCCTTAAGAAAATTTGGACCAAATCATACCTGTTCTATTTCAGTCAAGAGATCATCTTCAAGGAATAATTTATTCCTTGGGAATAAATGAGGGAAAATGTGATTTTTGTTATCTATCCTATATTATATACCTTAAACTACTTAGCCTTTTTTAGCATAATTTTCAGTTTTTATTAAAGGTTAATTATTGTTCTTTATGATAAGCAAGTCACCGAGTACTATAAAATTCTTTTAAAACAACAAAAAAAGATATTCTCCTTAGTCTCCTCATTTTGTTTTCTCAGAAACGAAATTTTAGTTTGGTGTACTTGTTTCCATTGGGCTGTAAACACCATATAAAGTGACTGAGTGTTCTGGACAAGTATATGTGGAACAATGTGTGCTTAAAAGTTAAATAGGCTTTTACTATGCTATAGTGACACATTCCATCCAGTGCAGGAATACTAGGAATTGCTAGAGATGTATAGACAATTTTCCCTCTTTCTATTACTCTGGATAGAAAGGAAAAAGGAGAGAGAGACAGAGATACAGAGAGAAGAAAAAGGAAAGAGAAAAGAGAGAAGGAGAGACAGAAGAGAGACAGAAGGAGAAGAAGAAGGAGAAAGAAAAGGAGGAAGAAATATGGATAGGAAGCATAAAGTCTCCAAGTCAGAGAACAGAGAGTTAATCACAGGACATCCTAGCATTGCAAACCCACACGGTTTGCATGAGGGTCAATGTTCACTTGTTGCTTTATCAGATTTTTACCATAGGAAAGGAGCCCTGAAATTATAGGACTCAAATGGAACGTGGACTTGTTTCTTTGCTCCAAGAAGAGATAGTCCTTCATTATAGAAAGTATATCTTCTCTGAGTTGAGGATAGGAAGATATTTTTAAATGTTTTTTATTGTGAAAATACTGTACAGAGGGGTTACAGTTACATGAGCAAGGTAATGAGTACATTACCTAATCAAGCATTGTTGCCTCCTCCTTTGTTTTTCCCCTAGGGAAGAGATTTTACGACCTTGCTATATGAACAAATGTTTCCATAATCCCCCTACTTATGGCCTCAAGTGTAAGTAGACCCGATGCTGTTGCTTTATAATTCAGAAATTCTTTTTTCCCCCTTTACTTTTCTATAGCCTTTCTTTTTCTCCTTCCTAACTAGCTTTCCCATTAGAAAAAAAACAAAAACAAAAACAAAAAAAACAGAATATGTGGGAAAAATCTAAAGTCCTTACTTGATGAGAATTCTTCACAATTTTGTAAGTGGACACAAATCACATTAGAAAATAGATCTCAGTCCAAGGACTAAAACCCAAGAATGTGTGAAAATATGACAACTTGGAATTAAAGTAAGGAAATCCCAGATGTTCTAAGGCTGTTTGTGTTTAGCCAGGACAACATGAAATTGATTCAGAAGTATTTTTCACTTCTTTATCCTAGCCTGACTTCCCTCCCACCAAGTAGTGCTAAGCCCTTGGAACTCTGTGATCTTTTACATGCAAAGAATGCAAGCTTAGTGGAACACTGGTTTGAACAAATCAAAAAAGAAAGACAAATAGACTTCAAGTAATATTACATATTACATTCTAGTTCCAAAGCAAATTATATTATTCTTTTCCTTGGCACAAATATTACAAGTTAATTAAAGGTAAGTATGCTTGCAAGTGACAACATCACATGTTTGAAACTCTTTGGGCATACAAGAAACAGTAGGAGCATCATTTCTGGTACTTCAGTGTATTTGCCTATGGAAATTCTGCAGGAAGACTCATCTCTCAGGTCTCCCTATGCTAGCTTTGCTGACCAGTTCTCTTTAGCTGAACATCTTTTTCTTTGTCACCCTGTTCATTCAAACCTGGATTTCCTAAGTGTTCATAGTTTGCATTATGATTCTAATACATCATTTGCTTAAAGGATGTTTACTGACTCATTTTCCACATACTTCCTTACGTCTGAAATGTAAGTGGTGCTTGCCTTTATCTCCTGATTGATGGTCTGATTCGTCTTCTTCTCTGGCTGGTGGTAGCATCCTTTCTATTCTTCCTATATGGTCTCAGTGTGACATACCTATGGTTTGTTGAAAAATGATAGTAATGAGAGCACTCCTGAAATCAGAAGTGAGGGACAGTCACCAGAGGGAAAAAAGAAGACTTTCTCTGAAGTCTTCAGGTAATAGAACTTCCTAAAAGAATCATAGACAGAGCATCATGCACCAGCTGTTCAGCTTCAATCACAATCATTTTACTCTTTTCTATTCCAATTACTTACTCTTGTGTTTCTGAGGCAAGTCATGATTCATGTTGACATATGGAATGACCTTCAAATCAATACATCTTGGAGCTTTGAAACATATGATTTGATTTTGTTTTTAACATATTTGCTTATACTTCATAACCTTTAACTTTGGCTCCTGCTTACAAAGTGGATTCTCAATGAGATCTGTGCTTAAAAGAAGGCACTGTATAAAGCACTTACTTGAAATGATCACAAATACTTCTCCTATGAGAATCTGGAATTCATTTATATTAAAGAGAGTTGGAAATTTCCATTGTAAATTGAATTTTTTTTAGTGTTACAATGATTTTTGAACTCAGGGCCTCATATTTGCCAGGAAGGTGCTCTTCAATTTGGGCCATACCTCTAGCCCTTAAAACATGTGTATGCACATATATGTGTGTGCATTTCATTATATATATATATATATATATGTAGCTACACACATATATATATTGAAACTTGGGATAGTAGCTTGCTATTTGGAATGAATATTGTTCTCTCATTTGCTTTTACATGACCTTCATGTTTCCTAGATCTACAGTAGTACATCAATCCTTCCAACTTCCTCATTGCTTCATAATATTTTGAAATTTCATTCTTTCAACAAGACCAGTTACATCTGCCTGATATTTCATCAAATTCTATTAATATTTCATGTAAGATTCTCAGTCTCCATTCCACCTAACCATTTTGTTGCCTCATTCCTTGTCCCTAAATTGATAAAGACAAATGTTTCTCGCTGACAGATACCCACGAAAAAGGGCCACCAGCTCTCACCAACAGTCTCCCACTAGATAGATCCCTAGCAATCCTCCAGTAGATCCCTAGCAATTCTTCCATTTCTCCCTCATTACACTTATAATCCCTTGTGTTTCTATGTTGTCCTGTTTTCTCCCTCAATAAATGATCTTAAGTTCTTTAGCAGTCTTGGAATTAACCATGTACATCATTTCTAGACCTATAAAGTCATCTTTTCCCCTAGTCCTGCTAAAGTCCCTCTTTCTAATTTTCTCCTCCCAAAATGCAAAGGCAAGGGGCCCTATCCTTGTTTGAGCTTAGCCTTTCCTATTTCCTTTTTTAAAGCTGAGTTCTGCCCATCGGTTATCATTATTGTTTTCCTTCCCTTCCTCCTGCTGATTCTTTTTTTTTTTTCGGGGGGTCCGGTCGTGGGGCCTGAACTCTGGGCCTGGGCGCTGTCCCTCAGCTCTTCAGCTCAAGGCTAGCACTCTACCACTTGAGCCACAGCGCCACTTCCGGCTTTTTTCTTTTTGCTTATGTGGTGCTGAGGAATCGAACCCAGGGCCTCGAGCATGCAAGGCAAATGCTCTACCACTGAGCCACCTTCCCAGCCCTCCTGCTGATTCTTTACCCACCATTAGAAACCTGTTCAAGTCTCTTTTATAGGATATAAGTTCCCAAGTTTTGTGTCACCTGATGCCTTCTCCCTCAAGCGTGACTTCCATTCAAACCACAGTTTGTAAAAAATCAGTTCATACTCACTCTCTTCCTCTTCTTTTTGCTTCTATATTTGTTTTTTTAGGTATGCTTTTTCACAAGTCTGTGTACATGTGTGAAAAGCACCCAAAGCCTAAATGTACAACTTGATGAATGCTCCTAAGGAAATACCTACCAACTCCTGAGAACTCCCCTTGGTGGCTACTTGTAATCATGAGCCCTCAAAGTTCACCTTCTCTGCAAATCCCTCTTTTAAATATTTTTTATTATGAGAAATGATGTAAGTACAATAATGAAAACACAAACATGCAATTTAATGAAATAATATAAAGTGAATTAATGTACAGAAAATGAGGGAGCGTCAGCTTTCCAAAAACAACTCAACCCCACTCCACACTCTACTTCCTCTTATTAATACAAAACCATCTAGGAAGACACCATTATTCTGGCATTTGTAATTATCACTTCCTGTTTTACTTAATACTGAAGGCACTAGGTATTTACATCTAATAACACAGTTACATTTTGGTCTTCCTATAAATGGCATTGTGTGCTACTTACATTGAAGGAGATGATTCCATTCCTTCAGTTAAAAAAAATAAAAAATAAAGATTTATTTCTTGGGAGTAGGGATTGATATGGTTAACACGCAGTATCTTCTACCTGTAAGCATCCTCTACACATTTGCATAGAGCAGACATCTAGGAGTGAAAATGTAAAGGCGTGTGATATGCAGTGTTTTCAGACTGAATGAAAGATGACAACATGTTTCCAATAAAATTGAGTGATTTATGTCACCCCATCAGTGGAGAAGTGTACAGCTCCACTTTCTTAGCAGATGCTCTTCTCATATTTTATTTTAGTCTTAGTTTGCCAATCGAAATTGATTTTGTTTTCTTATGAAGACTCATCTAAGCTCTTTTCCAATGCTTTGCAGATTTGCTTCTCTTTCTTTCATCTTTTGCTTATGGGTTTATTATACTACTTTATTTGTTCCAGGTATGACCCCATAGTCAGTTATATGGACTGAAAATAATTTTTCATTCCTTGCCATGTTACTTTCCTATGACTGCTTTTGGTAAAGCAAATTTTTCATATTTTGAATGTCATAATATATAAATAATCTTTATCTTACGATGGAGTTTCTTCCTGATAAATCCATAGTGAAGGAAAAATATCATAAATGAAAAATTCATTTAATACATATAACCTAAAGCTTAGCCTAGCCGACCCTCACCTATCCTAAACATACTCAGAATACTTGCTCAATACTTCTTTTGCAGTGGAGTATTGAATATCTCATATAATTTTTAAAGACTTTACCAAATTGAAAATCAGAATGATGTATTATATGAGTATTCATTATTAACATGTACAGCTATGAATCCATTGGCTTAAAAAATCTTTTGAAACATCGAACTAAAATTAATTGATGCAGGTGTTATGGAGATAAGGTCATCATTTTGTCTTCTGATGAGGCTCAAGAACAACTGGTTGAAAGCCTTAGAACATCAGTACTTGATGGTTCAACAACGATGGTGTTTTTCTCAGGAATGTAGCCAAAGGTTTTATTTTGTCTTGTTTTTGACAGTACTGGGGAAGGAAGTCAGGGCCTCCTGCTTGCTACAAGCACTCTACCACTTGAGCCAAATCCTAGTTCTTGTGTTTAGTTTGGCAGAATTGTTTCATAGTCTTTGTAGGATCCTTTACCTTAAATCTTAAATCTCCCAAGCAGCTGTAATTACAGGCACAAACCACTTCACCTGGCCTATCCTGGCATATTTTGAACGCATTAGCCAAACAGTCCTGTGGGTTATATCTCTCAAAGTCATTTCTTATCCTCAAGATGAAGTTTCTCATTTCTTTCCACAGTAACAGGTGCCATAATTTTCTAACTGGCTTGCCAGTTGGGTGGTTAATCTATGAAGAGGAGGTTTTCCAAGAAGCATGACCTTTGGTATTGAACTTAGGAAGATTCCAGAACAAACAATACCTGACTTGGTTGTCTACTCCTTGGCTCTTGGTATTTATTTACTTCCTTTATAATGATTGAAGCTCAGATTTGTTTTGTGGAGCGGCTCTTCACCAGAAGCATGTAGGAATACTGTTTTGCATTTAATTATAGGACTTTTGCGGGTGCTCTGAACCTAATTGTCATGATATCACAAGTTTGAGAGATTTAAATTTGAGGGTTTGGATTTAAATTCTGGGCCTCACACTTGTTAGGCAGATACTACATCACTAAACCATGACTCCGGTCTTTTGTTTCAATGGTTAGTTTTTGAGATAGTGTCTCATTTCTTGACCAGGCTCATGCTGGACCATTAGCCAGTTGTTTTAGACTTCCTGTGGTGGCTGACAAGTTTAAACAACCATGTCCAGCTTTTTCCCTTGAAATGGATTCTCTCAAGCTTTTCTGTCCAGGCTGGCTTGAAACTATAATTCTACCATTTAACTGGGGTGATAGGTCCACAGCTATTGGTTGAGAAGAAGGTCTCAAGCCACAATCCTGCCAATCTCAGCCTCTCAAGTAATTAAAATTATAAAGTATGTGTCACCAGTGCTTGCTTCAAATGTATGTTTTTAACCAATTCTCCACATGACTTCTAGAATGTTCTATTTAACAGCCATAATATTCTCATTCTAAACATTTTTCAATGTTTGCAATTTGCCTTTACTTACTACTGCATTTCCTACGGGGGTTTTATTCCTTACCCCTCTCCCTCTTGTCTGTTTCCTAAATATGATACAATGCTCACTTAGGAAATTTGTTCCAGTATCTCCTCTCTAAAACAATTAATCCTAAAAGCCTCATGCTCAATTAGTTGGAAGATGATTCTGTTAATTTACTGCACCCTTCTTGAAACCCTTGTCATCTACTGAAATGACCTTTGACAACCTTTCTCTGAAAAGATTGTAAAGCAGGTGCAGGATTGAATCCCACTCTACTTTATGTCCCTAGCACCTAACACAACACCTGATACATTCTAGACAGTCAGTAAATGATTATCAAATGAACGAATGAATGACTATGGAAGGAATATGAGGATCATTACATCGAGTGGTATACCTCATTAGCTAAAATTGTATATATAAAAATTTTATGAATTCATTCAATGTCACCAGTCCCAATGCTCTCATTAACATAGTGGCATGTGACACCTTATCCCTCCTATTAGGAAAAGAAAATGCATAACACCGTTAGACAAGAAATGTACTTATTAACTTACTTATGTAACTATAATCCCTCTGTACATCACCTTTACAATAAAATAAAATAATTTTAAAAAGGGAATAAAATGCAATATTGAATCAAAAGTTCTCCTTTATATATTGCAGCTATGTCTTCCCCAGAGATCTCACACTACCTTATGAAAGAGAAATGCAAACTAACTTTCAAGAGATACGAAGCAAGATCATAGTACGCAATAGAAAATGATTTCAGTAGTACTGAAAGTATGCAGACATTTCAAAGCTATCTCTGCAATAATTGCTGTTTCCTTTTTGTTCGAAATTCAAGTCTTTAACAGGGGAAATATGATCAAATGGTATTTTTCTTAACATTTGAAGCCTGGTTATTGTACATTTCAAAAGCAGAACACATATAAATGAAGGTGAACATTTTTTGTATGTGATTTTTAATAAAAATTATACCACCACAATTAAGCCTAGGGTTTCTAGTGCAGTTTATAGCACACCATTCATCCAATGCAAATAAAAGTAAATAGGCAACTGTGCCATTCTGATGAGCTCACAACCTAGTCTGATTTCATTCTAGTGGCTATTGTTGGGATTCACTAATGAGCTCTTTGGGCTGTGGTGCTCTTTGTTATTGCTCTATATCTCCTGTAATTTCCTACATGCTGGAAAGTAAAACATGTCATTAATGATTCAGTTTATTCCATGATGAGACTTGCCTAACTTCATGTGAGGCCGTATAGAGGATGAGGCTTCAGATACAGCACCCACTCATCAGAATGGGATATGGAAACAGTGGAGAAGAAGT
Source organism: Dipodomys ordii (assembly GCF_000151885.1). Taxonomy (NCBI): domain Eukaryota; kingdom Metazoa; phylum Chordata; class Mammalia; order Rodentia; family Heteromyidae; genus Dipodomys; species Dipodomys ordii. Next base: position 6,791,156 of record NW_012267242.1, on the reverse strand, counting down.
CAATGAGTCGATGTCAAAACCAAGTCAGCAAGATACTGATTTAGAAACTCAAGCAAGGAAGTCACAGATTCAGAAGGAAGAAGGTATTTTGGATCAAGGGAACAACATGTCTGTAAGCATACCATGTTGAAACTAAAATCTTTCATGAAAATGTAATGATTTTACAGTTAGCTAAACCTCAGTTTTTAATGTCTGTTGTGTTGTACAAGGTCAAGCATCATAGGAAAAGTTTGCATCAGTACCCACTTCCCTCTGTTTGGACAGGCTTCAAGATAGAAGCTTTAAATGGGAAAGGATGGTTTAACCACCTTGTTTTCTTCTTATTTGCCTTCTTGTATATCTGCTAGCTATTCTACTCTCTTTTGTATTGCTACAAGAAGAGGTAGTTTCTCTAAGGAATACAACAATCAAAGACATTTTTATGGGGTGTTTAAGCTATAAGAGTTCTGTTTCTGATACTAAGTGGAATTTAAGTGAATAACCTGAGTAGATGTAAAAGAATATGCCATATTATAATTCACAGCAGGGAGATTGAGCAGGGAAACGATGCATTTCAGTCTCTTTTCCTCTTCTCTCCTTTCTTAGTGTCCCTTTCTTTCTTGTTCCTCTACCATTGCCTTTTTCCTCCTTTTACTTAATCTTCTTGTCTTTCCTTACTCTTTCCTCCTCCCTCCCCACTTACTCTCCTAGAATTCTGGCAAAAGCCTGTCTGGAGTGACCACCAGTCTTTCATGGCAGAGCTGGTTCACAATGCTTATGTGTTATTTAGTGACACTCAGAACTGGGACAAAAACAAGAAGGGAAGAAGGCAGTAGTTTTCTTCTCAAAAAGATCAACATCAGCACCCAGGCTCAGAGTTCAGACCCCACAACCAGCTTAAAAATAGATAGATAGATGGATGGATGGATGGATAGATAGATACATAGATACATAGAACAACAGATGTGGAACAAAGCCTGAGGCAGACAGATCAGCATGTTTATTGTGAGTGGAGTTGGTGGGGGCTGGACCACCCATTTTTAGGGTTGTATGCCTAGAGCTTAGTGAGTGAGTGAAGCCTGGAATACGAATATACAATCTGGATGAGTGTGCACTTTCTTGCTTCTTTTTTATTTCCTTGAGTTTTTTTCTCCTTCTTTTATCATTCTTTATGAGAATATCCATAAATATGGGGATGACTAGAAATACATTAATATAGAAAATGCTTATTACTTCCTTACTTTTTAACTTTTTTCCCCATTTAAGTGGTTGTTGCTTTGACCTTATTATGACGTTAATAATGCGCTGGTGGCTCACTCCTGTAACCTTACTCAGGGTGCTGAGACCTGAAGATCATGGTTTGAAGCTAGCCCAAGCAAAAAACACTTTTTGATTTTCATCTGCAATACCCACCCCAAAAGCTAGAAGTGGAACTGGTTCAAGTAGTAGAGTACTAGACTTGGGTGAGTGCCTAGCTCTGAGTTCAAACCTCAGGAGGGGCATGCATACCCATGCATGCGTGCACACGCACGCGCACACACAGAATGAACTAGAAAAACTGCAGATGAAGAATAAATAGTAGAGGAGCTTTGATGGTAAGAGGAAGAGCAAACATCCTCTCTTATGTGAGGTTAATGGGATATACAACATACAAGACAAGATCAAAATGCCACAGCAAGATCATAAGTCATATATCCTGCTAATGTAAAACAAAACTAAGAGAACTTCAACAGGCAAGCTTGAAGACTTCCAAGTGCCTAGAGGGCAAAGACCAGTCTGTCTAAAGAGTATTAACCCACTGGGTAAAATGCCCTGAGAACAAGCCCAGATCTTTTGAGTTGGTGCTGGCACAGACTTATAAAGTATGAATAGGAGAAAAAAGAAATCTGTAACAGAATAAAGTAATGGAGACAATCTGAGCTAAAGAGAAACTGCTGATAACCTTTGGTATTGCTTGAAATATGTTACAAATGTGAACATAATATTGATTTTTTTCTAATATAATTCTTTCAATTCAATTGCTACGTACACCTTATGCAAGTGACGGGTAATAAATGAATTAGAAATGTAATCTCGTTTGTTTGTTGAGACATTAACCTAGTAGCAATACTTAAAATTTTGACTAAATAGACTGGAAGGAGAAAGAAAAAAAACATTGGAAGGCTTCTACAATAGTGGTGCAGGCTTTGTATCTGAGCCATCTAAAACATCCAGAGACTTGAAACACAATGAGCACAATGAAAATAGAGAGGAAAAGATATATTTCCAAGATAGTTATTAGCCAGCAGCACATGCTAGGAAAAAGTCATAGTTCACTGTGGTTTCCATAACTTCTACTAAGGGCAATTTATGTGCAAGTACACATTTATCACCTCTGCTTCTAGAGTATGAGAAGTCCAAGGACTTTGCCCCTGCAGATCCATGGTCTAGGAGGGCACATAGACAATGCTTTCCTACTGTGTCCTCATATTGTAAAAGAGGCAAAAGGGATCCTTTGGGACTCTTCTATATTTTATCTACCAGGGCATTACTGTACATATAGCTCTACTTGACTGAAATCCTAGCTAGTCAGGAGACCAATGGAGTTTATAAGGTTTGGTCTTGTGTCATTTTTTTTTGTAGTGCTGGAGAACAAATCCAGGGCCTTGAACATTCTAAGAAAGCACTCTAATTCTAGTTGGTCCAGAGGGTGAGATCCAGAGGATTTCAGTTTAAAGTTAGGGTGGACAGAAAAGTCTGTAAGTCTCAGTCCAGCAAAAAGTAAAGTTAGAGGTGTGGCTCAGTTGGGAAGATACCACTAGCTGAGCATGTACAATTTCCTGAGATCAAAATGCAGTTCTGGCCAAAAAGAAAACAAACAAACAACAGTTTTAGCCCAAGTGGTAGCGATTCACCAGTTCAGCCTTTGGTGAAGGTCTTCTGACTTATGACAACATAGCAAAAGTATGTACAAGCACTGGGGACCGGGCATATGGTAAGACAAGAAGAAAAGAGGCAGATGCTGGGTGTATTTTTTTATTACAATCCTCTCATATGAGAACTATTCGGAGTCCTTGAAGAAATACATTAAACTCTTCTAAGGATTCTTGGTTCTTTAATGAGCCAAGTATTTGCTTTTGAATCAATCTTTTTAAGGTTGAATCACAGAAACTTATGGAATACATACTCAAACTATATCCAAGCCAAAGCCGAGCTGAGTTACACATCCCATCAAATTCATATACTGAAGTCTTAACATCCAACATCTCAAAACGTGATTGTATTTGGAGACCAAATTGTTTAAATAGGGATACAGGTGGACCCATTGCAACAATGAGATGTACAAGATGTTATGTCAAAAAACGAACTTTACAACTTTGGCCCGAGTTGGAGGGGAAGGGAGGGAGAGATGGGAAGGGGAAACAAAGGGGCAGGCAACAATGCTTGATAAGAAATGTACTCATTACCTTTCTCATGTAATTGTAACCCCTCTGTACGGTATTGTCACAATAAATAATAATAAAAAACACTGGGATTGTACCTCACCCCAGTTAGAATGGCTACAATCTAGAACTCTAAAAACAACAGATGCTGGAGAGGCTATGGCTAAAAGCAAACCTTATTGCATTGTTGGTGGGAGTGTAAACTTGTTCAACCACTCTGGAAAGCAGTATGGAGGTTCCACCAAAGATGCCACATAGAGCTCCGCTATGACCCAGCAATCCCACTTTTGGGCATTTACCCAAATGATCACAAACAAGACCATACTAAAGCTACAAAATTATGTTTATAATAGCATTATACACCATAACTAACATATAGGAAAAAACCCTAATGCCCCTCAGTAGATGAATGGATCACAAAAATATTATATATATATGTGTGTGTGTATATATATATATATATATATATATATATATATGTAATGGAATTCTATGCTTCCATCAGAAATAATGACATTGCCCCATTTGTTAGGAAATGGAAAGACTTGGAAAAAATAATATGAAGTAAGCCAGGCCCAAAGAAACATAGGTCTCATGTTTTCCCTTATTTGAATAATCTAGTATGTATCTAGGATAATCTTACCAGACAAGCAGAAATAGTGAAAAGCTTTGTATATATTATCATATAAGATGATGCTAAGGAAATGAACCCCAAGATAGGGACACAAGAGTTTTGTTCATTGTCGCTGTTATTTTTAATGTACTATGTGATTTTTTTGTTTCTTTTGTATGTTCTTCCCCCAAGGTAAAACCCTTGTTGTCACTATATTTGATTCCAGGTCCCTGCATCTTGTATATACATTTTCCTAATTTGGGGAGGGGAAGGGAAATAACAAAATGGTGAAACAAGGATATAGGATGACCCATTGTAACAATGAGACATACAAGATTCTATGTTGAAAAGGAACTTCACAACTTGGGGGACAGGGGTGAGAGAAGGGGAGGATTTGGGGAGGTAGGGAAAAACAAAAGAGGGGGTAACAATGCTCAATAGGAAATGTACTCATTACCTTACTCATGTAACTGTAACCCCTCTGTGCAGCATCTTTACAATAAAAAAAGAAAAACCATTCTGTTGCTTAGGCCACCCAGTGCTTGATACTTTGTTATAGCTTCTCTAGCAAACTAATACAGTACATAACTTTCAGATGATCTGGAATTGGTTAGAATCCTGGCTGCTCCGACTCCCAGAGCTGTCTGTTCTTACTCATATCTTCAAAGAGGTTTACCTGAGCCTCTTTCTCTTTCCTACCCTCAGAGACTGAATTTTCATGGTTCAGACTCACTATAAATTAAGATATTTGCCAAGAAAGTAATGCCAAGAAATTTCCCTTCAGTAGAGGAGCTGCTACTCAAGACTGATGGATCTCTTAACTCGTGATGACGATGATTCGGACTGAGAGAAAGATTTTTAAATACTCCAATATACTAGGTGAAGAAAAATGGAATTTCATGATAATGTGCCAAAGCTTTTGAACTTTAGCTTCCATAGATGACTGGAAACTTACTGAAAGTCTAAGAATGGTATTCTTGGATTGCTCAACTGATAAGAGAGGGAGAAATAAAGAGAGAGAAAGAATACTTGTTAATACAAAGTTTAGCAATGAAGTAAAAAAAAGGAAGAAGGTAATTTAGAGATTAATTTAGACCACAACAATTCAGCTATCCCTGAGATTCTTCTAGGGGCAAATTTCTCATGTTTTCTTCTGTGTTCAATAATGTTTTTCTGTAATGCCAAGATAGCTTTACATAGCTATGGAGGTCACTATGCCTATACGAATGACAATAACATCACGAATTCATTTAGGTGATCTGTTCTGAGCCCTAACACATTCCTTTGCATGTCTGCATGTTGTTTTTGAATTTCCTATAACCTAGACCTTACGGATTGAAACCATAATGACTCTGTGCCTTCTCCTTTCTAGAACCCCATTCTATTTAAAGAATTCTTTTATAATTGCTGGTTAGCAATTCCCAGGTAGATAAGGTTTTGTAGCTATTTATGAAGCTTTTATAATGATCTACAGTGACCATCTATTTTCTCACTAAAGAGTACAGTGGTAGAAAAGGTATTTCTATAATAGGTCATCAGCTTCTTAATAGAATAGATCCCCTATGCTATGATATATTATGAACATATTTTATTTTGGATTTTCAGTAATAAACTTCAATTGTTAACCCTCTTTTTTTTTTCCAGAAAAAAAGGACAGTTGAGATTGTTGCTGAATTTCTTTCTTCTCTTTCATCCTAAACACTTGGTCCAGGGTCTTCTGATGGATCTCTAAATTGTCCAGGTAGTTCCTCAGGCTCTCCTTTAGCCCATTCTTTGCTGCCAGATTAGTAGAACTAAAGTGGATGTTTCTGCTGCACAGAAAGCACCCATACTTTCCCATTAACTAGCTAGTGGATAAAGTCCAAATTCTTGAGTTAACCATAATCTTTTCCCACCCAATCTTCCAATCTTTCTAACCTTATCTTCAAATACTCCTCCACTGGGAGCTAGCTAAACTGGTTTCCTAGACTCCAACAAGACTCACTGTCTATAATATTTCTTTCTATTCATCAAACTTAGTGTCAGTCATCACTTGCCATCCAAGTTATCTCTCCAGATGATTAAACACCTTAAATGATACTTAATCAGATTGTATATTTCTTGAGGGTATAGTCAATATTGTTCAGTTCTTCATACACTTCAGAAAGGCTAATACAGATCATTATCTCTACTGATTTCAGGAACAGTGATTAAACATTTTGCAGAGGGTAAAGGGATGAATAAAACATAGTTCCTGGCCTTGAACATATCATCCCTATATGGGAGATGAAGGAATATAAAGAAATATAGAAGTTCTAATCTTCAGATATCCACAAAGGGATATGAGAGCAAAAGCTTATATAGGAAAGAGATGCTAGAATAGTAGGTATTCATATGGCAGAAAGAAGCATGGTATTTACACTGGGCCTTAAATGATAAATATAACTTTTCCTAGACAGAGAGGGGAGTATCATCAGCATTCTGGGGTGCAGGGGGCAGGGGAGAGGCTGCCTTTATATAGCTAGTGTTAAAAATCAATCAGTGGGAAAAGTCTGGCAGTTTTCAGTTTGCTCCTTCCAGGAGCCTTCAGGCTTCTCTGTTAGGAAGGAAAGAATGTTTATATTAATTTCTTAGGCCAGACCACTTTTACCACCACTTGGTCAGAGGAATTTGAGACGTGTGCACCTTTTAAAGTTAGAATTCTGCCTTGTCTTTCAACCGATGCCTGAAGGCAGGAGGCCACTTCTGAAAGCACCTCCCTGAATGAGTGAAGGTGCCCCAGCCCTCCCCATTTCTCACCTCAGCTTCCTTCTACTCACTTATTCCGTGTAACTTCCAAAAATCTCAACCCTATATCTGCATGCAGGTAGATGTTAAGTTCCAGGTTTCGAGACTTGGGAGAAACATTTGGTTTTAATTCCCATTCAACCCTCTGAGTTGAAGGAATTTTGTTGGGTTTTTCTATGTGAGGGAGTTTTATGCACACACACACACACACTCACACACATATATAACTTTTGTTGTATTGAATACAATATTTTTGTATGTGATGTACTACAAAGAAGACCTTTAAGATCAATTTGCTTGCTTTACTCATTGGAAATATTAATTTTTTTTAGATAGGCACTCTAAATGTAAACAAGGCTAGCCTGGAATACAGCTCTCCTGTCTCAGCTTCCCAAGTGCTGAGATTATAGGTATAAATCATCACACCCAGTAATACTGATACTTGTTTTGGACTTATTGTCATTGTTTAGTACTAAAACATTGGTCATATGGGAATTACATTTCAGCACTATAGATGATAGTTATAAATTTCAGAAGGGATACAGAGCAAGAGCAAAACAAACATAATCCCTTCAACAGAATATTTTGTTCAGCTACCATCTCCATAAATGGGAAAACATCTTGACTTTGGCCACTATGGAGAAGAAATAATGTTCCATTCATTTTTGCTTTGGTCATGGCCCTATAACTTGTTTCTTTTCAACTCTTGAAGCCTACAAGTGTTTTTTTGTTGTTGTTTTTTTGGGGGGTCCGGTCATGGGGCCTGAACTCTGGGCCTGGGCACTGTCCCTCATCTCTTCAGCTCAAGGCTAGCGCTCTACCACTTGAGCCACAGCGCCACTTCTGGCTTTTTTTCTTTTTGCTTATGTGGTGCTGAGGAATCGAACCCAGGGCCTCAGCATGCAAGGCAAGTGCTCTACCACTGAGCTACCTCCCCAGCCCGCCTACAAGTGTTTGTAAGAGATAACACCTTCTTGGTACCATGTGGGTTTTCCTGTAACTCATATATCAGTAAACTGTTCCTGTTTAATAAAAAGTTTACTATTCCAGTTTTACTATTCCAGTTTGGTAAATATTTTTGTCTTTGTGGCATGAACATGCACTTTGCTGCCATTTTTCAGATCTGCTACTCAATTACGGCATGAAAGCACCCTACATTGTGCAGTATGAGAAATGCATGGCTCTGTTCTAATGAAATTCATTCACAAATATAAGTCAGAGTGGATTGAATAGATGGACCCTAGTTGTACCTGAAGACACAAAAACATGTATCCATCAGAGTTCTCAGGAAAACAGAAATAGCTCCTAGTGGTCTTGCCTCTCTGAGAAAGCTGCTACATAATTACTGGTGAGAAAAAGCAAGAGATATTTGTAGGAAATAGCTCATCCTATTCTGGTGAGTAGGAAATTCAGTTAACAGCTGTGTACGTGTGCTGATACTGGGGCTTGAACTCAGGACCAGTGGCTCTCCCTCTTCAAAGCTGGCGCTCTTCCATTTGAGCTCCATTCTAGCTTTTTTGCTTGCTACTGCAGAGAAGAGTCTCATGACCTTTCCTGCCCAGGCTGGCTTCAAACTGTGATCTTCAAGTCATAGCCTCTTCAGTAAGTAAGATTATAGGCATGAGCTGAATGTTTTCTCTTGCTTCGTGAATCCACAGAAAAAACCAGCATGCTCGACACTCAGGCAATAGCTGATGCTGCAGTGTGAGTCTGAATTCCTTCTCACTTTCTGCTTTCAAAGTCATCAACAGATGACACTTAGCCCCAGAGAGGAGAAAATCTGCTTTGATTAAAGTCAAATTACTGCAGATATGTTTCACATCTAAAATATAATTTAAAAAAATGAGACAACTGAGCCTGTCCTAGATATCATAAGGTCATGAAGGCCAAATGTTACTTTATACAGTAAAATAAGTGTAGACATGGAAGACGCATCATTGGATATCAGGAACATATCTAATTAAGTGCTAGAACACTACATAAAATGGTGATGTGGCTGAACAAGGTGATGAAATTGACTGTTTTCACTTTTAATAAGATTATGGCTTGATCATCAAATGAAAACACTGGCACTTTGAGAATCCCTAATGTGTTAGACAATGTTCTGAACATCTCTCCTGTGTGGTTCTATTCAGTTCTATTTAAAAAAAAACCCACACAAAAAAACTGACGGTTTAAAACCTGCTGTTGTCCCTGTGGAAAATCTCATCAAGAGAGTGCTTATACATCATTATGAATGACCAAATAGTTGTAGTTTCAGAGCATTTTTTGGTCATATGATACCCTACTTCATTGAAAGTTTTTATTAAAAAGATGCAGAAAAATACATAAAACATGCTCCCCCCTTTTCTTCTGGCAGAATTTGAACTCAGGCCCTCACACTTGATCAGCCGGTATTGTCTCATTTGTGCTCTGCCTCCAGCCTGGTTTTGCTGGTTATTTTGGAGCAGAGGTCCCACAGACTTCTGCTACAGCTGGTTTCAAGTCATAATCCATCATAGCTCAGCCTGTTGAGTAGATAGGATTACAAGGGTGAGCCACTAGCGCTGAGCTAAAAGAGCCTCTTTTCAATAATGAGTTATTCCACTTACAAAAATGCAAAGTATGGAAGGGAAAGTGGCCTTCCCTGAGAACGTGCAATGTACTGAGCAAGTTGAGGACATTATATTTTTCCTCTTTCAACCTTGGGAAGACTATGAGCTCAAAGAAGCCATTCTGTTTCATGGAGCTAGAACTGCTGGCAAGATCTCATGTAAAGAAATGATATTAAATCCATTTCTGTAAAAGTCATGCTCACTTCATTGTATCCCCTTGCCTCCTATTACAGTACAAAGAGATCAAGAACTTCAGGACTATACAAAGACACTGAACAACTGGCAAAGTCAGCACCAGAGCACAACCATAGCTCCCAGCTACTAGACTGACCCTTGCCATGTTGGGCAGGGTGCTGCCACACATTCTATGCACTCTGCTCAACCTTATCCACTCTCAGCAAGCACCTGAATAGTGGTGCTACTTTTGTCTTTCTGATACATATGAGAACAGTGCAGGGGTGACAAAAATTCAACATCATTTAGTACATGTTGGAACAGACATTAAATGCTTCTGATCAGCTGCCCATGGGCCTTCTGTCTTCTATGGATAATTCAGTATGGTCCTTAATGATGTTATAAATATCAAATGGAACTTGACATAAGAAAGGATCTCTACCTCTAATTAGGAGACAGTGATTGAATCCTATAAAACATTGAGTTTCAATGACATCTCCTACTAGAGGAAAAGCATCACCAGTGGGTCACAATCCTATGTTGAAACAATTTCTCACAGTGCTATAAGAAGAAATATATCTTCCTCATTCCAAGAGCATATTTCATTTCCAGCCTCTCTCCACTGCTCCCTGGAAAACACATTTTCTACTAGTTAGAGTAAATAGATGAGGGATGAGGTGTCTCTGTATACAGAAGTATGAGAAGAGCAAGTCGCAGAACCTCAACAATGCCCCTATTTTCCTTCATATTGTTTGGTATTTGTTTGTTTGTTTATTTCACAAGTCAGTGTTTTAGTTTCAATACAACAAGAAGGATACTGGAAGAGAGTAATGCTTATAATCCTAACTACACAGAAGGTTGAGATCTGAGGATCACAGTTTGAAGCCAGTCCAGGCTGGAAAGTCCATGAAACTCTAACTTCCAATTAACCAACAAAAAGAAGTGGAAAGTCTGTTTTACATGATAAGCGTAACAGCCTTGAATGAAAAAGCTAAGCAAAAGTATGAGGATCTGAGTCTAAGTTCCAGTACTGGCATAAAAAACAAACAAACAACAACAAAAACCTAAATCATACAAACTTAAAGTTGAGTTTTGAAGATGAAAAGAATGTACTTAATGTGTGTGGAGGGGCATATATACGAGACAGAAACTAGTAACTAGAGCTTGACCTCAGGGTCTGGCCTCTGTCCCTTGGTGCTTTTACTCAAGGTTAGAACTCTATACCACTTAGTCACATCTCCATTTTTAGATTATTTAGGTGGTTAATTGGAAATAAGAGTCTCACACACTTTCCTGCCAAGGCTGCCTTTGAACCATGTCTCTCAGATTTCATTTTCCTGATTAGCTCTGATAAAAGAAGTGAGCCTCGGGTGCCTGGCTTTTTAATGTGGGTTATTTTTATAAGGAGGTCAAATTCATTGTCTCTATTCCATCTCTGCATGCCCAATCACTGAGCTACCTTCCACAGAGTTGTCGCATGGAGAAATGAATCATCCAGATGAGATTGTTCGACAGTCCAGAGGGAAAGCAAGCGGCCAGAGCATGGCTTCCACATAACAGTGATGTTATTTGTTTATCTGTGCCCCACATGCTCCACATTCACATTAACATAGGCAAAAATTCCCAATGAGGGGGAAAAAATGGAGAGTCAGGAACAAATTGGAACTGACACTGATCTCCATAGCAGGCACTGGCAAGGGGTGAAATTATTTTTCAAACACTTTTGCTTCTCCTGGTAAAGTAGTTAGTGTTATATTTTCATGCTAGAAGGAAAAAGTGATGAAAAGATTTTAAACCCAAAGAAACAAAACCCTTGATTTGTTTCCAGCTTTTCTTTGTGCAAAACAGGATCCCATATGGCCAACATTGGGCTTAGCAGGTCTGAAACAAATTGGATGATGCACCTTTTAGATTTGGTTTTTCTGTTCCTCCTCATTTCCGTTAGGATTTTGTTGCTTGAAATGCTTATTAGTCTTGCTCTGGGCATTTAGTTGGGAATGGGGGTGGATGGCCATTTCATAAAGCTTTTAGTATTTATGGTTTCAAACTCACACATTTTCAGTGTGAATTTATTATTTTGTGTAGGGGCATGGATGTGTGCATGCGTGAGAGGGTGTTTGTGTGTCGGGCAAAGGGAAGACAAGAGTACACCCACCGGCTATACCACCCTTCTGCTATGATGCCTCCTACTGAACCACAAAATACTATGTCCTTGAACCTCGCACAATGGTTTTCATTAAATAGCTTTTACAGTGGTGCAGAATGGTTTCTATAGACTTACGAGGCAGCCATAATCCAAGCACATGCAGATGGCTCATGCCTCTATTTCTAGCTACTAAGATCTGAGAATTGTGTTTTTTTCAGACACAAAGTCCAAGAGACTCTTAACTCCATTTAACCAGCAAAAATCTGGAAGTGGAGCTGTGACTCAAGTGGCAGAGCACCACCAGCTTTGAGTGAAAAAAAACTAAAGGAGAGCATCCAGACCCTGAATTCAAGTTCCATTACTTTCTCTCTCTCTTTTACACACACACACACACACACACACACACACACACACACACACACACACACACACACAAACTTCTATTCTCATCATAAGTAGTGGCAGAGAATTCTAGAGAAGGACAAAGAGAGAATTTTCTGAGCAAGTTTGTTGCTGGTGCCCTCCCAAGTTCAAAGAGAAATCCCTGTCTCATTAAAATGACTTCTGGCTTCACCTGGGGGGATTTCAGACTTCAACAGTTAACTTTTCTGGAGTTATAACTTTTATGCATTTCACTTTTTATTGGGTAGACATTATGATTGGTTTTACAAGCAAAATAAACAGCTTAGGAACAAATGAAAGACTTTTTTTTCATTTCTTCTTTAACTGTAAATTTAAGAGCTTGAAATGAATTTGGCAAATAACTCATAATGCTGAGGAGAGCGACGGCCGAGAGGCAAGATTTCCAAAAAATTCTTGAAAATCCAAGTAATACCAGGAATAAATCCCAATTTCAACTTGTTGAGCTGTGTGTCTCTCTTAGAACATATTTTCTTTTACTCATCCCTCAAAAAATATAATAAAATAAGAAGAAATCGATCACAGAATGTTCTGCTGTTCTTCAACCACAGAGCACAGAGTTGGGCTCCAACCCAGACCAGCTGTTCCTAACCCCCAGCCACAGGGATCAGGCAAGCACATGGGCCCAGGAGGCCAAGGAGGCAATGTCCCCATCACTCCCAGTAGGAGCTAGGGCCTTCAAAAGTGCATTGAAAGGTTAGAAGCAACTGATTTTATTATTGTGAATTTCATATATATATATATAGTATATATATATTTATAGAGAGAAATAAATATATATTTAAGACATATTTATATACTCAGATGGTGCACTTGACAGATGAACTTATTCTGACCTTTTACATCATCGTGAATTATATAAAAGGAACCGCTGAGGAAAGGTTTTTACTATATAGCAAGCAGATCATACTGGACTATTCTTTCCTTACAGGCCCAATTAAAATCCTATTCACTTGGGCTGGGCTATAGAGCTCAACATTTTAGTTTATTCTTAGCAAGGGCAAAGTTATGGTGGACTCCATCCCCCAAACCATAAGTAAGTAAATAATCCTATTTTTCTCAGTTGGAAAAAAAATACCTCCCTAGTCCCATCCCCATCAAAATTATCTCCCTCTCAGCTAATGTCTGTCTCTGTTCATTAACTCATGCTGTGTGTGGCTCACACTTGCAATCATATTGCTCCACTTCCTGTGCAGAACCAGCACTCATTAGTCAGCTCCTCCTGAATAGGGAACAGGTTTTACTAGTCTCTATGCAGCAGTTAATAAAATGTTAGAAAGACATTTTAAAATAAAATTTGTTGACAGAACTCCATCACGCAAAGTGTTACAGACTGATTAAACAAGTCTAAGTTAGGTAAACATGATTCAGAAGGTTCTGGGTGTCCAGTTCTAATAGAAGTTGCATGACTTGACAGATGGCCCGTCAAAAGCCATGAAATAACCAAGATTGCTTGTACTAATCATCATCATAATCAGCACCACCTCCTGTAAATGGGCAAGCTCAGGCAGTTAAGCTAAAGTGTTTTTATATCCATTTTCATAAATTAACCTTCAAGTAATTATGAGGGCTTGTAGGGAGATTTTGTTCTTCATATTGCTGAAGAGGTAAATAAGGCTAAGAAAAATAGAGTAAGACTTGTCTAACATCATAGTCTAAAATTATCACCTCGCTCTTACCATCCACATGTGAGTACTTTACTCTGTGCAGCTGATTTTCACTAAGACATGGTGCCAGCATCATTAAGAGAACAGGGGTCAGCGGCAAGATTGGGACTTGGTGAAAGAAGGCCTTCAATATAATGGGCATTCATTAAATCATTACTAAATGAAAGATCTAAAGTCTTCTCATCAAAGTCTATGTCCTACACTGGTTCTTACACCTTCCATGTAACCCAAAGAATAAAAATAGAGAATACATGATTTTTTTCCAGTACTCTAGTAATATTCTCTTAAATTTTTTAACCTTAGGGGTCAAGACAATATCAATACTAACTTTTCTCCAAAAAGAGTAACTGGAACTGTCAAATGACTAGACTTACTAGCTCTCTGTTAAGCTTTGCCACTTAAATTATCTTCCAAAGTCGCATGCCAACTTGTGTTGCTACCAGGAGATGGTGGGATCTTTAAGAGGTGGAGCCTGGTGGATGGAAGTCAGATCTTTGGAGATGTGCCCTCAAGGGGTATATTGAGACCTAGCCTCTTTTCTCTCCTTTCACTTTCCAAACCTCCAATGGGAGAACAGAGCTCCTTTGTCATTCCCTCCAGCTCTGAGATACTGTATGCCACTGGTACAGAAAGCAAAGACAGTGACTCACCTTGCACTGAAACTTCTGGCAAATGGTGAAACAAAGGACAAAGGGAGAAACCAATGTAATGATGATACTCATAAGACACTATGTAGGAAGTGGTCTGTACGACTGGAGGGGTTTTGCAGGGGAGGGAAAGTTGGAGAAAATGAGGGAGAGGGTAACAAGTTAGACAAGAAATGTACCTACTACCTCAGTTATGTAACTGTAACCCCTCTTTACATCACCTTGACAATAAAATTTTAAAAATAAATAAATAAAATCAGTCTTTTCTTCTTATCAATTGATTATTGAAGGTATTTTGCCTAAGCAAAAAAATATATATATATATAATTCTCTTTCAGTGCATTTGGCCTTTTAATCATTCTGGCAGTCATAAAATCATACCACCAGATTTTAAAAATCCAATAGCCTATCATTCATTCACTTATAAAGGGATTGAAAGCCAATATAATGGAATAAATGTTTCGAATACAAAAATTACTGATAGATGGTTGGGGGTTAAGGGAATCATACCAGGGTACTGTGGAAGTCTTGACATTTTTGTGGGGGGGGCTTTTAATTTTTTTATTGTTAAGGTGATGTGCAGAGGGGTTTCAGTTACATAAGTAAGATAATGAATACATTTCTTGTCAACCTTGTTACCCCTTCCCTCAATTTTCTCCTACTTTCCCTTTCCTCAATCCCCCCTGCAAGTTGTACAGATCATTTCCAACATACTCTCTTGTGTATGTCGCTGTTGCATTGAATCTCCCTTGTCCTTTCTCTCAGCATTCTGTTTTTCCCCTTCTCTTCCCTAAAGCAAATAAATGTATATACAATACCAAGGTACCAAAGTCAAATACAATACTCCAAATCTTGACATTTTTATGTGATTGTTTTCCCCTCTAAGCATGTTTGTATGACATGCCAAACAGTCACAGCAGAGAGTGCATTATCCACCCAACGAAATAAACTCAGCAAAGCACTCAGGACATAACATGGAACCCCTTGCCCATTCACCCCCATATTCTTTCTCTGTCTCAGTTTGGCCTTGCATACTGTGCTTACTGGGTGGCTGACCCAGCCTTTTATACTTGTCTATGATCCAGCGTCCTTCTCTATCACCTCCTCCTTCATATTCCTTTTGCCTAATACCCAATATTTCTCATGGTATTTATTTAACATAAGTTTAGGATATACTTCAAGTTTGCTTCTACTTTTTATTAGTGCAAACTAGATTTTGGTGGCCTACCTGCTGGTCACCTGCTTGGTCACTCTGTTTTTTGAGATTTTTTTTGTCTCATTTTGGCCTAATGTCCCTTCCTGGACTATAGTCAATATATTAAAGCTTTCTTTAATGCCTGAGATGACAGGTACCACCACCACACCCAACTTTATCCATTCAGTGGTGAGTCTCATAAAATTTTCTGCCAAACTGGCTTAGAAGTACAATCCTCATAATCTCAGGTTCTTATGAAGCTTGTGGCATCTGCCACAACACTAGGTATTTATCAAGAAGGGGGCCTCACATGTATACCTCTCTTGGCCTTGAATGACAATCCTCCCAATCTCAGTCTCCCAAATAGCTAGGATTATATGCATAAACCAGTTACCCAGCATGCATCTTTACATCAATGAGTATGTGTGTGTGTGTGTGTGTGTGTGTGCCAGTCAGTCCTGGTGCTTGAATTTAGAGCCTGGGCACTACCCTTGGGCTTTTGTCATTGAGGCTAGCACTCTACCAATTGAATTACAGTTTCACTTCTGGCTTATGGGTGGTTAATTGGAGAGAAATAGATTTTCCTTCCCCAGGCTGGTTTTGAATGGTGATCCTCAGAACCTATGCTCCTGAATAGCTAGGATTACAGGGGTGAGCCACTGGTGTACAGCAGGTCTTATTTATTTTTAAATTATCTAATATTAAAGGGGTTAGTACAAGGTATCTTGATGAATGTCACCCTTTCTGTCATTATCTGACCTATATGTCTCAACTCTACTTATCTCTCATCTTCTTAAGCCACATTTGTTTTAAATCTATAAAATGGAATGATAATAATGCCCATCTTGGAGAGTTGTATTAGGTAAGATGAAGACAACTCTTATTAAAGTACTTTGTGTAAGTTAGGTGATCTTATCATTATAGCAAGAAAGCTGTACATTTAAACAAAAATATCTTGGTTTCCCTACAAATAATTGCTTTTAAATTTCTGTGAGTTTTTCCTTTTTTTAGGGACAAATAGGTAGAAAACAGCATTAAAAGGTATCTGGAACATACTAAGCCTGTGGATAGAACTCTACATACTTAAAAAAAGTTCTACTATTAATAACTCAGAGATTTCCTATTTAATTTTTATTAAAAATGAGAAATCAAATCAGGACTACTTTGTGTGTCAAGAACAGATCATGTGTTTCAATGGCAGCAAGGTAATCCACCACAGTGATTAAGCATTTGGCCTTAGAATCCTTAACAGACATGTCAGATCCAAGCTTTGCAGCTTCCTTGCTCCTTGAACTTGAGCTGATTACTTAACATTTGCTCCAATTCATTTTCCTTCTATTCTGCAAAACAGGATTACTGTGGCCTATCTCTTAGAGAAGTGTGAAGGTTTACATTGGATGTGAACTGTCTGGTACAATATGACTCTTACGAAAATTATAAACTGTTTTATACACATGAATATTAAGGTTCACACTTCTCATGAGGGAGCTAACCAGGAATCTATGTACATTATATTTGCTCCTTGATTTTACTTTATGGTTACATAGTTTTCATCTAGGGAAAACAAACATAAATAAAACATAGTCCTAGAGTAGAATATAACGTGTATCTAAATACTAATAATGATGATTTTTGCTCTATGCATAACATTTTTCAAATAGGCAGTAATGGACAATGAAAAAAATTGCATTTATATGACTATCCTGACTTAAGATTAAATTCAATACAATTTTACTTGAGAATATGTGTAAGAATACATATATAGGGCTGGGAAGGAGGCTCAATGGTAGAGTGCTTGCCTTGCATGCCTGAGGCCCTGGGTTCAATTCCTCAGCACCACATAAGAAAAAAGTAGAAAGCTGAAAGTGGAGCTGTGGCTCAAGTGGTAGAGTGCTAGCCTTGAGCTGAAGAGCTGAGGGACAGCGCCCAAGCCCAGAGTTCAGGCCCCACGACCGGACCCAAAAAAACAAAAAAGAATACATATATATAAAGTTATATATTTACATATATGTGTACATATATGGGTGTTTATATACATATATATGATCAAGAAAACAGAAATATCTACCATATTGAATATCATAACTCATGTTGGGAACATTCAAAATTTTGTCTGCCAGCTATTTTTGGAAAAATTATGGCAATTAATTAGTTGATTTTTTTTTGGTAGTACTCATGTTTAAACTCAAAGTCTTGAACTTGCTAGGAAAACACTGTACCATTTGAGACATATCTCTACTTCAAAACTACACTATCATTTTAATCAAAATTAAATAAAGATATTTTCAAGTAAAATGTGTATTCTGCTTTATATTTATAATTTCTAAAATGTTTTACTTATATTTGGCTATTTTTTTAACCATTTCTTTATAATTAGATTTTTGGTTTGTGTCACATGCATAAGAGTTCATTTAGTGTGTTTTGATTCACTTTCAATATTTCAGCTAGTTCAAGTTCAAAAATTTCTTTGGATTGCTTGTTTCAATAGATGACTGTTTGTCATACCTTTCAACTCTAGAATTGGCTTTCAACTTGAGTCTCAAGGGTAACTTGGCTCATTGTTTGATAGCTCACAAAATGCAATATGTACTTGTTTAATCTTTAACTTAATATCTACAGTTGGAAAAATGCACTTGGCTCTTCAATGTTTCTAGTACTCTTAGTCAAAGAATCTTATGAACTAACGTCTTGCTATCCTGTGAAGCACAATTTTAATGTTTTCCTAAATAAGAAAGCTATTGGGTATTATATGTAGATATGGTGATTATATTTCCACAGCCGCAAGTATTCCACAGAATACTTTTTTTCTAATTAAAAGGCATGAAGTCGTGGCATGCTGGGCTCAATGGAATAAGAAATTTAATGGTCTCCTTTCTCGAGGAGATATATCATAGCCTGCTTTTTCTGCAGGGAACAAAAGGTTTGACTTTGCATAGGGAAAAATTGGAGAGACTTGATAAATATTTTATTTTTCACCAAGCTCCCAATGCCAATACCACCTCTCCAAGAAGTCAGTTACAATTTCATGAAGGTGCATCAAATGACATCTTATCCTTTTTTTTTAATGGAGGGAAAGAGATTTGAGGATGAGGAATGGTTCAAATGCCAATTTGAGCAAACAAATTAAAAATAGACCATTACCTAAATGCTGAGTAACTCACATTTGAAAAGCACACAGACATTCACAAGTAAAACCGAAGAGTTTGGGCTATTGAGAAGAAAGGTCATGACCTGGCTTCATTCCTGACCTCTTTTCTTTAGTTCAAAGAGATTAAATCCATGTTCCTGAATCAGCCAGGGATGAGAACATCATGGCCGCTTTGGCTTTGAGATAAAGAAGGAAGAGATGGAGAAAGGGACTATGAGCTAATGGAGCTTTTCCATCCCTGTAGCCTGGGCTTCTGCCATTCCATCCCACACAACACAATCCCCAGCCATACTGGCTTACTTGCCACACATGGAGCTGAGTATGTGCCTTTGCTCAAATGCCATTCCACCCCCATTTCTGTGCTGTGGACTCCTACTCAGCTGTCTCATCCACTCTCTAAAACCTCTCGACTCAAAACAGCAGAACTGGTTGATCTTTCCTGTTGGTTTCAAGCCCACATATTCAGTTCTGCCATTTCTCTAAGTAATTACCATTTCTTTTTAAACTTCTCTTCTACGTTGAGCTGCAGACTTCTGATGGTAAAAGACTGAACATTTCTAATCTTTTTTGTCCAATTCTGTACAGGCAGCATATGAACCATAAAGAAATGCTGATTCTTACACTCTAGTAGATCGATGCTGGCATAGATATAGGAACCAAGAGAAACAGAGAAATAGGAAAAGGTGTAGAGAGGGGAGCTGGTGCTTTACTTCACATATCGAAAGTCAAAAGCTAGGAGACAGCATGGCACAGGACCTTTGTTGTATGTGTGGGATAAGTGGAGAAAAAAAGGAAACTAAACATATTTCAGGTGTATGGTACATGTTGATAAGGGGTTAGAATATAGGACGGCAATGTTCGATGTACTAATGTTTAATTTGGTTGAATTAAATTTAGTTTTCCTTAAAACTGAGTCCTGAGACCTATAGGAAGTATAAAGTAAAGGTCTGAATACAGAATAAACTAAAATGTCTCTTTAAAAAATCCTGTTTTCAAAAGAAGTGGCTGAGATCATTATTATATCATACTGGGTAGAAATGCATTCTTTACTGTAATCATGTCAAATATCTCATCTAGGAAGAGAATGGTCTTCCAGAATAATTGAGAAGTAATGGACAGTATCCTAAATTACCCCTCCCTTGTTATAGATACAAACAAAAGAAGAAATCAACAGCTGGGAACACCTTCTAAGGCACACTGTGTGAAAGAAAGTTAAACCCATTAGTACATGTTACAGTTGTGAATGTCTATAAGAATGAAAAATTAAGGCACATTCAACACTCAATACCAATGTACCAAAGAGCATAATCCCAGATGAGATAATCTGCAAGGCTGGAGTGAAAATGAGCTAAGGCTGTTAAGGGATTATATGCAAACGATGGCAAGACATCAAGAAGAATTGAAAGGAGGAGGAGGAAAAGCTAGTCAGCTGCTAGCAATAAAGAAGTGGCACATTTACAAGATGCCTTCCCTGTGTCAGAAACTGGTAGGAAAAGATAATGAATACCTAAGACTCTATACAGCCATCGGGAATACTGGCTAAAGAGTCCATATCTCTTTGTTTCTGGACTTGCGTTTATTAGACTTTCTCCTCTATTGTTTCTGTCTTCCCTCAAAGGTTGGTTAATGCATGGAAGAAGAGTAACGAATGGAGAATTTGCTGATCTCTTTCCCATTCTGCCTGCTGCTTACAAATGTTACCTCCATCATGATATATAACGGTACTCAAGTTGGCAGTTGAGATGACAACACATTTTTCTATATTATCCAAAGCATTGACGAAGGAAGTCTCTAAGTAACAACTTGGTTAAAAACAAAACTAAAAGAAAGAACTTTGTATTTGCAGAAAAAGGCATGAAGTTGGCTTCATTGGCTAGGCGGTTGAATTTGTGAGCTGTTAAATGTCAAGACTGACCCCTGTGGGAAGGGGGTGGGGGGGAGGTAGGATGATGTGGTGGAGAGCAGGCTTCAGGTCAAGCTTTATAGAAGGAGTTTAATTGTTCTGGCTAGGAAGTAGGAGTGACTCATTGAGCTCAAGTGGTCTCTATCTCCCAACACAGACTTCAAATGGGGGAGGATAGCATAGCACTAGTATCTTTAAAAGAACTGAATCAGTTCACTTGGGTCTTTAACTACATCCATCCAGATTCATTTATTTTGGACACAAAATTTGAAAGCAGGCCAATGATAGCAAAAAGAAAAAAAAAAAGAAAAGGTAGTGTCTTTGTTGTCCCTTTTAAACCCATACAAACCTTTTCACTGTGTGTGAGCCAGCTTTTTTTTTTTTTTTTGCCAAGGAAAATTACATGTTCTTTGGCTTTCTCCGAGCTTTTATTGAAGAATGTTAAATAGTTTATGACTATAAAGAATTGTAAAGTCATCCTGACACCAAATTGGTGGATGGTATTTTCCAGTGTGCTTTGATTAGCCTCTCAGAAACTTCCATCCCACACTGATATGAGTGTTTTCACTGCACTATGGAAGTTATCATGCTAGTTTCTTAGCCTGAAGACTTAGCTGCAGGGAATACAGCAAATGAAAGAGCTACAATCTACATAGGTTTTTCTAGTCACAATATTTGCCAGTTACCTGTCAATCTCCTCCCAGATGAGTCTTCTTCTTTTTCTTTTACTAGATATTTTTTATTGTCAAAATGAAATACAGAGGGGTTACAGTTGCATAAGGAAGGTAATAAGTACACTTCTTGTCAAACTTGTTACCCTTTCCGTCATTTGTCTCCTACCTACCCTCCTCCCCACCGTACCCACCACCAAGTTGAACAGATCATTTCCAACATATTGCTTTGTGTATATCACTGTTGCATTTATTTTTAATAAGTTTTTTATTGGGAAAATACTGTACAGAGGGGTTATAATCACATGAGCAAGGTAATGAGTACATTTCTTATCAAGCATTGTTGCCTCCTCCTTTGTTTTTCCCCTACCATCCCTTCCCTCCCATCTCCACAACTATATTCCCACCCTTGCCCCCCGTAAATTGTAAAGTTTGTTTTTTGACATAGTGTCTTATACATCTCATTGTTGCAATGGGTCCACCTGTATCCCTATTTAAACAATTTGTTTTTTCCCTTCCCCTCCACAAATTATACCAACATCAAATAAAGTGAAAACAGGGGTTATACCTTGGAGGAGGGACATAAAAGCAACAAAATATCACATGGCACCTTATAAATATGTTAAAAACAATAGCAAGAAAGAAAATAGCATTTGAGTCCTTATCTTGGGGTTCATTTTGCTTAACATAATCTTACCTGAGATATTCTGCTTGTCTCAGACATATACTAGTTATTGCAAATAAAGGAAACCATGGGCCCTATGTTTCTTTGGGTCTGGCTTATTTCACATAATATAATTTTTCCCAACTCTTTCCATTTCCTAACAAATGGGGCAATGTCATTCTTTCTGATGGAGGTATAGAATTCCATTATGTATATATACCACATTTTCTTGATCCATTCATCTACTGAGGGGCATCTGGGTTGGTTCTATATCTTAGCTATGGTAAATAATGTTGCAATAAACATAGTTGTGCTGGTAGCTTTAGTGTGGTCTTGTTTGTGATCATTTGGGTAAATGCCCAAAAGTGGGATTGCTGGGTCATAGAGAAGCTCTATGTGGAGTCTTTTGAGGAACCTCCATACTGCTTTCCAAAGTGGTTGAACAAGTTTGCACTCCCACCAACAATGTAGTAAGGTTCTCTTCTGTCCACATCCCCTCCAGCATCGGTTGTTATTAGAGTTCTTGATTATAGCCATTCTAACTGGGGTGAGGGGGTATCTCAATGTTGTGTTGATTTGCATTTCTTTTATGGCTAGGGAGGTTGAGCATTTCTTCATGTGTCTATTGGCTATCTTTCTTTCCTCTTCAGAGGAGTTTCTCTTTAAGTCTTTAGCCCACTTATTTATTGGGCAGTTGTTTCTTTGAGGATTTGTGGTTGGGGGATTTAATTCTTTGAGTTCCAGGTATATTTTAGATATAAGACCTTTCCCTTGTCTGTTGTATGGTTAGTGAAGATCTTCTCCCAATCCATGGGCTTTCTATTGATTTTGCTAGCTATGCACTTTGCCATGCAGAAGCTCTGCAACTTCATGCAATCCTATTTATCCAACTCTTCTTTGATTTGTTGTGTTTCTGCGTCTCTATTAAGAAAATTTCGGCCTGTGCCAAGGAGACCTAGGGTTTCTCCTATTCCATCCTGTAATGTTTTCAGGGTGTCTGCTTTGACTCTGAGGTCTTTGATCCATTTGAAGTTTATTCTGGTGCAGGGTGATATATAAGGATTAGCTTTAGTTTTCTTTTAGTTTTCTACAAGTGATTGAACAATTTTGCCAGCACTATTTATTGAAGAGGCTGTGTTTCTTCCATTCTATTTTTTTAGCTCCCTTATCAAAGATTAGATCTTTAGGTCTGTGGGTTCATTTCTGGGTTTTCAATTCTATTCCATTCGTCCTGAGGTCTCTTGTGCCAGTACCAAGCTGTTTTGATTACTATGGCTTTGTAGTAGAGTTTGAAATTTGGTGTTGATATTCCTCCAGCACTGTTCTTTCTGTTAAGGATCGTTTTTGCTATTCAGGGTCTTTTACTGTTCCATATGAATTTTTGGATTGCCTCTTCTATTTCCTTGAAGAATAAGGTTGGAATATTTATAGGTATTGCATTGAATTTATAGATAGCCTTGGGGACTGTTGCCATTTTCACGTGTTGATCCTTCCAATATAGGAGCATGGGAGGTTTTTCCACTTTCTAAGCTCTGTTTTGATTTCCTTTTTCAGGTTTTTAAAGTTTTCATTATAGAGGTCCTTCACTTCTTTGGTTAAGTTAATTCCTGGCTATTTTATTTTTTGTGGGGATATTATGAATGGCATTGCTTTCCTGATTTTAGCCATGGTCTTCTCACTGTTGGCGTACAGAAAAGCCATTGATTTTTGAGGGTTAATTTTATAGCCTGCTACTTTGCCAAAGTTTTGAATCAGCTGGAGTAATTTGGGAGTGGAGTCCATGGGATTCTTTAAATACAAGATCATGTCATCTACAAAGAGGGAGAATTTTACTTGATCTTTCCCTATTTAGATCCCCTTTATGTTTGCCTCTTGTCTTAATTTCTCTTGCTAGGCATTCTAATACTAGGCTGAAGAGAAGTAGAGAGAGTGGACATCCTTGTCTCATTCCTGAGTTAAGAGGAAATGGCTTTCATTTTTCACAATTAAGTATAATGTTGGCTGTAGGTTTGTCATATACAGCCTTTATCATATCGAGGAAAGTTCCATGGATTCCTAATTTTTCCAGAGCATTCATCAGAAAGGGGTGTTGGATCTTGTCAAATGCTTTTTCTGCATCTATTGAGATAACCATGTGGTTCTTATCCTTGCTCTTGTTGATGTGATGAATTATGTTAATTGATTTGCATATATATTTTTTGGGGGGAGGGTCCAATCGTGGGGCCTGAACTCTGGGCGTGGGTGCTGTCCCTCAGCTCTTCAGCTCAAGGCTAGCATTCTAACACTTGAGCCACAGCACTACTTCTGGCTTTTTTTTTCTTTTTGCTTGTGTGGTGCTGAGGAATCAAACCCAGGGCCTCATGCATGCAAGGCAAGCACTCTACCACTGAACCACCTTCTCAGCCCCCTTGATTTGCATATATTGAGTCAGGTTTCCATCCCTTAAATGAATCCTGTTTGATTGTGGTGTATGATTTTTTGGATGAATTGTTGAAGTCGATTGGCCAAAATTTTGTTGAGAAGTTTTGCATCGATCTTCATCAAAGAAATGGGTCTATAGTCTCTTTCTTTGATCAATCTTTGCCTGGTTTTGGGATGAGGGTTATAATGGCTTCATAGGAAGAGTTCAGTAGTGAACTTTCTCTTTCAATTTCATTGAAGAGTTGAAGGAGTATTGCTGTTTGAAGGCCTTGTAGAATTCTGCTGTAAGTCCATCCAGTCCTGGGCTTTTCTTAGATGGGAGCTTATTGCTGTTTCTATATCAATGCTTGATATGGGCCTGTTAAGTTGGTTTAACTCATCTTGGTTTAGTCTTGACATGTCAATATTTGCTAGGAAATCATCTATTTCTTCTAGGTTCTCAAACTTATTAGCATAGAAGTTTGAGAAGTATGCCCTTATAATGTTCTGGATCTTGGTTGTTTCTGTGGTGATGTTTCCATTCTAATCTCTGAGTTTGTTTATTTGGGTGTGTTCTCTTCTTTTTCTCATAAGATTTGTTACGAGTCTGTCAATTTTGTTAATTTTTTTGAAGAACCAATGCTTTGTTTTGTTGATTCTTTCTATGTTTATTAAATTAGAATTTGTTTAATTCTGATTTAATTTTAATTATTTCTTTCCGTCTACTGGATTGGGGTTTAGCTTGCTGCTCTTTTTCAAGGAGGCTCAGATGTCTCATTAAACTGTTTCAGACTTCTCCAATTTGTTGATGTAGGAACTCAAAGCTATAAACTTTTGAGTATTGCCTTTGTTGTGTCCTAAAGGAGCTGGTAATATGTGTGTTCATTTTTGTTGAATATCATGAACATTTGAATTTCCTTTCTAATCTCTGCCATGACCCACTGGTGATTCAACAGTGTGTCGTTCAGCCTTCATGTGTTACAGGGCTTTCTTTGGTGGCTTTTGGTGTTGAGTTCTAATTTTATTCCCTTGTAGTCTGAGAGAATGCAGGGCATAACTGCAATGTTTCTGAATTTGGACAAGTTTGCTTTGTGACCTAAAATGTGGTCTATTTTGGAAAATGTTCTGTGTGCTGCTGAGAAAAATGTGTATTCTGATGCTGCTGGGTGAAATATTCGGTAGATCTAGTTGCATAAATCTAGCTGATCTATGCAGTTGTTTAAATCTGCAGTTTCTCTGTTGAGTTTTTGCTGAGTTGATCTATGAAGTGGGGAGAGTGGTGTGTTAAAGTCCCCAACAATTAATGTCTTTGGATCTATGTGAGATTTGAGGGAAAGTAGTATTTCTTGGATGAATTTGGTGCTCTGTTGTTTGGTGAATAGATATTTAGAATTGTAATATCTTCCTGAAGGAGAGATCCCTTAATTAGTATGTAGCAACCTTCTTTATCTCTTCTCACTAATTTTAATTTGAAGTTTATTTTATCTGATATTAGGATTACAACTCCCACCTGTTTATGGGGGCCACTTGTGTGGTAGATTTTATTCCAACCTTTCACTTTCAGAATATTTTTGTTTTTATGGGCAAGTTTTGACTCTTGAAGGCAGTAGATAGAAGGATCTTGCTTTTTAATCCAACTAGACAGTCTATGTCACTTAATTGGAGAGTTAAGTCCATTAATGTTGAGAGTTAGGACTGAGAGGTGTTTGGTAGTACCTGCCACGTTATTCCCCTTCTAGGGGGCTGCAACAGTTGGGTTCTTCCTATGGTTCTAGGATTCTCAATTTGGGTGAGGTTTCTTGGCCTTTATTGTGGTCTTGTTGGTTTTCTATGTGTAGGACATCTTTAAGTATCTTTTGTAGGGCTAGTTTGATGGAGATATATTGTTTCAGTTTTTCTTTGCTATGGAAGGTTTTTATTTGACCTTCTGTTATGAAGGAGAGTTTAGCTGGGTACAGTATTCTTGGTTGATAGTTGTTTGTCTTTAGGGCATGGCATACATCATTCCAGGCTCTTCTTGCTTTGATTGTCTCTGCTGAGAAATCTGAGGTGATTCTAATTGGTTTCCCTTTATAGGTAATTGATCCTTTCTCCTTGACAGCGTTAAGGATTCTTTTTTTGGTCTGAATTGATCCTGTGTGGATTATAATGTGACGGTGGGATGTCCTGTTCTGGTCTGGTCTATTTGGGGTTCTAAAACCTTCTTGTATCTGAATATGCTTATCTTTTTGCATGTTTGGGAAGTTCTCTGCTAGGATCCTGTTAAATAAATTTCCTAGACAATTAATTTCTGTCTCTAGGCACTCCTCAACAGCCATTATCCTCAGATTAGGCCTTCTGATGGAGTCTTCCAAATGTTGAATAGATCTATCATATTTCTTGGATTTGTCTTGGGCCGGGTGACTTTGCCCTGAGTGAAGCTGAGCCTGGCAGGTCAGGTCAGGTTCCTATGACCAGCTAATGGCTCCAATTGTTTCCTTCCAAGGCCTGGGTTGGAGTTAGCTGCTCTGCCCAGCCTTTGTCAGTATCAAAGATGGAGATCTTCTCCAGTGGTGGGGGAGGGACTACCTTTCCACCACTGCTCAGTGAGAGGGAGTGAGGATATCAGGGTTCTACTCATGCCAGACACTTGGATCCTGGGCCATCCCTGATCTGCGATCAGCAGGATGAAGATTTCTGCTTCTTGTCAGTTCTTGCTGGTAGTGAGTAGAATCTGCTAACATGCCATGCCTAGCGCCTTTGTCACAGACTTTCTCTATTGGTATTGCAGGCCGGGCCACTACTGCAGCTACCACTGCTGTGGCTACTGGCAAGGGTTCAGATCTCACCAACCTGCCTGGATTTTCCCTCTCTGGCCAATCTCTCTGTACTGTGATGGCACACTTGGTGTGATTCTCTAGCCTAGGACTGTTCACTGGAACACTAAAACTGCTTTCTATGTGAGAACTTGTTTAGCCTCCAGCTTCTCCTCTGCCATCTTCCTCAGGTCTCCTGCATTGATTCTTTGTCTCACCATTCTTTTGTTTCCCTTCCCTAATTCCAATAAATGTATATACAGTAACAGGGTACTAAAATCAAATACAGTGACAACAGGGGATATACCTTGAGGGGAGAACATACAAAAGAAACAAAAAAAATCACATAGTACATTAAAAACAACAACAGCCAGACGCCAGTGGCTCATGCCTGTAATCCTAGCTAGTCAGGAGGCTGAGGTCTGAGGATCACAGTTCAAAGCCAGCCTGGGCAGGAAAGTTTGTAAGATACTTATCTCAATGAACCTCTCAGAAAATTGGAAGTTGCACTGTGGTAGAGTGCTAGCCTTGAGCTAAAGAGGTGAGGGCCTGAACCCAGGCCCAGAGTTCAAACCCCCTGACTGACAAAACAACAACAACTACAACGAAGAAAAACATCTTGTGTACATGTCTTGGAGTTCATTTCCCTTAGCATCTTCTTATATGGTCATATGTACATAAATATTGAGGTATTTTGCTCATCTTCTAATATTATCCTAGCTGTATGCTAATTATTGCAAATAAGGGAACCACGGGAACAATGTTTCTTTGGGTCTGGCTTACTTCATTTAATATGATTTTTTCCAAGTCTTTCCATTTCCTTACAAATGTGGCAGTGTCATTCTTTCTAATGGAAGCATAGAATTCATAAAGATAGATAGATAAATAGATAGAAAGATAGATAAATAGATAGATAGATATCTATATATAAATCACATCACATCTATTTGATCCATTCATCCACTTAGGGGCATTATGTTAGCTATGGTGAATAATGCTATGATGAACAGTTTTGCTGGTAACTTTAGTATGGCCTTGTTTGTGATCATTTGGGTAAAGGCCCAAAAGTGGGTTTGCTGGTGAGCTCTATGTGTAGTTTTTTGAGGAAACTCCATACTGCTTTCCACAGTGGTTGAACAATTTTACACTCCCAACAACTGTGCAGTAGGGTTCCTTTTTGGCCACATCCCTTCCAACATCTGTTGTTATTAGGTTTCTTGATTATAGCCATTCTAACTGAGGTAAGGTGGAATCTCAATGTTATTTTGATTTATATTTCTTTTATGGTCAGAGATGTTGAGCATTTCTTTATGTGTGTATTGGCCATTCTTATTTCCTCTTCAGAGAAGTCTCTCTTTAAGTCTTTAGTGCACTTATTAATGGGGCACTTGTTTCTTTGCTGAGTCACCTTTGGCAATGGATATTACTAAAATTCAAATTTAAATTTAAGGTATCATCTTATTGCTCAATCAAGGAAAAGTCACTGCTAGAAGCATATTGTCATTCCCTTGCAGAACCAACAGTTTTCCCAATCTCCAACCCACCAGATTTAGCAGAGGGATTGACAGAAAAATAAGTATTCTCAAAAAAGAAAATATTAAAGAAACTTGACCTACACAAGGGAAAAGCACTCTGCAGGGGCAATAGGAGTTGCCTAGGGACATGGGGGAAGTATTGCTCCCAGACAGTGCAGTAGAGAGACTCTGGGCAAAGAAATGCTCATGGATGACTAGGAAAGGTATCATAAAAGAGAAGATAGAAGAGCTATACTAAGGCAAGATTATAAAGGGGGACAAATTGCCAGACCAAGATCTTTAAATTTTATTCTACCACAATGGCAATGTTAAATGAATCAGAACATAATAGTCTTTGGGGAATAGTCTAAAAGTTTAGGGTGTTTTTTATGGGGGGGGGCTTGTCCAGATTCAAAGCAGAGCAATAGTATAAAAGGTTAAATTTACTAGAACTCTTAAAGGCAGCACTGATAGGATGATAATGAAAGAAGATGAGGAGTAATGAGAGAACTAAAGTAGTTGAGAATCCACCAATCTTTTATCGTGGTAAAACAAAATAGTGGTTTTGTTTGGGTTAAGTGACTTCTTGTACCCATGGATCACTCAAGTGAAGGTCTGCAGGGTCTAACAGACTCTGGCATGTTCCAGCGTAGAAGATGAGAGTGGGAAGTCGATACTGTGAGGTGTGACCCTGGGAAACCTGGGGAAAGTGTGCAATCAAAATGGGGAATAACTGGACTGGCACTTCTAGTCTGGCAGGGCAAACTGAAAAAGTGGAGTTGCTTCTGGTCTCTCCCACTATACCACCAAGATGACAGCAGCAAAAGGACTTAAAGGTAACCCAGACAGAAAAAAATACAGTTAGGAAGAGAAGAGCAAATGTGGGACATACATCAAGATTTGGAAAAGGAGAGAGTAGAGGAACAACTGGCCCCTGACCTAGCAATGTAAAAATGATAAATAACTAAATAAATAGAGGTAAGATGGTGCTTGACAAAGTCAAAACTACAACTGAATATCATAACACAATCTAGGAAAAGTCAAGAATTAGAGATGGTGGGTACTTTTGAATACCAAACATACCAGTGGATCTGAACACATGAGGACTGCCTTCAATGTTGAAAAATGAAGTGTCATGGCCCTTCATCAACCCGATGCACCCACAACACATCCTCCTTGTCCTGTGAGGTAGGAGATAAATTGGTTGTCTCTCCAGGGTGTGCCAGCCTAGGGAGCTCTGGACTTGAACTATTAAGGAAATACTGAGTGCAGAAAGCCACTCCCCAAATAAACAGTTCTAGAAAACCTACCCATAAACAGCAGGAAATCTATCTCCACTCCCAATCTAGTAACTAGACAGAAGCTAGATGATTTCTCTGTGGTAAGGCATTAAGCAAGAGAGCAGACCACCACCACCAACAGTAGGCAATGGTCAATTAATAACACCACTACCATTTTGTGAACAAAACATAATGTATAATGTACAAATTATCAGAACTTAACTGAATAACTTAACAACAGAATAATGACAGTGGAAAAACTAATGGAAAATCATCACTCATGTCAAAACATGAATAAAACATTGAAAGCCTCCAGAAGTTTCCTTCACATCCCTTCCAGTTACTCTTGCCTTTCTCTTCACAAATGTACTCAGCACCGTCAGCATTAACTCATTTGTACTAGATTCTAGCAGTCATTTCAGTGCCTAACCTTGGATACAAATGGCCATAAGAAAATTACAGTAGTCACCAAACAAAACTATGAGTGTCTGTGGGTACATAGTAAGTAAAAACATGTATGTGTATAGAATTAAGTATATTTACATAGCACCTATATTTGTACATGAGTTATACATGTGTATATATGCATGTGACTCACACATACTTCATATGTGTACATGTATACATGTGTATACACGAAAACACATTTTCCTACTAGCCAGAAGACCAGAATAGAATACAATAAAAAGAGTAGGTAAGATAACTTAAAAGATGTAGAAACTGAAATAGAAAGCCAAGTGCCAGTGACTCACACCTGTAATCCTAGCTACTCAGGAGATTGAGATCTTAAGGTTGCAGTTCAAAGTCAGCCCACATAGGAAAGTCCATGAGACTCTTATCTCCACTAAGGTACAAAAAAGTTAAAAACAAGCAAACAAACAAAAAGGTCAGAAGTAGAGCTATGGCTTAAGTGGTAGAGTGCTAGTCTTGAGAACAAAAGCTCACGGACAGTGCCCAGACCAGGACTGTCCCCCTAAAAATGTAATAGAAGAGGTAGATGTCAACATGTAAAGATTATAAATACAATATACAATGTGACTCTTTTAAAGCATTCAAAGAAAAAATAATTAAGGAAAAATAATGATTCCTCATAAAGAATTTCAGGATTGGATTGGGAACACTCTTCTCAAAATCAACAACTACAAATAATGAAAACACATATGCTAAAACCTAGGGAAATGTCTTCCAGCTTGAAGTTCTCTACCCAGCTAAGCTAAACTATCATGTCAAGTTGGATGCAAGAATGAAATTTGTTTTTTTATGATTTAGGAAATTTATCTCTTGTATACACTTTTGTGGTAAATTTGTAGAGGATATGATTCATCAATAGAAATGATGACCATACCTTTCAATTCCATTTTGCCATTGTGTGTGTGTGTGTGTATGTGTGTGTGTGTGTGTGTGTGTCTGTCTGTCTGTCTGTCTGTCTGTCTATGTGTGTACCAATACTGGGGCTTGAACACACAGCCTCATGTTCTCTCCTGGTATTTTTGCTCAAGGCTGGTGGTCTATCATTGAGGAACACCTTTACTTTTGACTTTGGGCTGGTTAGTTGAAAATAAGAAATTTACAGACTTTAGTGCTTGGGCTGGTTTTGAACTCTAATCCTCAGGGATGAGTCACCAGTGCCTAACTTTATCACATACTTTTCTACATAGTTAACATAGCTTTTACTTCAGTCTATTAGCATACAAACTATTACTATCCCTTATTTACAGACAGAAAAGTGTAGGATTGAATAAATTAATAATATGCCCATAATCAAACACCTAGTAAGTAATAAAGCCAGGATCTCTGTCCCCAGAATCTGGGCTTTTCAACAAAAGAAGAGAGTACACAGCAAGAACCTGATGAGGAGGGAAATTCCCACTGAGGAGCGTGACCAGATAAATGTGCATGGCAGTATATAATCACAGAGATCCAAGACCTCAATTACTCCCTAGACCTACAAGAATCACACGCATTAATAATGACTGTTCAGAACATAGGAAGGGTGTCACAGCATTGATCCCATTTGCATCTGGAGTATCCCAAATATAGGAGATATGCCTACCTCTACCTCTTTTTACATTGCAATTAGGAAGCTACCAAGTGTGAGGGTCCCTTGGCTTATGAGCCTTATTTATCACGTAGGCATATTGTGACTGCATGATTGATCCCTATTCCTCAAGGCAGCTGCACACTATAAATTGTCTATAAATTGTCTATTAATGTTTTCTAGGTACAACCTGTGGAAGGCATTCCTAGAATAGTAGTCAGTATGTAGTGATTCCTGCTGAACACTTACAGCTGTTTTAGCTGTATTTCCATTTCAATTACTATTTGAGGGTGGTTTTTTCAAGGCATCTCAGGAGTCCCTGAGAAAGGAGCTGAAAGTTACAGACTTTCTGTGAACCTGTCCTCCTGAGTCATCATCAGTAGAAACTGGAACAGAAAGACTTAAGGCTTCAAGATGTCTGCAAGGAAAACAATGCAACTGGAAGATAACGTGATTTGTTTGAGCATACCAAAAGATTTAAATTACCAGCAAGGAAACTGGGATGAAGTTAGAACATACTGTTTTATGGTCTAAGTAGCAAAAGCTACAATAAAATTTGTGATGAAAACATGGTGAGAAGATGAAAGATGAGGAAATATGTATGTAAAATGGATAAATGTTCTAAGGTCTTATTTTTGAGAGAAGAGATTCAATCACTAGGTTATATGAAAACATCAAAAACATACAATAATAACAACATAGAAATGACTATATGCACAGCTATCAGTTAGTTAGAAATAGAGAAATACCACAAAAAACATCTAAAATAGTTGAAAGTGATTTTCTCTAAGGATCAGTAAATATCCAAAATTGGAAGAGGGGAGAGCAGAAAAAAAATTCATTTTTTAACATGAGACTTCTAAAACTATCTTCTTTTACATGGTGTCTAAATATAAGGTTGAAAAGTAATTTTTATTTTTCTTTTTGTGCTAGCCCTGGGGCTTGAACTCAGGGCCTAGCACTGTCCCTGAGCCCTTTTGTTCAAGGCTAGTGCTCTACCACTTTAGCCACAACTCCACTTGTAGTGTATTTTAGGTGGTTAATTGAAGATAAGACTCTCATGGACTTCCTTGCCTGGGCTGGCTTTAAATCATGATCCTCAGATCTCAGTCTCTTGAGTAGCATGGATTACAAGCATAAACCACTGGTATCCGGCTATGTTTTAAAAGTATACATATAAACTGGGTGCCGGAGGCTCATGCCTGTAATCCTAGCTAGGCTTAGATTTGAGGATTATGAGCACAAAGAAACTCAGGGACAGCACTCAGGCCCTGAGTTCAAGCCCCAGGAATGGTAAAAAAAAAAAAAAGCAACAACCCACTATGCATATATATATATATATATATATATATATGTATATATATATCTTTCAAGTGTACATATATACTTAAATATAAGCATACATAAATACATATAAATGTGTGTATGCATGTGTGTGTGTCCATGCAATACTAGAATTAAACTCACATTAGGCAGGCTACCACTTGAGCTACACCCTCATCCCTCAGCCCCTTTTTGTAGCATTTATTTTCAAGACAAGACATGCTTTATGCCTACGCTACAATCCTCTTACTTGCCTGTGTTGCTGGGAATGATAGGTATACATACTGCACCCAGCCATTGTGTTTGCCCTGTAGCAGGGATAGCGGGCACATGCCACCATGCCCAGACATTGGTTGAGACAGAGTCTCAGGAGTTGTTTTTTTTGGGGGGGGGTCCAGTCGTGGGGCCTGAACTCTGGGTCTGGGCGCTGTCCCTCAGCTCTTCAGCTCAAGGCTAGTGCTCTACCACTTGAGCCACAGAGCCACTTCTGGCTTTTTTCTTTTTGCTTATATGGTGCTGAGGAATCGAACCCAGGGCCTCAGGCATGCAAGGCAAGAGCTCTACCACTGAGCCACCTTCCCACCCCCTCTCAGGAGTTTTTATACCCAGAGCTGGACACAAGCTATGATTGCATCTTCCAAGAATCTGGGATTACATGTTTGAACCACTGTGTCTAGTTTACTCTTCTTTTATAAAATAAATCATTTTGTTTTGAAAAAAACTGAAAAATAAGACATAATTGAAGGAAAACAATGCCGATTTTTTAAAAAGCACAAGAAATTCTAGAGAAATGGAGATTTGAACCAAAGAATAATGAAATACAACTCATCAAAGGCTGAGAAATGAACAAGATATGAGGAAATTTGGGAATAAAGAGCCAGGCTCTCAGACATTCAATTATTGGGTAACTTTTATTAGAAAAGTTTTTCAATTTTTTCTAGCATATATATATATATATATATGCTAGCCTATGATATATATATATATATATATATATATATATATATATATATATGAAAGCCTATGATTTAGGAAGAGACAGGAAGAAGAGAGTATCAGAACAACAGACTAGGAGATGGAAAATAAAAAAAAAATTGAGATAGGAGATATTAGTTTTTGGAAGAAACCAAAAAAGTTAAAAATCTACAAAAAGTGTGGAGAATGATTTATCTATTCAAATAACAAAGAAGTCATTTTTCATAATCCAGAAAAAAGCAATTCATTCATTCATTTACTCATTCATTCATTCATTCGGGCCGATGGTGCCATTGCTGTTTGGAACACTGGGAGCTGGGTACGGAATACATATAAGAATAAAATGATGGGCTGGGAAGGTAGCTCAGTGGTAGAGCGCTTGCCTTGCATGCATGAGGCCCTGGGTTCGATTCCTCAGCACCACATAAGCAAAAAGAAAAAAGCCAGAAATGGCTCTGAAGCTCAAGTGGTAGAGCGCTAGCCTTGAGCTGAAGAGCTGAGGGACAGAGCCCAGGCCCAGAGTTCAGGCCCCATGACCGGACCCCCCCCCCAAAAAAAAAGAATAAAATGACATCTTAGAATTCATTTGTTCACAATCTACTGCATCCTATGACCTGAAAGATGCCAGTAGGAAATCAAAGGTGTGATTTTGCATTTGAGAGGCCTCTTCCATCAGCTGGGGCCCAGGATCTCAAGGTTTGGGGAATGCTGTGCTGGATTAGGCTGCTGCCTGCCTGGTATTTATTTTAATGCTGGAAATGAAGTATTGGAGAACGTGAAAGTCGCTCTTGAAGCAGTCATCATCAAAGGTTAGGAATGTGCCCTGAATAGACTACCCTTCCTTTTCTTCTCATGCCTTCCTCACTTCTGCCCAGGCTTTCTTTTCTCCACCCTGAACTATTCCTGGCAATGAGAAAAATCAGTGTAGCTGAATGGCTGCCAGAATCATCATCACTGTATTACTTCCAGAAGATGACAAATGATGTAGTCAGTTTTTTTTTTTCAGAGAAGTAACATAGTGCAGGAAGAGCATGTATTTTGGTCAATACTAAACTTTTAAGTATAGACAGTTCTGTTTCAACAGGTCTCGATTCTGTCCTCAAGTATCACCTCTTTGCTATTAATCTCTAATTGCATAGTCTTGGTTACTGCTTTTCCCCAGGCACTTGCAAACTTTACCAAGGGATATAACATTTTCTCCCTACTCTCTAATGTAGAAGCTCTCACACTTGGTTTCTCTGTTTCATCATTGACTTCAACAAAGAAAAACCCTTCTTGATAAATAGAGGAATTCAAGCTTCCAGAATGACCACTTACCAAAAGATAGGGATATGTATCAGGAAGCTTCTGGGTCCTAATCATGGAAAGAATCATAGACCTACTATAGATGTGGCTGAATTAAAAAAACAAAAAGCATTAAAAATGAGGAAAATAGAGTATAACTTAAGAATCTAGGAGTTACCAGATAGGTAGAATCAAGTGATGTTCATTAGGGTGTCAATAAACATTTTCTGTCAGGAGCCAGAGAGGAACTATTGTCATCTTTGTATACCATAGAACAACACAGGTATGACAACTAACTAAGCTCTTCCCCATAGCAGGAAATTAACTATGGACAATTTGTAAACGGATGAGCAAGACTGCGTTTGAATAAAACTATATTTATTTCATATATTCAATGCATAGATGATTTTCATAGCACAAAAATATCCTTCTTTCTGTCTTATTTTTTCCAAATAAATGGAAAATTCAAAAATCATTCTTAGCTTATGTGCTATACAGAAGCATGGTTTTGGCTGGTGGTCTAGGGTTGGATAATCCTTATCTATACAGAGACAAGACTAGAAAGTCATCAGGAAGCCAGCAAATCAAAGTAGGACAACAACCAGCAGGTGATGAGTGCGTGTACATCATATGAATCTAAACTAAGACAAGCTACAAAATAAATACAGAAAAATGATGGCTTCAAATGAGTGCTTTAATGGGCACATAGTTGAGATGTATATCCTAATTTTAGTACATTTTAAGAATATCAGAATTGGAGAAGAATCAAGACCTACGAAAAATCACGTTAAGTGAGGTAAGCCAAACCCTGAAAGACAAACAGCACATGCTTTTTCTCTCCGATGCTGAAGCTAGAGCTAACAGCATTGGAACAAGGTAAAATCATACACTTCTCTAGGCAATCACACACACACAGTGAGATCAAAGGAGGATACTCTTCGGGGAGGAGCACAAAGGTGCCATGCCTACGTACATTTGATCATATAAAATAATATTTATTGAAATGAATTCCAGGAAATAGAAACAAATTATTTTTTGTTTTTCTTTTTGTCTTGTTTAGCTGTCTTTGGAGGGTTAAGCAGGGGTGCAGGAATGGAAGGAGAAAGGGAGAAGAAATGCAGCAGTGGTACTCACTAGACACTATGGAGTCATACCTTGTTGTAAGGGTAATTATAGAATCAGATGCCTAAAGTTGCCCCCTAGAGAGTCTTTTTTCTTATTTATGCATAAGAAACAATAGGTGTGGATAAATGAATATGAATGTTATTGCTAAAATATCTATGGATGTGCTTATTAACACAACATATTTTACTTTCTTAACAAATGACCATTTTAATGGAATGAAAGAAGATATTATCTAGGGAAAATAGAGGCATGGGAATCAGAAAAGAATATAGAAAAATTGAAAAACCTTGAATCACCCAGTCAGAAGAAATCAAAAGCAATCAGATTTGTCTTTAACATTACCGCAGTCAAGTCCAAGGGAATATATATTAATTTTATGGAAGTATTCAGATACAAACCAATCCCTTGACTTACTCCTTCTGTATGGAGTAGTTTTCCTTTAGGAGAGAACTTTCCGCTAGGCAGAGAACTATGGTGGTGAGAGATATGATGGAGGATTTTCTCATCTCATAGCAGACAGGAAGCAGAAAGAGAGTATAGGAAGAGGCCAGGGCAAGACAATCACAAATCATGTATTACTCCAAGAGGAAAGCTTGAACTGCTCAGAAAGCAACATACTGTTACTGAATCAGACTTTAACCTCTTTTCCCTCCTCATGGTATCCACTTAACGAAGATTAACAAGAACCTCTGACAAAATGCCACCAGCACTAACTAAATTTCCTCTTTAGCTGGAGGGACTTCAGGTTTTCTCCTTTATTTTCATTATGAACATTCTCACTCTCACTTCTTTCTGATCTCCCCTTGAATATGATTTGCAGTAACAACACTGGTAAGTGTGAAGTAGAGAAAAAGGATGGAAAAAGAATGACCTGCTATGTTTTCTTAGTCCATCGGTTGTTGGGCTCCTAGGCTGATTAATGTAAATAGTGCTATGAGAAACATGGGTGTGCAGGTATCCCTCTTGTGAACTGGTTTACTTGCCTTTAGATATATGCCTAAGGGTAGTATAGCATGGTCATAGGATGTCTGTTTTCAGATTTTCAATGAGCCTCCGTGCTGATATCCATAGTGTTTGCATTAGTTTGAACTCCCACTCACAGCATATGACCATCCCATTTCCCCCACATCCTTGCCACTGTTTTTAGTATTTTTGATAACAGCCATTTGGACACAGCCATAATGAAGAATGAAATTAGGTCATTTGCAAGGAAATAGAACTGGGGATCATCATGTGAAGTGAAATGAACAAAACTCATGAAACAAAATATTGCATATTTTCATACACATGCAAAATCTGGGTCTAAAATGACTTTTTAAAAACCCAGTATTAATAGGACTTGAAAATGAATGTGCTGAGGGAGAGCTCCAGAAGAAGGGAAGGACAAATACAGAAAGTCATGAGAGAGTAAGAACACATAGTACCTTACATATATGAACAGGGATTGAATAAAGTGATCCACCAAAGATTGATTTTAAGAAGGAAATAGGAGGCAGAGAAGGTGAACTTGCTCAAAATATACTGTACATGTAATGTGGAACTTTCATATCAAATCCCTATGTATTATCAGTGAATCCTAAAATTAAGAATTAAGAGACTGGGACAAAGAGAGACAGAGACAGAAAACACACACACACACACACACACACACACACACACAATGAATACTAAACAATGTCAGTGTTCTCATCCTCAACCCTGCCCCTCAGTCCAGAAACTAGCTTCTCAGGCAATAGACTTTAGACTCATTTCTTTCAACCTAAAGTGTTTCTGAACTTAACCTGAGTCTCCCTTTATTATTTGTGTCCTACAAGATTTATTATAAAGCAAATGTAGTCACCTACATGTGACTGGCAATATCTGTCATAGACTTTAGCAAGATGAATAAGGCATGAAACCACTGTTTTAAGAGTACATGGTAGACCAGGGAAAACTGAACCATAGCGCTAAAGTATAATGAGTCACTATCAGTGTTTGAAGAACATATGTGATGCTACAAAAAAAGTAGAAGTGTCCAAAGCAAAATGAAGTTCTTTGTCTGTCTCC
Organism: Dipodomys ordii; assembly: GCF_000151885.1. Lineage (NCBI taxonomy): Eukaryota > Metazoa > Chordata > Mammalia > Rodentia > Heteromyidae > Dipodomys > Dipodomys ordii. The sequence continues at coordinate 6,752,367 of NW_012267242.1, read as the reverse complement.
CAGGGCTGTGTATGATGATATTGTAAGTGTGTTCCTAGGAACAGGAGAACATAAAATATGGCGGGGGGGGGGAAACCTCTGGGGTTTTAGTTTGAATTTTAACTCTGCTATAATCAGGGCAATATTGGGAAAGTTATTTAAACTGCTCAAATGTCTATTTCCTTATATGTGAAAATAAGGATATTAATACCCCATTTATATCTTAGATGGTCATTATGGAGATTAGATTAGACCCCATTTATATCTTAGATGGTCATTATGGAGATTAGATTAGAAAAATGAGAACAAAGTTCTGAAACAAATTCTGAGAAACAATACGTTCATATATTTGTTCAATTTAAAGAAAGCATCTAAATTAATACTCAGTACCTCTCTCTCTCCCTCCCACCCTCCCTCTGTGTGTATGTTGTTGTTGATGTTGTTGTTGCTTGAAACAGGGTCTCACTATGTAGAACAGGCTGTTTTCAAACTTAAGATCATCCTGACTTATCTTCACAAGTGTTGGGATTACAGGTACTGTGATCATACCTGGATTTTCAAAATGATTTTGTTCATAGAAATATTAGTAATTTGGGACCTGATTAAATAGAACAATGAAAAAGAACATACTCCTTCATTAACTATGCTTTCAACAGACTTACTGCATGAGTTATGTACATTGTAACTATATTTGACAATATATTTATTTACTTTATGACATGTTCTCCCCCTCCCTTCCCCTTGGCAGTACTTGATATTGAATCCAGAGACTAGCTCACATGACTTGAGCCATACCCAAGTCCTTTAATTGACTTCTGAGCAGACAATTTTAAAACAAGAGTCTTACACTTGCCTATATTTAGACAGTTGTAGAGTGCTTGCTTAGCATGGGCATGCAATCCCATGATCATTCTGGAGCACTACAAAATAAGTGTCACATTATCACCAGGATGTTGTTATACTCATGAACATTAGGTAGACTGAGGCAGTCATAATCACTAGGGAAGCCAGGGCAAGCGGATTTGCAGTGAGAAGCCATCCTGAAATCAGGGTGAGAGAGCATGTCTCCAAAAATTTAACGTAGTATTATCTTTCTTTGTTGCAAACACATCTCAAGCAAAAAAATTGGAATGGAAAAACAACTATTAACAATTATAGAGCCAGGTGCCAGTGGCTCACCCCTGTAGTCCTAGCTACTCAGGAGGCTGAGATCTGAGGATCAGAGTTCAAAGCCAGCCCAGGCAGGAAAGTCCGTGAGACTCTTATCTCCAATTAACCACCAGAAAACTGGAAGTGGCGCTATAGCTCAAGTGGTAGAGTGCTAGCTTCAAGCTGAAGAGCTGAGGGACAGTGCTCAGGCCCAGAGTTCAAGCCCCACAACAGACCAAAAAAAAGTTATAGAGAATTTGAGCCAGGTGCTGATGGCTCATGTCTGTAAACCCTAGCTACTCATGAAGTTGAGATCTGAGGACTGAGTTCAAACTCAGGAAAGTCCATGGGACTCCCATCTCCAATTAACCAGCAAAAAGCTGGAAGTAGAGCTGGGCCTCAAGTTGTAGAACACTAGCTTTAAGCAACAAAATAAAAATAAATAAATAAATAAATAAGCTCAGGACAGTGCCTGGGCCCTGAGTCATGCCCTAGGCCCAGCACACACACACACACACACACACACACACACACACACACACACACACACACACACACACACAAAGAATATGTAAAGAATTAAAAACAAAATTCTCTCATAGCAAACATGACTCTAAGTTTCAAGAATAAAAACATTTAATTTTAATATTTAGGATTAATTTTCCTTCTACTTATCTCAGTGCTATCAAAGCTCAATTTAAATGTAAAATTCATGCTATTGTTATCCTCACTTTAGACATGAGAAAAGTTAGGTGTGAAGCGCTGGTTATTGGGACAACAATTTGATTTGTGACTTGGAATGTTAAAGCCAAGTATGGTATCAGGGGTGGTTCCTTTAGAGCTCAGCAGACAAAGAACTTGAAGATGCTTTCCAGTTTCTTTGCAGAACACTGTGTACACAGCTAAACACAAAATGGGAGAAAAAAATACTGTTGCTTCTTTGTCTTTTTTCCTAGCAGTATTGGGGTTTGAGTTCAGGACTTCACACTGGCTAGACAGGCATTCTATGCCTCAAGTCATGCCCCAGCCCTATTTCTTCAATTGTGTAATGTAATGTAATGATACAAACTATAGGTGTTTTGGACCAGGAATTAGCTTAAAGATCCACTGTCATTAGGGAGAAATTATGTGGATCATACTTAAAGCACCTGAGTTCTCTTTTTTACATTCTGCACAGAATGTGACTACAAAGGCTAGTGGTGATGTGTGTTCAGTACATATGTCATCGGATGTGCTAAATGGAAAACCACATAGATTCTGGCCGCCTGTACATTGCTGAAAGTTCAGATTACAAAATAGCATTTGCCTACTCTCCTTTGGATTGCTAACAAAGAATTCACTTATAAAATAATATTGGGAAATGGAATTATGTTGTTGAAATAAGGAATCAATATTGCAAAGGAAAGGAAAATATCCTCATGAGGAAGCTACATGATTGTATCCATATATTTGAATTTGTTCATAGATATATATGAATACATATGTTTGATATATATATATAATTTCTATGCTATGTGTTGAATTTTTTGCCATGTAACAAAGTGATTTATGTATATAATGTGTCTTGATTTGTGTCAAATTTCCAATATCCATTTATTTTTAAATAAGAAATTCAACTGGCAAAATATTCCTATCAATATACTTTTCTTCTTCGCAGTACCAAATTCCCAGTCTAGTAACTTACCAAAAACCAGGTTGATGGAATATGTTAGGAAAAGCTCAAGATTGAATGGCTGCCTGTGGAATTTATCAAGTAAGGACCACAAGGCCAAGAAGAGATGCAGATCTATGAGCTGATATTTCAGAACAAAAGAAAGAGTAGGCTATGCCAGCCACTTCCATTTTCGTATGCGGTGTGCACATTTTTCTTTTTTCCTTTCTTTACCTTCCTTCCTTCCTTTCTTCCTTCCTTCCATCCTTCCTTCCTTCCTTCTTTCCTTCCTTCCTTCCTTCCTTCCTTCCTTCCTTCCATCTTCCATTCTCCCTCCCTCCCGCCTTGCTTGCTTTCTTGCTTTTCTTATTTTTCTTTTGTCTTTTTGTTTTTCTTTTCCTTTTTTTTTGCTAAAGATGCTGTTTGTCCACAGAGGCAAAGAGTAATATTTGAGAAAGAGGTTGTACAGATGGGTTGGACAGCGGGGTTCAGGTCTACGCGTGGGTAAACATGTGCTTTCTCACCCCGAGGAAAGTTTAGCTTGGCAGTCTTTGCTACAAGGCATGACTGATCTAAGAGGAAGCCAAAACTACAGAAACCTCAACCATCTCCAAAAATAACACCAGAATCGGGACCTTGAAACTCCTCACACGTGTGTTAGGCTGCCAGTGATGAGGCTCCGGAAGTGAAGCCCCACTTTCTGGAGCCTGAGCTCTCTGGAGCTGTCCAATGAATGGACTGTACAAGAGGTTACAGTAAGGACTGAGGTGTGTGGTGTGTGTGTGTGTGTGTGTGTGTGTGTGTGTGTGTGTGTGTGAGTTATTCAATGTAGATACTTCTAGAAGCTGCCAGAACAACAGAAGGAAAGCATGGCATAGTATCTTTTGAAACGTTAACTACCACTCCCAAATTCCTAGGGGATAAATAATTGAGAAAGTGAATTTTGTCAAAATCTGTAGGACTTTGTGCTTATCAAAAAATATACCACTAAGAAGATAGAAATGATAGCTACTTAATGGAGGAAAGTACATACATGTGAACTATACATAGCTTGCAGTTATGAAATATAAGAGAACTTCCACAAATTTGTTTGAAATAACAACTTTCAAAATATTAGGCAAAAGGGGCAAAGATCTTTCATAAAAGAAAGTATACAGGTAGTCAAGCAGAAAAGGTCAGATAAGTTGATGTTAGGTGAAATGAACCCCAAGATAAGGATTCAAATGTTTTTTTTTTCTTTCATGCGATAGTTTCGAACATATTTATAAGATTTTTTTGTCACTTTGTATGTCCCTCCCTCACGGTATAACCCCTGCTTTCACTGTCTTTGATGTTGGTATAATTTGTGGAGGGGAAGGGAAAAAACAAATTTTTTAAATAGGGATACAGGTGGACCCATTGCAACAATGAGATGTACAAGTTGTCATGTTGAAAAATGAACTTTACAACTTTGGCAGGAGGGAGGAGGAGGGGGGAGAGATGGGAAGGGATGGGAAGGAGAAACAAAGGAGGAGGCAACAATGCTTGCTTGATAAGAAATGTACTCATTATCTTACCCATGTAACCATATAATTGTAACCCCTCTGTACGGTATTTTCACAATAAATTAAAAAAACTTCTTTAAAGAATGATATGCCTAAGAATGATATGCCACTTGATACCTAGTCAGATGGTAAGTAAGAACAAACACCACATATCAGAGACCAAGGGTTATGAGAGCACTAACAATTGCATATTGAATTGTAATTAGGTAACAAAAACATTTTCTTTCAAAGTTGAACTGTACATGTACTTTTTTAACCCAGAAATGTACTCATAGGAATTTAACAAGAAGCTATTCAAATATTGATCCTCATAGAGACTGGAATATAAGGCTTAATAATGACAAAGATCTGTGACAACCCAGTCATCAACAGAAGAATGGATAACCAATCACAGGAGGAAGTATGAGTGATAAACATATAAATAAAATCCAAAAGCCTTTTGTGTTAAACAAGTAGGAATACAATGACAAGATTCCATACGAATACAGTCCAAAAACAGGCAGAATTACTTTTGATTCTTGGTATCTGAACAAATGTGAGAAGATCAGAATTGGTTGGAATTTGAGGCCAATACCTTCTTTGACTAGTTAAATATTCTATACCTCAGTTCAGGTATCAGTTATATGGGTCTACATGATCACTACAGTCATCAACTTGTATACTTACAACTATCAACTTTTCTATATTTCAATTACACTCTAAATTCAATAATGCAGTACATTATTCTCTTATCTAATTTCAGTAGACAGTTAAAAATTGTAGGCATAGGAAAATCTTAAAAGATATGTGAGTACTATATCTTTGCAAGATTTTATTCTACTTTTATCATAAAAATTAAGACTTTTCCAATATGTTAATGAAGTAGAAGTAAAAATATCCAGTGCATAAATAAAAATAGGTTTTGCTTTTTCTAAGTTTACATAAGAGAGTAACCCAGGGATTCATTAGGCTACTGAATAACTATTTTGTTATTTACTCAAATGATTAACATCAATCAAATATCTGATATCTCAGATATCTCACTTCCCAGGGGCTACTCTCTTCTATTTCTAACCAAGCCTACTTTGAGTATAGCAATGTAGAGGGAATGAATCAGGATACCATTAATCTGGTGGATAGGAAGTGACAGCAATGGAGAGAGACTGGCAGGCATCCCACTGTCCCCTCCAATGAGAGAAAACGTCCCACTACACACAGCAAGGTTTCTACCATTTTCCAACAGGGACAGACTGAAGACACATGAGTCGTTGGAGCACATTTAGAGCCCACACTGAGGGTACCAGCTGGGGGCAATGAGTGGGATTACCTCATAAACTCCTACACTTGGCAGGTCATGCAGCAAGTCTGAGTCCTGGCTCCCTCTCCTAGGTCTGTGTAACCTTAGGCAAGTCTGCTGTGTCAAACTACTTGTCTACCAGATAGAGATCCCAGTGGTTCTCCACTACCAGGATAGCAGAGGGCAGAGTGGTCATGGTGGTGGACAATATGTGACAGGTTAAAAAGAACTGTTAGTGACCATTGTTGACAAGAAAATAACATTTGATTTAGAAGTCTGAAGCTTGTGTTCTCATTCCACAAATTCACTCAATTGGAGTTTTTTTCCCCTAGCAAGTGAATTAAACTTGATGAGCTTTGGTTTTCTTCTTTGCAGGTTCCAAGGCTTGCGTTGGTGGTTTCTAGGTCATTTATGACTTTCTAGTTGCATGTAACACATGCCTAAATAAAGAAAATACATGCTATCTCACACAATGAAAAAAATTAGGAGCTGGTTTATAGCATGACTAAATTCAGATACAAATGATGGCATCACAAGTTGGCTTCTATCTCCTTCCTTTCATCATGAAGACTTGAAAAAACCCAACTAGTATAGCCCAGGGAGACAGGTGAGGTATATGGCTGAAAATTCTTGACAAATTTCTCCGAAGACTGAATGAGTCCAGAAACATAAAACACACAGGCCCCTACCCTTGTACTCAGTCAGTGCTCAGGGATAGTTAGCCATTAGTGATTTGGGGCTGCTGATTCTGTTTGAGGACAAAATGGCAGCCCCAGCTCCAGATCTTACTTCCTTTCAGATTCATGCTTTTTGGGAAAAGATCCCCAATCACTATCCTAGAAATCTCAGCAACTTTTTATGGCACCTAATGGCTCTGGAAGAATGTGTACATATTTCTGAATATTAGATTTTGATTGTCAAGACTTGAGTCATGCTATGTAAGCCGGCCTGTCTCATCTATTGTTGGCTCTGCTGAAAAACAAAGATATTATTCATTGGTGTTTGTGAGTAAGGAATGTAGCCTGCAAGAAATGACACAGAGTACAAGAACCTAATATGTTAGCATCACACACACACCATACTCTCCCATCTACATTCATATAGGCACATTGGCTCAAATGTCTATGCAACAGGGTTTTATTTTTTTAAGAGTTCTATGTCAGATTGAATCATTATTCATAGAAATATCTACGGCAGGTATAGGATTTCTTTGGTCCACTACGTCAGGCATTAACTTGGTTATTTTTTTCACTCTCAATTTTCATATTTCAGTCTCAGATCACTACACACATTGCCACTGCTCTGGAAAAAAAAGAAAAACCCTGATAAATAAAACCCAGGGTTGTTTGGAAAAAGTGCCCATGAATCTTGTCAAGCCACTGTCTTTTATGCATTTAGCTTTTTAAACCGACCTTGCATGCATCAACTCTGCCTTCCAGGAAACAGACCTAGTTCCCAGGGATTGTCAAAGGATGTCTGTCTCCCTGCAGATCTAATCTAGTTGGTGCCATTGAAAAACCTTAAATGGCAGCTTTCATCTCATTTGCAAAAACTCTCTGGGTTCAAGTTACATGTTAATCCCAGTTGCTATATCAGCTTTATGGCAGAAAGGGAGGGAGGAGGACTGTTTTTGGCTATGTTTTCGTTTTCTTTTATGCATATTATTACCCCAAGCAGAATCCTATAATGGAAAGCAGAATCTAGGTTTAGAAGGAAAAGTAGCTTTGGACCCAAACTCCTCACCATGAAAAGTAGCTACACTAGACATAACGTTTATGATTCTTTCTTTGCTTATGAGAGAAGACTTCTGCCTGTGATAGAAAAGCTTATTGATTGGGTCTCTTTCCAACACTGGGAACATGCCATCCCTCACATGTACCTACATATCTCTAAGAGGCAAAGCAAAATGCAGCCACCATGTCTATTATTCCAATTTTATATATGAAAAGACTGAAACTCAGAGGAGTTAACGTAATTTAACGGGGGTCATAAAGCTAGTGATAGCAGCAACCAAAACTCAAATAGAAGTGTGCCTTGGAAGTGTGCGAAACACAGTCCTCCAACTGAACAGATGAACTTTCTACAGCCATTCTGATGCATGTGACTTTGGCTTCCAGCTGCAGATTTTTAGCCTCATATTAGGCCACATAGCTGAATTTCATGAGGAAATGTTATTTATAATCTTTTGCATCCATTAACTGGGCCTTCCCTACTGCTAACAAAATAGAAGAAGTCTGAGGCCACAACAGGTTTAAAGCATATCATCAACTCTGCTCTACCAGGAGGAAAAGTAAATCTTATTCTCACAATGTGTATGTGCACACATTGTTTATCATGAAGGGGTCTTCCTGGGCTATAGGGCAGGGCCTCTGGCCCCATTCCAGTTTTTCCTTTGGTTAAATGAGGTTTACACTCTGCTCCCCAAACCCTTGCCTATCCTCAAAGAAAACTGAGAAAGGCTTTCTTTTTTCTCCAAGAATGATAGTCAAAATAATGAACATCAGTGCAGGCTAGAGGCTGAGCCATACATGTCCAGAGAAGAACCTTAGAGGGACTGCTCTAAAAGCTATTTCTGTCTGTGATAAGAATTTGTGAATATTTTAATAAGCGTCATGACTATCCTTGTCTGTTATCTGAATATTATTTATCTTTGTCTTTATCAATTCTCTCAGAAATGCCAGTGCATTGTGCCAGTGTATGCATTGTAGACGTTTGGCATACCAAGCATTGTTAGAATTGCTTGACCCAAATTATACTTGGGCTTTGTCTGCATATACAGAATTGCCACATTTTCAGAACCAGCTAATAATGGTGGAGCTTCAGTAACAAGCAAGAAAAAAAAGAGAGAGGTATGGTGTCTCTCATCTTCTTCAACTTCTTATATTTTCACACAGCATTAACTGTCGTTCATTCTACACACCAACAAACAGCCACAACAAAAGACACTATTACTCTGTGAGAAACACATAATTGGTATAGTTTCCTGAGAAAACTCTAGTCACGAAAGCCTTGCAAAAGGGTTTCCTGTTTGGTATCTTCCTCCAAGAGATGTACTGGAGTTTGTCATCTTCGCTTCTTATCACTATTGCACCCACATAAACAGAAACTCACATGGAAGATGGCGCCCTAAAGAAGCAGCCAAAAATAATGCAGTGCTCTAGAAAGGGCAGCACCCACACAGCTCTTCTGTAAAAAATGGAGTGCTTTCTAATAGAAATAAGCTAGGTTGTGCAATGACGATGAACACAAACAAATGAAAACCACTGGGTTTAAGAGTAAAGACAGGTCATGTGACACTAAGTTTCTGTAAAACTGAGTTCCTCCCACCCTCCCTTACTGCAATCCTTCCTAATCTTTGGTTAAGAGGAATTACTGGAGTAAGCTATTTGTATAACCCACAAGAAGACCTCCTCACCCCCACATCCTTTAGACGCATTAGGTCTGGAAAAGTTAAAATGATTTTTAAGTGTTCCATCAAAATCAGAACCGCTTATCACTGGTTTGGCTACTAGCCTGCATTTAGCTCCCAGTTAATCTCAGGCTTCTGCTGAGCCTCTCCTGCAAAGAGGGAGGGTGCTGAGGGTAGCAGGGCTGTACATGCACAGTCCTGGGAGGAAAAAAGGAATAGGCAGAGGAGGATGAGTGCATTAACCCACTGTGTTCCAAAGCTCTGTAGATAAATGACCCAATTGGAACCCATATCCTTGAAATCATAAGAGAAAAAAATACCTGCTCAGAAACCTTAAAAATGCTTTAAAGGTCTACAGAATTAATGAAGTCAGCAAAGATCTGCAGTAATCCTTCAAACTTACTAGTTAGGCATGAGATAAGGAATATCTTTAGTGAATTCCTTGCTTAATGCTTACAGCTTACTCTAAATCACTGGCAGGAAAGGACGCCAGGGTGTCTGATAGCCATTTAAATTTCTGTTGGCAAATCATATGAATTCCACTTGACATTTATGTGCATTTGGACAACACATTTTTCTTTTGTGTAATGTAGCTTCATGATAAGGAAATTAAAAATACCTTTCTAAATTGCCTCATAATGTGTTTTTTAAAAAAACAGAAGTCTCATAATTTTTGCTAATAATGTATAGCAGAGAGTAACTTCTGTGGAATTACTAGTTGTTTCCTAGTGGCATTTGCAGTAGGCAAATGAACTTCATCATGAGTAAACATGAAGAGTCTTAGGTTCTGTCATACATGAAGCAGATAAAGGAGAGCAATGAGTAAGTCAAAACTTAGGACATGAACATCAGTCCCTGCCAAGAGAGGCATGCAGAGTAAGGAGGAGGATGAATAGGAAAGTAAGGCCTGAATCTTCTGAGCTCTTGACTCTGTCAAAACTAACAAATCCCTGACCCTCAAGGGTGCCAATTATCTCCATGCTGGACACATCCATTTAAGGGACACAAGGAAGGCATCCATTCAGGTTTATCCTTCACCTGAGCCACACACATATATTTTTCTATTTAAGAATACATCTGATTGGGCTGGGAAGGTGGCTCAGTAGTAGAATCCTTGCCTCACATGCATGAGGCCCTGGGTTCCATTCCTTAGTACCACATAAGCAGAAAAAGCCGGAAGTGGCACTGTGGCTCAAATGGTAGAGTGCTAGCCTTGAGCTGAAGAACTGAGGGACAGTGCCCAGGTCCAGAGTTCAAGCCCCATGACTGACAAAAAAAAATTTATCTGATCACTTTCGAATTGCTTTTCCATAATCTCCCAACCCATGACAAACATTTCCAGATTTCACCAAGAGACACTTAAACCAACCAACTTCAGTAAAAATGATGTGTTGGATAACAAACCCTCACTTGAACAAAGAATACAAGCTATTTACAAGACCTCACACATTTCCATTGATTGAAATCTCTTAAGCCCTGGACATGTCAGCCTGATAGATCTTAGCCCTGTATTGTGAAAAACCAGCTGTTATTAACAGAAAGCACCCTCAAATTATTTATATTTCAGGAATGCCCACGAAGCTGAACATCTGTCTTTTAAAATGTTTATTTGATAATTTCCCCAGGACCCTCGGTCACCAATTAACCTTCTTGTTATTTTATCTTGGTAGCTAAAGTCATAAGACAAAATAATCTTGCTTTTATTTTCCTCTCAAATTATCCTCTCTTGACGCCCACACTACTCATAGCAAGATAAACCATCTCCCACTGTGTTAGCAAAATAACATCCCTCACCAAATTTTTCTCCCTAATCCTAGAAAACTTTGAAAGTGTTATCTATCATTAGCTAAAAAACACTGTTAGTATAGTTAAGTTTATCCATCTTTAAAGGAGAGTTTATCTTAGGTTGCCTATGTAACCCCAAATAACTGTATAAGCCCTTAAAAGTATGGAGCTTTGCCCTGCTGTGTTCCAAAAATTGAAAAGACAGTTTTATTGGATGTGGGTAGGTCACAATTATTCAAAATAGACAAAAATCTCTATCTACTGTTGGTGGTTTTGAAGATGAACCAAAAAAAAATTAACAAGGCAATGAATAACTTGAGTCTTCTTTGGTAATCAACAAGTAGAGTAAATGAAGTGTATGCCTGTGTGAAAAACAGATATTTTATGTTTAAAAGTGAGAGAGAAAGCAGAGGAGGAGGAAGAAACAGAGGAGGAGGGGATGAAGAGGAGAAGGAGGAGGAAGAGGAGGTAGCGAAAAAGAAGAAGAATGAAAAGGAAGAGAAGGAAGTGGAGGAGGAGGAAGAAACATGAGTTACAAGAAACAAGTCTGTACATTTTCTTCTAAGTAGACAAACTACTTGAAGCACAGAGAAAATCTTGATTGGAGGTCTAAGGGATCCCTGCATTGATTGTATAAAGACTGTAGGATCTTCCTTAGTCATTTCCCTGAGAAAAGCATAGAAGACAATACAATAATCCAGGAAAGTAGAAATGACATTGGTGACCTGCAGTGTCTGTACATTCCTTCCTAATCACTGGACACATAGACATTCAGGCACATGCCCTTTGAAGCAGATGCATATGTGGGCATATTTCATGGCACAATTTTAACATATGCTATAATTTTTAGGTCTTGTATGAGAAACAGGTCATATGTACATAGCTTTTGAGCTTTTTGGCTCATCTGATAAGATTAGCCTAGCTGTACACTAATTATTGTGAATAAGGGAAACCATGGGACCTATGTTTCTTTGGGCCTGGCTTACTTCAATTAATATGATTTTTTCCAAGTCTTTCCAAATGGGGTGGTGTCATTCTTTCTGGTGGAAACATTGAGTTCCATTGTATTTATGTATACATGTGTATATATATATGCATACGTATATATATGCATGTATATATACATATAATACAATGGAATATATGTATACATGTATGTATACATATATATATCACATTTTCTTTATCCATTCATCTACTGAGGATATGGACACAAGAGGTTTTTCTTTGTTGCTGTTGTTTTTAATGTACTATGGGATTTTTTTTTTGGTTTCTTATGTATGTTCTTACCCCTATGGTATATCCCCTGTTGTCACTGTATTTGATTCTGGTACCCTGCATCTTGTGTATACATTTATCTAATTTTTTTAGGGGAAAGGGGAATAACAAAATGCTGAAACAAGGACAAAAGATGGCCCATTGCAACAATGATACTCATAAGACACTATGTCTACAACTTGTGGAGGTGGGAGGAGTGAGGGAAATGGAGGAGGAAAGGATAGTAGGAGAAAAACAAAGGAGGGGGTAACAATGTTCGACAAGAAATGTACTCATTACCTTATTCGTGTAACTGTAACCCCTCTGTACAGCATCTTTACAGTAAAATAACATTTTAAGAAAAGAAACAGGTGCTTCTTGGAAATAAAGACATGTCCATTTATTTGGCTCAAGTCAACGAAGTAAAATAAAAGAATAGAGACTTTTAGGTGAAGTATTTAAAGTGTTTTATCACACCATCTGCCTTCCAAGTTCCCAGATTCCTTAGGAAGCCCATCCAACTTCACTTTCAGGCCAGAGTTACTCAAAATCGATATTTACACATTGCCTCTGAGGTGTGATTGGAAGGTGCAAGGCCATGGGAGTCTTTTGTATTTACAAGTTCTTTTCATCATTTTTATGTAAAAACATCTGAAGTATTTCAAGGTTTTAGGAAACTACAGAGAATAATCATTGATTGAACAGCTCTGTAATCTCAATACACCTTCATTAAAAATTACATTCTGCAAATGTGTCATCAGATTCAATTAGAAAAATGGCTATGGGTATCTTATTGGTCCCAGACAGTAAAAAGATGTTTATTTACAGTATAGAATTTATAGGTTTGGGTAGAGAAATCCTCTGTCCTCTTTCCAAAACAATCACTAGTCATGTAACTTTCTAAAAATATCAAAAAAAGAAAAGAAAAGAAAGGAAGGAAGAAAGAAAGAAAAGGCTTTGCTAATATTCTTTTTATTTTTCAGCTTTCTTTCTTTGAGTTTCATCTTTGTCTTCTTGGTTTTCCCTTAGATCCACTATTATGTTCTTTTCCTCAAAATGAATTACTCATATTCTCCCACACCCTCTCCCTACCATAATAAGATTATTACTACTAAGACTACTACTTAAGGGTTAGAATACATCCCCACCCAACTGGCCGCTTAGCAAAAAATCTATCTAGAGCCTCCCTGGCTTCCTTTCATGTTTTCTTTAACAAGCACTCAATCATCCTCCCTCTTCTCCATCCCTTGGTGACCTACAGATCTCTTTGTCAGTGAAACCACCAGTTCCTCAGAGGGCCTCCCTTCCACTCCCTAGCTCCATTTCCCTTCTTATCTCCAGAATTTCCACGCACATTTTTTTAAAATTCTTTGCTGCCAAAGAATATACATGACAGATCTTAGAAAACAACCTAGAGAATTAAGTTCCTTTTTGAATTAAGTTTAAAAATGTGTACACTACTGTTTGGAAATGGTTACTTGTTTCCATCAATGTCTGATAAGTTTAGCCCACCAGAATTTAATAAAGCTACAAGGCTCTATTATTGAGTACATGCTGCCCCAGAGACAATATGTACTCTCTCTTTTTCTCTCTCTGTCTCTGTCTCTCTGTCTCTGTCTCTGTCTCTGTCTCTGTCTCTGTCTCTGTCTCTCTCTCTCTCTCTCTCTCTCTCACACACACACACACACAAAGAAAAGAAAAAAGAAAAAGAAATTTGGTCAAAAGTAGGCAGCTTTTCCAGATTCACAAAAAGCATAGGCAAGAATTGGATGTGGGGCTGGATGGCCTCAGGTAGACATTCTGCTATGGGACATCTGCCTTGCCAGTACTGTGCTCTTTGTCTCAATGAAACAGTTGTAGTTATAGTTTCCCTTGTAAGACTTTATAAGCCTTTCCCTCTTCCACGGACACAGAGAGTAGCTAGAATCTGGGCCAGTTGTTTTATAGTCTGCTGCTAATTGACGAGGCTAGCAAGATGATGAAAAATAATAATAATCGCTTACAATTCAAAAAATTTAGGAGCAAAATGTAATTTTCCATTCACATATTTTGAGAATATCACGTTGCTTCTGTGGTCATGTACAGTCCAATCCCATTCATATGTAGTCAGTTACCACAGCATAAAGAATTATTTTATAGATAAAGAGGAATTCTGAGATGAATGGATGTTATGATAGCTTGATTCAAAACATGCCTCAGCATCCATTGAGATAAAGGCTCAAAAACCGTCCCAAAGATTCATGAACCAAAGGAGTGCACAGGAATTGTTTAAACATTCTCAAGATACTGGCCTCAGAGATGAGATATGGGAAGCATATTCTCTGAGTCTTTGTTAGTAACTAGTGCTAGTAAGAAGCAAAGAATCCAAGCTTTCTTTCCACTTCAGTTCAGGGTTTCTACTTCTACCTACAATTGGCACCAAAGATTGCATGACATTTAAAAAAATCACAAGATTGTATTTTTTTAACAAAGAAAGTTTTTGTTGTAAAATTGGCAAAAAGTTGAGTGTGGTGTCGTTTTGTTTTTTTTTTTTTTTGTACAGGTGAAAGGTTGGGTGATGTCAACGTTTCTCACAAAGAGTTCATCCATCCCTGCCTCTGAAGCTGTAGGGATTGAATACCAAAGCCTGTTTTATGACTGTTTCTTTAGGATAGTGGAAGAGTTTGGGGATTTAACATCCCCTGAAGCTGAAGAAGTTAATGGCCCACTGTGTCCCTTCAAATCAAAATCATCTGTTCAGGGACGATTGAAACTTCCTGTGGAAAGTACAAACTTTAAAGGTTTCTATTTTCACTGCTCATCTGAAATCATGTAAGATTTATGATTCCATAGTATGTACAAGTAGGAAAGCCTCCAATTAGATGGTAGGTTGTCCCACAGCTTTTGTGAGTGTCAGTCTAAGGGCAGAGGGGCAGGTAGTAGAGGTCCAGATGTGTGTGGAAACAGATGTGCTTTTCTTTCATGCAACCAGAGATTTGGAACGGTGGGTACAGAGTTTGTTTTTGCACTGGTTTCCTTGAGTTGTTTTGAAAGCAATTATTAAATGGCTGTTATCCTTTGAAGAGTCTCTGTCTATTTCACTTTAGAAAGGTGAGATTATGCCTCACTATAAACCATAATGCAAAGTTGTTGTAAATATGTTAAGGTGATTCTGTAGGGGGATGGTGGTTCCTATATAAAATATATTTCCATAACGTTGCTGGCTGGCACTTTTTCTCTTATTTATTCCCCCCCCTTTGTGTGTTCAAGGGAGCTAAAGACATAATTATCTTTACAGCAAAAAATGCCAAAGTCATTGCACAGTACTTATCTATAAGTATGTAATAAAGCTGGTGCCGCTAAGCTATGTCTTCCTTAGCAGCAACTAAAGTTCTACAGAGCCCCATGAAGTGGCAGGTGCAACAGGATTTCTGTTTCAGGTATGAATCTACATAAGGGACTGGCCTCAGTTCTGTATCTTAGGTAAGACTACAGGTTTCTGAATATCTTACATTCCAAAAAAGCAGCTTTTACAGACATGGACAAGAGGAAGAAAATTAAAATTTAGAATCAAGTCTCTGTTCTCTCAGTTGTTTTTTCTCCATGTTCTAAGAGTAGATACCTGGAAGACCAGATAGTAGCTGTATAATAAATAATGTGGATCTAGTCTAAATGACCATAATATCATTCTGGAGAATTCTTACAGAGCTTGTTGTATCCACCTATAGCATATGCTCATTGTCATTTACGTGGATCTTATAGTTTTTAGTAATCACATAAAAATACATTAAAATAATTTGGACTAAACCTTACATCTACTATTCTGATAGATTATCTATTTAAAATTTTCTCCTCAATAAACTACAATATTTTTTCTCTTTTTTAAAATCCTTATAATAAACATTTAAAGTAATTTCATTAAGTTGATGTAACATAATTTTCTTAATTATTGCTGGCCATTTATCAGCTGTCTGATGCTGAGTATATCATGTTAGCTTTACATACTTCATCTGTAAGGCAGTAGTAAGAATATTTACCTCCCAGCGTTACTTTCAAAGACTAATGAGGGCCAGGTGCCCGTGGCTCTGTAATCCTAGCTACTAAGGAGGCTGAGATCTGAGGATCACAGTTCAAAGCCAATGTGGGCAGGAAAGCCCACACTGGAGACTCTTATCTCCAATTAACCACCAGAAAACCAGAAGTGGTGCTGTGATTCAACTGGTAGAGCGCTAGCCTTGAGCTGAAGAGCACACTGACAGCATTCATGCCCTGAGTTCAAGCCCTAGGACCAAAAAAAAAAAAAGACTAATGAGCTATTAGGTATAAACTATTTAAATTGGTATTTTAGTAGTATAATATAGTTAGGAGTGTAGTTAGTACTGTTTCCCTTACTGAAGATTTCCATTTTCCTGTATTTGCTCTCCCAAGTGAAATCTATTCTTAGTCAAAAAGAATGGATAGATCACCATCATCCCAGGACTAAGATGAACTTAACAATTTATTTGTGTTCATATGAAGTTAAAGAGCAGATAGGTTTTCTGATGGATGAGATAGAATCCACAGATGTGGTTCTGTGAGAACCTGGTCAATGCTAACATGCTGGACATGTGACCAAGAAAAGCCATGTGGGAATGCACCACATATAATACATCAGGATAAAGTCACATTTCCAAAAGGGGAGTGTTTATGAGTGGACCTAAGAGTAGAAACACAGTCAGTTTAATTCCTTCACTCTAAGCCCTATTGGTTATCTGAAACTTCCTCACACTAAGACAACCACAAGCCTTCATCCACTACTACTACTACTACTGCTTCTGCTGCTCACTCTCCACCTAAGTATCTAAATCAAAAGGCAGTAATTCCAATCTTTCAGGGTAGGGAGGACTGAAAACTGTTTTCCAGGGGACTTGAAAGGGTCACTGACAAGGATACTTTCTGTGCCCTGAAAATATTCCATTGTGGGCATTCCACAAGAAAATGGGCTTTTGTACCTTTCATAGATTACAGTTCCTTCATACAATGGACTTGTCCAAGTTGCTTCCTGTTTTCCAACTGTTAAATTTAGAACCATTGTTCTCATCTCTTATGAGATATGATGTCTAGGAAAACTGAATGCCAACATGGACTACCAGGACCCAGCAAGTCTGAGCAATTCAGGGGTATCTCCCAATTCCTGGGCCTTTCCCTGGGGTTTCCCATGGACCCAGACAGTATTTTCCTTCATGGTTGTTAGTTTGCTGTTTCATAATATAAACTCTAGGTTTTCTGTTGCTTTAACACAAAAGAACTTCTTTTAAAATATGAAACATTGATCTTTTGAGACATTTTTGTGTTTATATAACTTCATAAATCAAACAATCTATGGGTATTATATTAAGAATGGGAACCTGCAGTTAAATGAGAAAGGAAAATAATTATGCACCTAATCCCCACAGTTAACAACTACTAACATTTTGATGTCTTGCTAAGTTTAATATGGCATTCATAAACTAATTGCACACTTTCATATTTTTTCATCTAAACATATATCACAAAATGTAATTGTTATTTTCTATTAAGAAAAATGGCTGTAATATGAATCTGAAACTTGCTGTTACCAAGGCAGCTACAGCACTTCTACCATGATCCTTATGGCAGCATGGTTTCCCAGCTGCATAGATGTGTACCCCATCCTATTTTTTGCTGGAGATGGAGACCGTAATAAATTTGATAAATGAGGCTATTTTGAATTATTCACATAATTATTAGTCCCCAGGATCTGGAGACTATCTCTGCCACTTACTCAATATGTAAACTTGAACAATCTACTTAATCTTTTTGCCTTCATATGTACAATAAATGGTGCTAGAAATACTTTCTTCCTTTGGGCTTGTTCTGAGAATTGCATTAGCAGATGCAAAGTACTTATTGTAAGGTCCACCCTGGGAAGGCAGAGCAGACTCCTCCCTCCTCCGTGAGTCTCCGCCCAGTACCTGCATCACCTAGGTAACCAGCACATTTGGAGGCAGTTCATCTTCCCCCTTCTCTGAGGTCACATCCGCATCCCCTGTGGCCACACCTTCTCCCGCCCCTGGCCTTGATAAGTCGTGGCCCGGCTGTGGTTCGACGTTTTTCTCCCTGCTGAGTGGGCTTCCAAATTGACCAGAGGTGGCCTGCAAATAAATCTTTCCCTTGCCTGAATACCACCTGCTTGCTGCTCTCTTTCCTCGGCTACCAATTTAATTTACCTAACACTTAGAAGCAAGCTTCACGTGTAGCAAGAGCTTAAAATGTAGATGTCAAAGATCCTTCTTCAGTCTGTTGTTAAATATTGAGTAAGATTGATTATCACGCTATACATTATTGTAAATGAAAGTTCTTGGCAACTGGACAATGGTTTCTTCAAAAGAAACTCTTACTGGAATGAGTTAGAAAGTGAAGGGCTATTTAATGAAAGTTAAAACAAGGTCTTCAGTGCACTCTTGGACATTTCAGCATGCACAATTTGGTCCCTCAACAGTTGTGACTTGGCTTTCTCAAGACATTGGTTGAGGCACATAACTTGGCTGAGGGATGACATCTGTATCCGACCTCTGTGCCTCTGGAGTCAATAAAGTACATAAGTTTGGACTTATTCTGTCTCTCTGTGGGCCTGGATGAATTCCTGTGCATTAAAAAAAAGTATCTTCATATCATGGTGGCTGTTTGAACAATACTAGAAAAGTCGCAAGAGTTCATATAAAATAGTGATTTCAGAAATAAATGACCTATTTCTCTTACCTAAATAGACTTCCGTATGGCAGCCTCCCAATGACTGTTGCTTATTGATTTGATTTACTATTGAGACATTATCTGGAAGTTTCTAGTGAAAGATGATGAAATCTTGGGGAAAAAAAACTCGGCAATGAAATCTACCTTGATTCAATGTTAGCTTTCCTTGCCCCAGTATTAACCAATTGACCTAACATTACTGCATGCTGTCAGTCCTCTTTATTTATTTATGAAACAAAAGGTAGACAAGGAGTGACTAATAAGTTTGATCCTCTGATGCCTTCTGTCTATATGAAAATATGAACAAAAGTCCAGAAATTTGTTCCATTCTATATTAAATAGTCAGAAAAAATACCTTGCATCATTTAATGTTCCAATGAAAACCTTGGAACTATTCAATTGCATGATGCATGGAACCTAGAAAAAGACTCCCTTGCCCAGCCCAGTGTTTCACTTAACAGTGATGAAGCATTGTCAAACAGAATGTAAACAATAGAAGACCCAGAACATGGTAGTAGTTCTCTGCAGTGGTTCCAAAGTGACAGTCCACAAAAGAGACACAAAAAAGTTACGACAAATATTTTCAATGCAAGACCTTGTTTATGATCCATGGTTAGTGAATCACAGGCTTCTTTACAGCACGCACTGAATAAGTATATTTCTAAATGGACCAAATATAACTGCCCAAATCCCAACATGTAAAGGAAAATATCCTCTTTCAGTGGCTCCTTTCATAAATGTTTTGGTCATGATGGTTTCCCTAGCTTCTGGATGAGACTTTGATACTCTGACCCCATTCCTTATAGATGCAGGCTCTGGGTCTAGACTCTCTAACTTCACTCTCATTAAAGATTCATGATTAAATGCTGGTGATTCAAAGTTCTCATCAGTTAATTTTATCATTTATAAGCTTCTTTCTTCGGTATTAGAATGTGCAATGGATATTCTAGTCTTTGAGACAGAGAAGTAACAGATGAAACAGAGAATACAAGTGCACAATATGAGTGTGTATGAGTTGATATTGAGATCACACAAAGTAAGCAGCAAATTCTGTCCAGAAGTATACAAAGAAATGTAGTTAGTGAGAGGATAGTTTGGAAGGCGGGAGATTATTTGAAATAAAAACTAGGCATGGTTTCTGAATGAAAATATTATAGCACCATGTCAAGCCTGATAGAACATGTATGGTGAAAAGAAGACAGATGAGTCTGGAAAGATGGGCTGGCTCAGATGACAATGGTCTTTATATTGTTTCAAAAAGATTTGACCTCCTTGAGAAGCAATGTCATTGTACGCAAAGGCATACCAAAAGGAAATTCTTTAATGTGGCCAAGAAGTGGCAGACATTTTGAATTCTTAAGACTCACATGTCTTTGAGGCTAGAAAAACCAGGCCCCCTTCCAACAAGACAAAGGGAAAGGTAATTTTATTTTTTTTAACCTCATTCTGTTTGCCTCTGTTAGAAGCCCTGGACCATTACATTATCTCTGAGCCTAAGGCTTCAATCACATGTGCTTCTAGGCCTTCTGTATATATGAACAAAATATGCAGACAAGTCCTTTTTTCCATAGAACTCTGATTTTTGTAGCTGACTGCCTAAGCAGTTCATAGTTGAAGGAGGCTTAGTGTGCTAACTCTCTCAGTCAACATACCTCACATTTCATTTTGGATCTTCAGTCACAGAGCAAAACTACTGAATGAAGGCAGACTTTTCAAGCCTAGAAATATACTTGTAGAATGCAAGATTCTCCAATCATACTCTAATAAAACTAGTCCTGGGGAGGAGATTATAATAAAGCTTATAGATAGGAAGCACAAAATGAAGAGGGCCATCTTGGTTACTTGGTTTGAATTGGTTTCTGTCACTTGGACAACACATGCCCTAGTTCCTTATTCTTAATGCCATAGTGTACTCAAGCATCAAAAGAGCACAATGGTACAAGAGGATGTCTCTTACTAAATGATCAGATTAGCCAATTCTCTAAAGGTTCTTTCTATGAACAGTTACAGATTAAAAAAAAATAGTACCTGCCAAGGGAAGACCAAATCCTCACACACTTCTGCTCTCAATTATCAAAGTTCCCAGCCTTATTTACTCTAGGTTCATTGTGAAGATATTACATTTACATACTTTAATTCAATATTAGACAAACCAGTAGAAAATAACTGCACACTACAGCTGTACACCTTTGAAATTTAGATGTAGTGTTTTAGAAAGACTGTAGAGAAATCAATATAAAAAAGTGAAGGAAATGAAACAGAAAGGCTATCAAATTGGTTGTGTCAGATAATTTTAAAGACTGAGGGATAAATAATAAAACTAATTTGGAGATAAATCTAAATTAGTACCCATTATCCCACCTTCTTCCCTATATTTGTACTCTGATTTGCAACATTAAAGAGAGTTATGACAACTCCACCAACTGTAGCTGTATAAAATTGTTTCCAACATGGTTTTACTAGACTTTGTGTTAATAGAGTATGCAAAATCATCTGTCAAATTTGTTAAAAATGCAGATTATTAAGTCTTCCTCAGATTCTGACTGGAAGTGTAAGTACCAGAGATCTGAATCATTAAAAAAAATCATCCAAGCCGGGCACCGGTGGCTCACGCCTGTAATCCTAGCTACTCAGGAGGCTGAGATCTGAGGATCGCGGTTCAAAGCCAGCGAGGGCAGGAGAGACCGTGAGACTCCAATCTCCAATAAACCACCAGAAAGCCGGAAGTGGCACTGTAGCTCAAGTGGTAGAGCACTCGCCTTGAGCTGAAGAGCTGAGGGACAGCGCCCAGGCCCAGAGTTCAAGCCCCACGGCCGACCAAAAAAAAAAAAAAAATCATCCAAGGTAATTGTGATGCAGATGTTACAACTCAGGATTTGATGCTCATTTACTGATTAGTTCCAACAGCTTTAGACCTTCTTATGTCTAACAATACACCTGTAAGTAATTCCCACTCTAAATATGTAAATAAATAATAAATAAATAAATTTCTGTTAAAGAGGCCTGCTTTTTGGATATTTGAGTTTGACATTTTTTGTCTATCATATTTTTCTACAAGAAAAGAACCAGGAAGTTTAGGGTTAAAATCCAAAGCGGATGATACCCAGTTGAAAATATTAACAAATCAGTTATTTTGAAATGACTTGACCTTCACTTAGTGAAAATATCAACAAGTTTCACTGATAGGAAATAAAAGCCAAGCATTGTACATATCTTCAAAACATTTTGCATTGTCTTGTAAATCGTGAACGCGGATGACAGGAAGTATTTCACAGGTTCACCAAGTCAGTGGTTTCTGTCCATTAAGGCTAATCTAGCACATCAGATTAGATCCTTCTTCTGGGATGTTCTCAAGTCAAACAGCCTGGAAATGTTTCATTCTTCTGTTCCAGAAATAGTTTTCGGGAACCTCAGAATATTGTCTAACATTTTTTTTTCAGTATCATTTCAGTTTTCCCATTTGTGTTACCACCTCAAGGATTTGCTTTCTTGATAATTTCCAGGACTCTCTTAAAATAATTTCCAGGGTTTTACAAAATGTCCTCAGATCAACTCCAAAATCATCCTCCTACAATCGAATCCCATTTTGGAATTCCTGATTCACAGTACAATTAGAAAATGACATTTCTTCATGCTATTACCTCACTTTATGTACATGGAGAGGTTAATTACATATAAAATTAATTAGAAGTAAACCTCCTGTTCTCCATAGTATTAAAATGAAGTTGTGGTGCGGGTAATACATGATACAGATCATTTTCATGAATGTTTAATAAGTTCTATTCCCCTTCAAAAGGCTTTCAAAATTTCTCCCTTCTTTGGTTTACATTTCAAATTATACATTTCTGAGGCTAGTATGAAACAAAATATCCTATGTATTCACTCACTGTTGGTGGAAGAAGCCAGCTCCATACTTTATAGATTGAGAAGAAAGCTGATCTGCTTCAGTCCTCTCTCAAACTGTAAATAAAACTTCAGTTTATATTTGAATTAATGTGTGCATTAGAGAAGTGAATTCCCAGCTGTTTACACTGGATGGTTGAAAATGAGCTCTCCTAAATTCAGAGTTGCTCCTTCATAATCTATTGGCTTCCTTGTAGAAAAAAAAATCATTTTTACCTTCCTGTTGCCATACCTGTGAGAAAAATAGATAAGAACTTTCCACCTCTGTTTGAAAGCAGTGAAACATCTTTTTGAATAAGTAGGATATTGTGCTCTCAGAAGTACACAGAAGTTATCAATTGTGTAGCCACTTGTCTTGATAATGAAAACTAGTAAACAAGGTAGATATGGAATGAGTGTAAATTTCCATACCTGTTTTTCTTCTCATCAGTTCATTATAACCTCTGTGTGTGTGTGTGTGTGTGTGTGTTATGCTTGAAAGTACAAAGATATTTACATTATGGTCCCTTTTAGAGTTCTTAAATGTTTAGACAGCTTGAATTTGGCTTTTTCTTTTACATCCAATTAAATTTTCAGTCTCATAGATGGATGTGGAATTCTCAGGGAAGTACATATACTCTACATACCATCAGTCTTCCTAGATGGCTCATATAATTGGGCTCTGTTTAACTTCACTCATAGGTCTACGGAGGTTAGTGCTAGGTCCTTAGATGATGCTATACATCTATGCTCAATTGCAGTGTGTAGAAGACAGTTGTCTCCATCTGTGCCACACTCTTCTATAGAGGACTGCATCATGCTGTCTGCCTTAACTAGCACCACCACCTGTCTGTTCATCTTGAGCCAGCCATGGTGCCAGAGGGCGATACTTCAATCTTGATGTCTTCCTGAACTTTCCTGAAGATGGATCAGAGACTTCCATCCTCACATCTCCCCAAACTGAGGATGGCTGGACACGAGTAAAGTGGCCTTGCCATTTGTTAGGGACTCATTCCAACTTCCAGCTCTTTGCTTCTTTCTGTATCTTTATATGCTGAGATCCAGAAACATAAATGGCTGCCATTTATAGGCCCTCACCACGGTAGGCGCTACTTCCTGTGAAATCTCCCTCGGTTTCCTCCACAGGAACTTTACCTTGAAAAATCTCTCTCAGACCCAAACTCTTGGAGCTGTCAAATGTACTTTGAAAATTTTACTTTGACATCACAGTTTTTGTTACACATATTCTGTGTCACATGCCCAACCAGAGGCAGAATGGAGAGCAGAGCCAAAGCAGCAAGAAGATCTGGTGAGAAAGGAAGGTAAAGGAATCAGAAAATCCTAGAGAGAAAATGGAAATAATCAAACAAATTATAAAAACAAAAAGTTGTCATCCCCTTGAATTAGCATGAAAAGATATTATTAGATACTTCTAAGATTCTGCCATTAAATTGTAATTTAATTCTTAAGTGATCAGCAGATAAATACTACGGCTTCATGTAGATGCTGCAGTTTAATATGGCTTATCAACCCCAAGTTGTATAAACTTATACCTAACAGGTTTTAAACCATGTCACTGGAATTTTACTCTTCCACTTGATCCCTATAAACTAAAGCCCACTAATTGCAGAGTTGTTTCTTATTTCCCCCTGACAAAAGATCTTTTTTTAAAAAAAATATGCAAAACATGATATACAAATGGAAGTATGGGAATGGTCAGTTCCTTTTTGTATGGCTTTGAAGACTCTTGCAAAAATATTAGAATAAATAATGAAAGAGGACGTGCGCATGCTCTGTCTCTCTGTCTCTGTCTGTCTCTCTTGCTTTCCTATATTATGAGAACGAGCATGCTCTGGTCTCCAGCCAAGGACCACTTCCTCCACTTATCCTGTTACATTAACATTTATGCTGGCATTCATTTTCTGCCTGTTCTCCAGGGCTGGGTTATGGGAGTGAGACTTTGAGGTGGTCTTTTTTTTTTTTTGTCAGGCATACCTCCCTTTTAGCTTCTCCCTTTCTGCCTTCTCCTTGTGTTAGGTGTAAGCTAAGTTTCATAGTTCTTTGTCTCAAAACAATATAATATTTTCAAATTGATCTTTTTTGCGGGGGGGAGGGGAACAGTAAAATAAATGATACAGGGAGGGAGACTCCTAAGGAACTCTCTCCATACCAGTGGCTGCTTATTGTCTATGGCATATTTGAATGACACTACTCTGGATGCCTTTTTTGTAAAGAAGTAGACTGCCAAAAGAACCATCCCATCTCCCCATTTCCTCTGTTCACTGTCTCTCTCTCTTCTCTTTGTGCAGTTTTCAATTGCGTTGAGTAGCAAAGAACAACTGGAAGGAGTCACCATCTGTGGTTTTTTGAACAGAATCAATGCCTAGGTCCTTTACAAAAGAAGGAAAGAGGGTTCAATGGCTGTACTGGCACCAGAATCTAAAGAAAATTGACACGAATCCTTGAACCTAGCATCCAATCACCTAACAATACAGAAGAGAGTCACAAGGTAAGCATGCCAGTGAAGCTAAAAATACATGCATTTTAAGAAGATTGTCTTGGTTGACTATTCCAGAATGTTCTTCAGGATAAAAACAAATCTAGTCTTAATGAAACTTTCCCCATTTGTACCTGGACAACTTGAATTCTGCATCTGGTGCTATTGCACCCCACTGTGACACCAGAATTCTGTGAGCCTCCATATCCTAACAAGGGAGCAGTCATGGTGGGCTATCCTGCTCACCAGAGCTCCTGTGGACCATGGGAGAGAGGCATGAGAGAATGTGATCTGAAATCTGCCAAGTACACACAAATTTAAGGACTATTTCATCAGGTGCCTCAAGAAGAAGAAGCAGAGTTTCTCATTTTACATGGTCACATTTCTAATACCACATAAATTCTATAAAACTTTGTCTGAAAGTTTCCTAGAATTTAAAATACATCCCTATGAAACATTCATAACCTTTATGATTTCTCTTTTTTTTCTTCATGCCAAGGACAATATTTAACATACTCCCTTTGTATTCTCAGAGTGTTCTCCCAATGTCTACTGGAAATGAGAACCGTTATTTTTATTTATTTAATTTTTGATCAGTTTTTTTTCTTAAGTTAAAGAGCTGAAAATGTTTTACAACTTTCCTAGCTTCAGAAAATCTTTGAGTGTTGAAACTGGCCTTAATAGATACAGATTCCCTCTTTTGGTTCGAGGCTTATCCATCAGATACATCTGCCCAAATGAGCAAGTTGATCTTGTAACGGTTCCAAGATCACTTGTGATTTCATCAAAGGTCAGGGTGGAGATGTACCACAAGATTCTTTTCAAAGCAGCTGGATTGGATCTCCAGGGCCCTATTTCCAGAGCCTGTCCCTTTCTTGTTGTGCGGTGTTGTGCAACAGCTTAGGCTCAGCCCCACACCCAGACACCAGCTGGGCAGGGGGAGGAGTGGGAAGAGAGTGGACATGTGGACTCCAGGCCAAGGGAGTGTCAAATAACAAAACTGAGTGACCCAACACTGCTCCATAGAAAGGAATCAGTTTGGAACTCTTTTAATAAAAAGGAATACTATATATCCTTTCAAAGAAGTACTCTTAAATCAATCTGGTTTTGAGAGTGACTGTATTCTCCTTTTTTTATTACCCAAGAGATTTATTTCCAAATTATGTATTTGTCAGAGTATACATAAAAAGGCATTGCTGAACACAGATATTTATTTGCACTTAAGTGGAGTTGGTTTCCCATCATAGATGTTAGGTATTTCATCGTGGGGTTGGGGTGGTAATGGTAGCAATAACAACTTTTGAGAAACATCCTCTTATTCCATGTGACAGTGAGAAAAATGTTCAAGATTATTGTTGCTTGTGTAGCTGGCATCTAAGAACCATATTGCTTCAATGAATACACAGGTGATTAAATTGTGAGACTCTATTTGAATTGTTAGAACAGATTCATGGTCCTTATTAATCAAATGTTTGGAATGAATCAAAATCTACAAAGGATTCTTTCACTTTAAAAGATACCATTTTCTTTTTATTGCAGATTAATTCCAATTGGATACGATATCTTTTCTAACTCTTTCCCACTCTAATTCTTTCTCACTTAGCCCAAACAGATCTTTGACATTTTTATTACCTAAGAGATTTAGTCAATCACAATTGTCTGACTGAGGACTACATGTAAGACAAAATTTACTTTTCTCTTTACTAGGACTAAGGTCTTGTAAGAATGTTTGGCCTATATTTTTGATATCTGGCCATAAAAAGCTAAGATAACATCCAAACAGACCTTATGATTTTACTGACCATGTTCCTGAATATCAGAATAAAAGAATAATGAGGATCACCTTCATGTCACTGGCAAGCAATGGTCCAGGCCACCTTGTCAATTACTATGGCACCTGGAATCTATCTGTAACTGCAATTCAAGTATAACTTGGATTATTTTGATCCTATTTCATATAAATTATAATCAATTATAAAATGATGAGAAGAAATTAGAATAAGGTTGTAAAAATAATTTCTCAAGATATGAGTTCTAGCTGCAAAGAATATGAATGATTATGTTAAACATTTCATCCTGACCTACTTTCCTCTAAATTTTCATCTGTATCAAAATCAGCAGCTGTCTCTCCCTTTAGTATCCCTAAGCTTTCCTGTGCTGTGTGTTGCTCTACACTGATTTTTATAGGCACTTCTTGCAACATTGCTTCTTTAAGACTTACAAGAGCCAATGCAAGGAAACCCCACACCCTTAGATTTCCAAGACCCTCCACCATCCAAATGGAACATACTTTTCTCAGGCTTTCTTCCAAAAACTCCTCTAACTTCAGCTTCTCTGCCTTACCATCCTACTATACACAGTCATCCTGTGTTTTTTCTCCCTAAGTTCTTTTACCCATTCCTTTCATCAGACCTGGAAAGGCTTTGTACTTTGTTTTCACATGCTGCTTATTATTGAAAATTTAAATGCAGCCCCACCTTCTCCGCAACAAGTTGTAGGATATCACCATCATTACTGTGCTAGAGTTTTATCTTAAATATTCTCCAAAGACCCATGTGTTGGAGGCTTGAGTTCCAGCCCATATTATTATTGGAAGCTTTAAGAGGTGGGGCTTAATGGGAGGGCGTCAGGTCATTGGGGATGTACCCTTGAAGGGATCATGAGACTCTAGACATAGATCCTTTCCATTCCTTTTTTTAAAATAAGTTTTTTATTGTGAAAATACCACACAGAGGGGTTACAATTACACGAGCAAGGTCATGAGTACATTTCTTATCAAGCATTGTTGCCTCCTCCTTTGTTTTTCCTCTACCATGCCTGCCCTCCCATCTCCACAACACGCCCACCCCCCTGCCAAAGTTGTAAAGTTTGTTTTTCGACATAGCATCTTGTACATCTCATTGTTGCAATGGGTCCACCTGTATCCCTATTTAAACAATTTGTTTTTTCCCTTCCCCTCCTCAAATTAAACCAACGTCAAATACAGTGAAAACAGGGGTTATACCGTGGGGGAGGGACATACAAAGCAACAAAAAATCACCTTATAAATACATTAGAAACAATCCCCTTATCTTGGGGTTCATTTCACCTAACATCATCGTATCTGACCTTTTCTGCTTGTCTCAGATATATACTAGTTATTGCAAATAAGGGAAACAATGGGGCCTATGTTTCTTTGAGCCTGGCTTACTTCCCTTTTTTTAAAACCCATCTATAAGGTGAGCAGTTCTGTTACATCCTGACAGCAGGTTATACTGTCTCACAAGAGGCCAAGAAGACAACAGGCCCAATGATCATGGACCAAAATCTATCAAACTATGATCCAAAATAATCTTTTGTGCTTTATAAATTGACCATCTTGGGCATTTGTTAGAGTAATGGAAGGCTAACGTCACTTCTCATCTCATTCAAAAGGAAAATGTCTCTATAAACTGCTACTAAGAGTGAGTAAGCTTGCTTTCTAGCTTGAAAGCCTAGTTTTTGTTGCTGTGCATTTTATTCTCTTGAAAAAATCATGCCTTGTGGCAACAAAGAAGTTAGTGGTAACTAATTCAGCACCCTGACTGTGAAGAACACATATAGCTCATCTCAAAAAGTTGCTTGTGAGGGTTTTTTAAAAAAAACTTCTACAAACTTTTAGAACTCTATCATACTTGCTATTATGTATTCCTATTCATATCTCATCTGTAGTACTTAGAAATTATATATAGAGACATATATACACAGAGAGTATATATTTTATACTCTCTATATACTTTAAACACTATATATATATACTATATTATGAAGAAGTATATATATATATGTATATATATGCATGCATGTGTAAAGATATACAAATACATATGTGTACCTACAGTTTACTTTCAGAATCTAGAAAGTGCCCCGATTTGTAGCAGGCTCTGACTCTGGGAGCTAATGGTAACTAACAAAGGACCAACACAACAAATGGGATTGCATGAAATTGCAGAGCTTCTGCATGGCAAAGGACATAGCTAGCAAGATTAACAGAAAGCCCATGGTTTGGAAGATCTTCACTAGCCTTGCAACAGACAAGGGTCTCATATCTAAAATATACATGGAACTCAAAAAATTAAATCCCCCAACAACAAATCCTCAAAGAAACAACTGCCCAATAAATAAGTGGGCTAAAGACTTAAAGAGAAACTCCTCTGAAGAGGAAAGAAAGATGGCTAATAGACACATAAAGAAATGCTCAACCTCCCTAGCCATAAAAGAAATGCAAATCAAAACAACATTGAGATACCACCTCATCCCAGTTAGAATGGCTATAATCAAGAAATCTAATAACAACAGATGCTGGAGGGGATGTGGACAGAAGAGAACCTTACTGCATTGTTGGTGGGAGTATAAACTTGTTCAACCACTTTGGAAAGCAGTATGGAGGTTCCTCAAAAGACTCCACATAGAGCTTCTCTATGACCCAGCAATCCCACTTTTGGGCATTTACCCAAATGATCACAAACAAGACCACACTAAAGCTACCAGCACAACTATGTTTATTGCAACATTATTTACCATAGCTAAGATATAGAACCAACCCAGATGCCCCTCAGTAGATGAATGGATCAAGAAAATGTGGTATATATACACAATGGAATTCTATGCCTCCATCAGAAAGAATGACATTGCCCCATTTGTTAGGAAATGGAAAGACTTGGGAAAAATTATATTATGTGAAATAAGCCAGACCCAAAGAAACATAGGTCCTATGGTTTCCCTTATTTTCAATAACTAGGTATAAGTCTGAGTCAAGCAGAAAAGGTCAGATAAGTTGATATTAGAGAAAGGAACCCTAAGATATGTATTCAAATGTTTTTTTTCTTTCAGGTGATTGTTTCTAATACATTTATAAGATTATTTCTTTGTTGCTTTGTATGCCCCTCCCCAATGGTATAACCCCTGTTTTCACTTTATTTGAGGTTGGTGTAATTTGTGGAGGGGAAGGGAAAAAACAAATCGTTTAACTAGGGATACAGGTGGATCCATTGCAACAATGAGACATACAAGTTGTCGTTATGTGGAAAAACGAACTTTACAACTTTCGTTGTGGGGGAGGGAGGAGGATTGGGTGGGGGGCGGGGGGAGGATGGGAAGGGATGGGAAGGGGAAACAAAGGAGGAAGGTACAATGTTTGATAAGAAATGTACTCATTATCTTGCCCATGTAATTGTAACCCCTCTGTACAGTATTTTCACAATAAAAAAACGTATTAAAATTTACTGAAGTAGTAACTTTTCTTGAGGATGAGAGAATAACCACCTGACCTGCCAAATACCTTTCTGGACTCTTTGAAGATCTTTTAACTCTCTCTGCTTGCATATCACTCAACTAAACTTCCAGTTGACTTCAGTTTGTGTAGGTCAGGTTGGATTTACCATGCCTGTTCTATTAACCTTTTAGTTCATCTGCTCCTTGTGTCTGTCATCAGTTGCAGGAGATGCTGATTAGGTTGGGAGCCTCTGGAAGAGATGAGACAGAGACTCACCAGCTGATAAGGACACCAACATGAAAAAGATTAAAAACCTCTCAGCACTAAATACAATTAGGGAGAGTACTGTTGCAAACCTCTGCAATCCTTAGCTTTAGATGGGGGAGGATGAATCAGTTTAGATAACTCAGGAATAGACTTGAACCTGTGCCCAGACCTCAGAATGAACCACTGGGGAATAAGAGGAAAAGAGAGAAAAACTCATCATCTTCCCAAATTAAGACATTGAGAAAAATATTGAAAGTGAGTTTGCCTTTTTTTTCCATCTCTGCATCTCTAAGGAATAGCTGGGACCACAAGGCAATTTTTTAAATAATAATGGATTGGAGTCTCAATACAAATTCCCCTTTGGCCATTTTGATGTGTCAGAAATGCTTCACAAATGTTAAGTACTGCAATTAATCTCTCAGAAAGGGGAGAGAAAAGAGGTTTGCCAGCTGTAGATATTTAGTGATTTCATTAAGTGAAAATTTTGCTATTGTTTTCTGCTTTCGGATGCATTTTCTGGGGAAGTCAAGTCAGCTAAACCAATATTCATGAATTGACCATTATTTGCCAGCATTGCCATTGGTATGAAGACTGCAGAGCAAAGCACATAAACCGTAACTCTGCTTTCCAATAGCTTTTCAAAAAGGCTCAAACACCAAACCATATAATGTATGAATTTATCTACAATCATTTGCTTAATTGTCTGACTGAACAGGAGAAAACTATTTCCTTTGTGTTCCATATTTGTGCTACAGTAGGTAGAGCAGTGCATCCAGGGTTATTGATTAATCTAACTTTTATTTTGTTTGTTGTTATTGTTGTTTACATTGAACTCATGTATAGTCCAATTCTTTTCTTTTAATCCTCAGTACTATTACAAATTACGTGATCCGAATTTGGGTGAGTTGATGGGATATTTCCTTTATATTTTCACTCTCCTTTAAGGAGAGAATTAACAGAGTAGCGGTGTCCATATTCTGGCTTCATACAACCAGAATATCATTCAAAAGTGTTCCTGCTATGAGAGGATGGCTTGGAAAGGCAGTAGTCATACCTCTCTTTTTGAAGTCCACCTATTTGTTGTAGAGAGTGAATCCAGCTCCTCACACTCATCAGAACTCTCTTCATACCTTAGTCCCATAGTTGACTCCCTTACCTTATTCAAAGAGCGAAAGCTCTTTCTTGAGACCACTACCAAATGTGTGAGAGTTTGCATTCCTATCAGAGAACCTATGTTCTGTACCTTTTTTATAAGCTTGGAAAATTATGCCTTGTGCTTTGTGGTAATAAAGAAATTTCTCTTTTCTTCTCCTGGGGCTTGAACTCTGGGCCTGGGCATTGTCCCTGAGCTTCTTTTGCTCAAGGCTAGTCTTCTACCACTTGAGCCACAGCACCACTTCTGGCTCTTTCGGTTTTTAAGTTGTTTATTGGAGATAAGAGTCTCATGGACTTTCCTGCCCAGGCTGGCTTTGAACCATTATCCTCAGATCTCAGCCTCCTGAGTAGCGAGGATTACAGGCGTGAGCCACCAGCAGCTGGCATAAAGGGATTTTTTTATTGGTAACCAATCAACCTGTAATTCTGTGAAGAATTCCAATAGGTCATTTCAGAAAGTGACTCCTGCTTTTCCTTTAAATACAAATTTCTGGTTATTGACCTAATGTGTTTTGCACTCAGCTCTTACTGCAGAGATACATCAAATGCCAAACAAAAGCCCCCATTTGATCTTGCTCAACATTCTTTAGAGAATATTTATTAAAGTTTTGATCTATTTGACTTTCTAATTTTTTTAATGTTGGTACTGGGGCTTGAACTCTGGGCTTGGGCGCTGTCCTGCTCTTCAGCTGAAGGTAAGCATTTCTACCACTTGAGCCACAGCGCCACTTCTGGTTTTCCAGTGCTTTATTGGAGATGACAGTCTCATGGACTTTCCTGCCCAGGCTGGCTTTGAACCATGATCCTCAGACCTCAGCCTCCTGAGTAGCTAGGATTACAGGAGTGAGCCACTGGCGCCCAGCTTGACTTTCTAATTTATTGAGTATATGCCAAAGTTTTCTGGTGGTTCTAGTACAAAGAACCAATTTGATTCTTGTAGATTGTAAAAATAAAGACATTATAATAAAATAGAAATTCAACAATATGAATATTTAGAATAAATAATGGTGGTAAAGAAGGAAGCGGAAGTAATTCTGTTTAAGTAGAAAAACAAATCAAAGAAAAATCTCTTAGAAGAGATAAATTTTAACAATGTTTATCTGTGTTCTATTACTGTGAAATAAATTTCCCTAAACTTAATGGCTAAAAACCATTTATTTCTCATTTATTTCTTCATGGTTTTATAAGCCAGAAATTCAGTCATGGCTCAGTTACACCTTCCATCCAGAGTTTCACAAAGTCATTGTCAGGTGTTTTCCAGGGTGACAATCACATTTACAACTGTTTTAAGTTCACAGAACCAAGACCCTAAGCCACATGGCCCTCTCCAAAAATACCAATTTGAGTCAATTTACTTGTTTGTTTTGTATAGCCAAAACCCGAAGCAGAATGCTTGTTTGTGCTTCCATTTATATTCTTTAGGCCTCACTTAGACCAAGTTTCCTTTTCCATTAACTTAAAGTCAGCTCATGGGAGACTTTAATTTCTTTTGTATATACATCTACCATAGTGATATAACACAATCAAATCAAAAGAATAATATTTCATCACAGCCATAGCTCCCTCAGGGATTCAAGAGGAGAGAATTAAACAAACAAAGGGCTGACCATTTGGGGATCATCTTAGAATTATGCTCATCATCAGTAGGGTTTGGAAGCTAAAAGTGGATGGATCATGAATGGAAATATACAAAGCTGACAAATGGAGGTATGAGAGCATCATGACTTCTGTCTGACAAGGCTGCCAGAGCCCCCTGTATTTAATTCAGGTTCTTTCCCTTCTCCCAGCTTCCTCCAGTAATCTTGCCATCACCTCCTT
This sequence comes from Dipodomys ordii, assembly GCF_000151885.1. Taxonomy (NCBI): domain Eukaryota; kingdom Metazoa; phylum Chordata; class Mammalia; order Rodentia; family Heteromyidae; genus Dipodomys; species Dipodomys ordii. Next base: position 6,718,736 of record NW_012267242.1, on the reverse strand, counting down.
CTGCTCTAGCGAACTATTCCTCATTACATATTTACCTACTCACTTGACTTCCTTTCTTAAAACTTGTTGATGATTCCATATGATCTATACATTGAACTCCAAATTCCTAACTTCAAGTTTAGTTTTATCCCTATATTCACTAATTTTATATGTCAACTTGACTGAGCCACAGTGCCTTTGGTTTTTGTTTCTTTTTTTTGTCGGTTGTGGGGATTGAACTCTGGGCCTGGGTACTGTCCCTCAGCTCTTCAGCTCAAGGTTGGTCTAACACTTAGTCACGGCACTATTTCCAGGTTTCTAGTGGCTAATTGAAGAGAAGAGTCTCACAGCCTTTCCTGGCCGGGCTAGCTTGGAACCACGATCCTCAGATCTCAGCCTCCTGAGTAGCTAGGATTACAGGCCTGAGCCACTGGTGCCCCGCTCCAAAAATTTCATTAAACATTATTTTGCATGTTTTTGGGAGAGATGGTTGTGGATAAGATTTCATTTAAATTGGTGGACTTTGAATACGTACAGAGGACTGCCTTCTGGGACTCATTCAGTCAGTTGAAGGTCCCACTTAAACAAAAGACCGACCTCCCCTGACCAAAAAGGAATGCTGCTAACAGATGGTTTTCCCTCTTCACCTTCAATGTTGACTCTTCCCTCGATTTGCTGATTACAAACACACCTGCAGATTTCAAACCTGCCAGTCTCCAAAATCATAGGACCCGATGTTTTAGACGAATCTCTTCTATACCTATTGTATTAGTGCTTTTGTTTTTCTGAAGAATTGTGGTATATCTTGCCCACTCATTACTTTTTCTAGCCACACAGCTTTAGGCCACACTATCTTTTCTGTCTGGAATTCATTCCTTTTTCTTTCTTCCCTTTTCCTTCATTTAGTTCTTGGTTTTCTTCCTTCTTCAAGATTTAGCTTAGATGTTACAATCTAAGGTAAATTTCTCATACCATCACTTCCCAAAAGCCTGAATAGCAAAAATATTTATCCCACTGTATTGTGGGATAAATACGAGATAGCCTGGAAACCACAAATGGGCAATCACACAGCAGGGATAGTCTTCATTTCAGCGACTACACTAGATTTCTTAAAATAGTATTAGATGTTTGTTATTTATTTAATGAGTAGGTGGATAATAGATTGATGGCAGGCATAGCAGGATTAAGCACAGAATATGAGAAAACATAAGCATTGGACAATATGCCTGGAAAAGGAAACAGGTACCAATTGAAGAAGGCAAGCATGTATTATTTGCATGTGTACGTGCAAACACTGTAGGGTTGTACATAACAGGGAAGGAATAAGTAACTACAGTGTCTTTCATGATGCTGTCTCGGGCCCTAGAGTAGATACTCCATGGGGGTGGGAGGCACAGTACAAGAAAAGAGAAGGGTTCAGGAGAAAATTAATGAAGTCATAAAATCAAAAGCAGGGAGGAATTCATGCAGGACTGAGTGAGATAAAATGCCGAAGAAAAGGCACAGTTGAAAAGAAATATAATAAATTTAGATTTCTAAAGACTGACAGGGACATCCAGGAAGCTGTTAAATATAATGGTGGATGTAGTAAATCCAACGACATTCATTTCCACTCCTTTCCCTGGGTCTGACTATACTGCAGAAAATAAAACTAGAAGTACCTACCCATAGGCACCTAGATGTATTCCAAGTTCCACCAAAAGACTTTCAGTGATTTGTAAAACTTGGTAAGTGGAAATAAACCACAACACCACCATGGTCTACCTGCTTTGAATTCTGCTAGCAAGCAAGAACATAGAAGTGCGGGTATATGCTGAAGCAGAGTTCAGGTGTTGTCCCCTATTTGTTTATCCTTCAAGAACCTGTTGGTTTGGCAGTCAGTGAGCAGTGTCTCATAGTTTGTTGACAGTGGAGAACTAGTGAGAAGTGGAGCCATAACTTTCAGACCTCTGGACCACTGGCAGTTGCTAAGACACAAAAGTGTGTCTCTCCCTTCTCAATGATCACAGAGCAGCATCTCTCCTGGAAGATTCTCCAGTGTTGGGGAAGTGGCTCCTAGAAGCTCACCTTGGAGCTTTTTCCATGAGCTTTTGTAAAGATTAAATCCCCTATATTCTATTATTTCTGCTGGATATACTTGAAGTCTTATATGTCTTTGCTCCCAGATGGAGATAATTCTATCTTTGTTAAGAGTAGGCAAAGTAAAAGATGTCAGGATTACTTAGATAAATATTCAGAAGGCAATTTGACTCAAGATGTGTCCATTCAATTAGTCTCCATTTGCAGGTAGCTGATTTCTATTGAGAGCAAATAGAGCTAAAACAATGTCAACAGAGACAGTCTTGAAAGCTGGATGTTGATAGTTCAGTTCATGCCTATAATCCTAGGTACTTGAGAGGCAGAGATTGTGTGGTTGAAGGCCAGATAGGACCAGAAAAAAAAAAGTCAGACACAGGCAGCTCACACCTCTAATCCTAGCTACTTAGGAGCCTGAGATCTGAGGATCACAATTGAAAATCAACCTGAGCAGGAAAGTCTGTGAGACTCTTATCTCCAATTAACCACCAAAAAGTCAAAAGTAGAGCCATGGCTCAAGTGGCAGAATGCTAGTCTTGAGCACAGAAGCTCAGGGGCAGTATTCTAGCTCTGAGTTCAAGCCCCAGGGCCTACATCAAAAAAGAAGTTCAAGGGTCCCATTCCAACCAATGTCTGGGTGTGGTGGTACACACCTGCCATTCTAGCTAAGTGGTGGAATATGTAAATAGGAGGACTGTGGTCCAGACTACACTGGCAAAAAATTTAAAAAATCAAAGCAAAGAGGACCAGAAGCATAGTTCGAAGGGTAGACATACATCTGCCTAGCAAGCATGAAGCCCTAAGTTCAAACCCCATTACTACCAAAACAAAGGAATCTTGATGTTATATAAAATTATTTTTCCATTTTATGTGTAGCATGTAACAAGTAGTAGTGACAGTTATAAACTCCACCTTGCCATTTCCTGTACATAGATGGGCTTCACAACTCAAAGTATTTGATCTTCCTTTTTTGTTATTGTTTATTTATTTATTGTGAAAATACCATACAGAGGAGTTATAATCACCTGGGCAAGGTAATGAGTACATTTCTTATCAAGCATTGTTGCCTCCTCCTTTGTTTCTCCTTCCCATCCCTCCCCATCTCCCACTTTCCTCCCATACCCACACCCTGCCAAAGTTGTAAAGTTCGTTTTTCGACATCTTGTACAACTCATTGTTGCAATGGGTCCACCTGTATCCCTATCTAAACGATTTGTTTTTCCCCTTCCCCTCCACAAATTAGACCCGACATCAAATACAGTGAAAGTAACGGTTATACTGTGGGGGAGGGACATACAAAGCAACAAAGAAATAATCTTATAAATGTGTTAGAAACAATCACCTGAAAGAAAAAAAAACATTTGAATACATATGTTAGGGTTCATTTCCCTAACATCACCTTATCTGACCTTTTCTGCTTGACTCAGACATATACTAGATATTGCAAATAAGGGAAACCATGGGACCTATGTTTCTTTGGGCCTGGTTTACTTCATTTAATATGCTTTTTTCCAAGTTTTTCCATTTCCTAACAAATGGGGCAATGTCATTCTTTCTGATGGAGGCATAGAATTCCATTGTGTATATATACCACATTTTCTTGATCCATTCATCTACTGAGGGGCAACTGGGTTAGTTCCATATCTTAGCTATAGTAAATAATGCTGCAATAAACATAGTCGTGCTGGTAGCTCTAGTGTGGTCTTGTTTGTGATCATTTGGGTAAATGCCCAAAACTGGGATTGCTGGGTCATAGGGGAGCTCTATGTGGAGTCTTTGGAGGAACCTCCATATACTTTCCAAAGTGGTTGAACAAGTTTACACCACCAACAATGCAGTAGGGTTCCCTTCTGTCCACATCCCCTCCAGCATCTGTTGTTATTAGATTTCTTGATTATAGCCATTCTAATTGGGATGAGGTGGTAACTCAATGTTGTTTTGATTTGCATTTCTTTTATGGCTAGGGAAGTTGAACATTTCTTCATGTGTCTATTAGCCATCCTTCTTTCCTCTTCAGAGAAGTTTCTCTTTAACTTTTTAGCCCACTTATTTATTGAACAGTTGTTTCTTTGAGGATTTGTTGTGGGAGGATTTAATTTTTTGAGTTCCATGTATATTTTAGATATGAGACCCTTGTCAGTTGTATGGCTAGTGAAGATCTTCTCCCAATCCGTGGGCTTTCTATTGATCTTGCTAACTATGTCCTTTGCCATGCAGAAGCTCTGCAATTTCATGCAATCCCATTTGTCCAACCTTTCTTTGATTTGTTGTGTTTTTGGGTCTCTACTAAGAAAATTTCGGCCTGTGCCAAGGAGACCTAGGGTTTCTCCTATTCCATCCTGTAATGTTTTCATAGTGTCTGCTTTGACTCTGAGGTCTTTGATCTATTTGGAGTTGATTCTGGTGCAGGGTGATATATAAGGATTTAGCTTTAGTTTTCTACAAGTGGTTAATCAATTTTGTCAGCACCATTTACTGAAAAGTCGGTCTTTCTTCCATTCTATTTAGCTCCCTTATCGAAGATTAGATGGCTATATGTCTGTAGGTTCATTTCTGGGTCGTGGGATTCTTTAAATACAAGATCATGTCATCTACAAAGAGGGAGAATTTTACTTCACATTTCCTTATTTGGATCCCTTTTATGTTTTGCATCTTGTCTTATTGTTGTAGCTAGGCATTCTAATACTAAATTGAAGAGAAGTGGAGAGAGTGGACATCTTGTCTTTTTCCTGAGTTAAGAGGAAATGGCTTTAGTTTTTCACCATTTAGTATAATGCTGGCTGTAGGTTTGTCATATACAGCCTTTATTGTATTGAGGAATGGTCCCTAGATTCCTAGTTTTTACAGAACCATCATAAAGGGGTGTTGGATCATGTCAAATGCCTTTTCTGTATATATTGAGATAACCATGTGGTTCTTATTCTTGCTCTTGTTGATGTGATGAATTATATTCGTTGACTTGTGTATATTGAACCAGCTTTACATCCCTGAAATGAATCCTGTTTGATCGTGGTGTATGATTTTTTGGATGAATTGTTGAAGTTGATTGGCCAAAATTTTGTTGAGAAGTTTTGGATCAATGTTCATCAAAGAAATGGGTCTATAGTTCTCTTCCTTTGAAGTATTTGATCTTTCTATGTGCCAGACTATTACACTTAATTTTGTTTTAATTTGTGTCAATCCAACACCGAGCAATCCACTGTAAACCAGCACTTAAGATCTCCATATAGCTAACAGGCTCTTAGAATCAAAAAGTCTCCTTTTCTGTCATGAAATAAAGATTGTAAATACTGCTGGATCCGACATACCAATCCAGGGCCACACAGTTGTTACATACTTTCTTATATATTGTTTAGAAAAAAGAAGTAACATTTCTGTCAACACACGTATCATTGTGTCCACAGATCTGTGTCCACAGATATTTTCACCTTCCCTGGCAGGGTCCAGTCAGACCCCCTTTCTGAATTTGGCATTGGTTTAGTAAGAAAAGTAAGCAAAAAATGATTACGGTAAATGATAGCATGCCAGATCTTGTGATTCACCTTTCTTCAATTAATTTGGGATTTTACTAAAGAGGAAACAAGCTATTGACATCCTGTAACTCCTGCTTTCTGATATTTTTTCCTGCAAAAATCTTAGTGGCATGAGCTTCAATAGTAGCTTGGGAAAGACAAAAACAATGAATTCAGTCCAAAATAATATATCATAAAAATGTTCTATTGCAACAGCAGGTAATGGAACACAAACCAAACGCCTGTCTTTTACTTGAAAGTATTCTGGTCTTTATGCAACATGACTCTTTTTAGCAAACTTTTTTAAAAGTAATACAAAAGTAAACTTGTTACTCCCTTTCCTGAATTTCTAATCAGCATAGTCCAAGACAGAGATGTTTTACTCTTTGGGGGGATATTATCCTGGAAAGAGTCAGATTCTGTCTAAAGCACCATCAAGAATGTCAGATGTCTTGATGTAGGACTTGGAAGATGAATTTCCCTTAACTTCACCTCTCTGAATATGTTCCTGTTAACTCACTGTTTCTGCCTGATGACAGCTGAGATGCCTAGTGCCAAGATTTCTGCAAATGACCTGGATCTTGGCTCCAGGATCAGTTCAAACCAGAGAGTCCAAGTCTTTTTTCAAAGACATTATGATTGGAGATCATTGATTTCTACTGGGCCATGTGAGTTCAGCCTGAAGGAGAGGGGTTTCCCGGCTCCCACCATCCAATGATCAAGAGACTCATGTTCAGCTATCAGAGCTTCCTCTTCAAGGTGATCCAGACTCAGAAAGTTGCCTGGGTCATAAGTCTCCTGGGTCATAGACAGAGCCAATTTCCCGAACAGGGCAATGTGCATGAAAAGAAAAAAAAAAGTGACAAGCCATCCATAATCCCTTCAGGGAAAGGGAACAGAGCTCCAGATCAAGGGGAAAGTTCAGAACCTGCTGATGCCTGAAACTGAGGTTAAATAAAACACAGACTTTATTTTGTGACACTAAGCAAAACCATGTTGCTTTGCCTGTTATAAATGGAAGAGAACATATAAGTTCAATAAGGAAACAAATAGCAACCTAATCAGCTTCCTTTCTTAGGTACTGTGCTCAAAACCAGGCAGAGGCTGGCCTCAGATGCCAGGGGAAAGCCTGTGAGTACCATCAAATCTTGTTATCCATATTAACTCTTACTATCCACCACAGAGAACTATTCCTTTTTTCTTTTCCTGTTCTTTTTCCAACATTTGGGAGGAATATCATAAACCTTAGGCAATAATTCTTCAAAGAATCAGGGAGCCTAAAACCTGACCAAATTTCCATAGATGGCTGCCAAGCCATTAATTCTACCATAATCTCAGTACCTGTCTGCTACATAGCCAATCAGACTTCAAGATGATAAACAATGAACTCACCATCTTTTTTTTCTGGCCTGGCAAAACACCCTATATGCATGTATTGAAATATCACATCGAACCTGCTGAGCTATTGCTTATTTTTCAGTCCCTTCCCATCGAGTCAATGCCATAGCTCATCAGTAAGACTTCCTTTTCCATTACCATGAGCGCTACTCTCTTCTTGCTCCTTAAGTTCATACCATAAGAAGGAAAGAGACAAAAAAACTCTAGTTCAGCTACTTACAGTTGCTTCCCTCCTTATGTGCCTTTGTGGGCATTGGGCCTCCCTACAATCTGGGAAGCTTAGAAATAAATGGCTTAGTTATTGCTTTGCAGTAATGATGGTGTTGGCATGGAGTAACTCATCCTCCTATTAAATACAATTCCTATTTTCTCTGAGCTGCTGCCGCCTCCTATATCAAAATCTATCAGTCTTTACTTCCTACAAGGATCGCAAAGTTGTGGCATTATTTTCTCAGATTAATTAATTCCACCTCCTTCTCACCCTTGCAGGATATGTGGGATTAGATTTAGAGAAGGAAGTGTCTTACTATTTTGATACCTTTTCAGCAATAGGAGATTTCCATAATACTTTTAGATGAGAAGCACCTTACAGAATTAAGAATACAAAGTCTTTGTAGGAAATACATCCTTCTGTTGTGCTGTGTGATGAAATTCCTTAGAAACCAGATAATAAATAGCAGTTGAACATGTGCATGTGCTTCTTCTTTTGCACTAAGGTGTCCACTGGGGATGAGTGTGACGATTGCTGGTGCTCACCTGCTTTGGTGAGCTCAGAAAGCAGAACCTGAGAAACAAAGGTCTCATCGTTTCCCTCATTTGTGGTAGCTCGAATGTGCCTGAGGCTGTAAGTAAACAAACTGGGTGGTAAGCAAGGGGATACAAATGAATTAATGAAGTAATAGACTCTATAGAGAGCTCAAATAATGTAATTCTTTAGAAAGACTAAGTCAAGCCCCAAAAATAAGTACCAGGAAAGGGTACTGGCAAGAAGGGAAGCTACTTGCAATGGGAGAGGGGTAGAATAAAGAGGGGAAGAGGGAAGAATGCAGACAAGAATGTACTGTATATACACAGAATTGAGAAAAATAAAGGAAGGGGTAGGTTGAGGTGGGGTGAAGATGTTGAAGATCAAGATGCATTGTTAAAAGTAAAAGCTAAACTGCTTTGTTAAAGGCAAAGAAATTAAATACATAACCTAAAAATAAAGAAGGGTGAGGGAAGGGATGGGTTGGGAGGGGCAAGTGAGCATGTTGAAAGGGGTGACATTGATTAAGATACATCATATTCATTCACTGTTTTGGTGAATGGCAACTCCTTGGTACAACTCTTTAAAGAAAATAAAAATAGCCAGACACCAGTGGCTCCTGCCTATAATCTTAGATACTATGGAGGCTGAGATATGAGGATCATGGTTTGAAGCCAGTCCTGGCAGAAAAGCCGCCATGAGAGTCTTATCTCCAATTAATCACTGAAAAACTTGGAATTGGTGCTGTGGCTCATGTGGCAGAAAACTAGCCTTGAGTTAAAAAGGATCTCAGGGAAATGTCCCAAACCCAGAGTTCAAGCCCCAAGCCAGACAAAAATAGAATAAAATAAGTAATCATCAACATCAGCATCAGCAACAAAAAAGATAATACAAGAAATTAATTAGTACGTTAAAAAGATAAAGAAAAAGGAAGAGAGATGTGAGAAGTCAATTCCACATGTGACCACAAGAGACATTGAGAACTTCCTCAAGATATTGCTTTGAAAATATTCATATTACAGTACGAAGTGATTTGACATTCAGTATTATATTTCATGGATATAAAAGAAGATTGGTGGAAAACAGAATATAATGTTTAATTCAGTTAAGGAATGAAACACATACTAGCACTACGCTTCACATTATGATCTAATAGAAACAGATCTACTTCATGATCTAATAGTAATCTAATATTTAAATATAGTCTATACAATAATGAAGATAGGCACTTCACTATTAAATAGACTATACTTAACTAAATAATTTAAACTAAATAAATAAATTAAACTCCAAATGAAAAGGAAGCCCCCAGCTACTGCTAATGAAAACACAAGAGTGGTTGGGAATATCTCTGGAAACAATTACAAAGCCATATAAAAGACTACATGGAGGCAGGGAGGATGAAATCCCAGGCTGTTGCAGGAAGGGTGCTATGTGGGGACCAGGATGGTGGGGGAGGGGTCAGTAATTCTTCAGGAAGCTTTAGACTTAGACTAAGGTCAGAGGACAAACGAACAAGAAGCTATGTGGCACCTCTAGCCTCTTACAGGAAGCATTGAGATATTTAAAGGTAAACTTTTTGCAATGACCTAAATAGCCCAGATTATTTTCATACCACCCAAATAATTAATCTCTGAAAAATTATGAAGAAGCTGTTGACTCATTCAAGTGACCAGCACCCCACAGAGGTTAAACACAATGGCTTGGGGTGGTCTAAACTCACACCATGTAAGTTGTACAAATCTGGGTTTTGAATCCTGGCTCTTTCATCTATTCAATATATGATCGTGGGTATGATGGCTCTCACTTGGGAGTTCTCAATTAATTGTTCAGTGATGCTTTATCTCACAGAACTGTTAGGTGCTTTTTACTTGAGATAGACCAGATGTTCAATACATGCAAAAATGTAAAGAGGACTATTCAGTATTTTACAAAGTGACAGTTTAAAATTGAAAGGTTAAATTTTTATCAGCAAAATTATGTCTTAATTCTCTTATAGAGGTGATTTATGTCACATACTTTTAGAAATGAGTTTAACCTGGTGGAGTCTCAGAAAATCCTTGTTGAAGGAATAAATTTATATAATTTTAAAATATCAAGTTGATTTGGATGACACAGTCAGTATCATGCAGACAAACCAAGTTGCATAATTTAAAGTATTCTGAAAAGTGTTTTCAAAATAGTTGTACTTTTCTTTTAAGCAATACTAGAGTTTGAACTCAGTGTCTCTTCCTTTTGAGTCTCTTTCTTTTGAGTCAACACTGCCAGTCCTGTTTTTCTCTAGTTATTTTTATGATAGAGTCTTGCTTTTTCCTCAGGCCATCCAGGACTACCATCCTCTTGTTTACGCTTCCTCCACAACTAGAATGACAGGTGTGTGCTACTACTACACTCAGCTTTTATTTTTACCTGAGCTAGTCTGAAATTGCAATCCTCTCAATCTCAGCCTCCAATGTAGCTAGAATGGCAGACAGCCTTGGCTAGCTACCCGCTGATTGTAATAAGATCTTGAAAACTTGAAATCCTAGACTGGCCCTGACTGTGACACCTCCCTGCCCTCCCACCTTACCCTATCTCATTCTCCTGCATAGTTAGGATTACATAGCCTCGCTAGGAAAGTTGCATATTAAATCACTACAGTAATTTTGCCAGTCATCAGAATATGATTTTTTTTCTGTTCCTTCTTCCTTCCGTCCTTCCTTTCTTTCTTCCTTCCTTCCTTGCTTGCTTGCTTGCTTGCTTCCTTCCTTCCTTCCTTCCTTCCTTCCTTCCTTCTTTTCTTCCTTCCTTTCATGTCAGTCATGAGGCTTGAACTCATGGCCCTTGAACTCTTTTGCTCAAGGCAAATGTTCTACTACTTTGAACCACAGTGCCACTTCCTGTTTTGAGGTGATTAATTGGAGATAAGACTCTCCTGCATATTCCTGCCCAGGCTGGCTTTGAACCATGATCTTTCAGATCTCAGCCTCTGGAGAAGTCAGGATTACAGGTATAAGCCACTGGTGCTCAGCGCTTTTATTTATTTATTTAAAGATAGAGTTAGACTTTACATCAAGGTCTTGTATCCAAGTAAGTATATGCCTTCTTCATAGTCTCTTCCTTCTTAAATATTGTGAGCCAATAAGGTTTTTTTTAAATAGAAACTTAATAAAACTCTCCTTGTAGTTAAGTGAACTAGCAATGAAAGCTGTGTTCCTCTGTTTTCTTAAATCTGAGAAAAGTGTTATTCTGTGGGAGAATGCAAACAGCTGTTAGAGCAGTATGTTCTGGAAGAATCCAACTGTTATACAGTGCCAACACAATGTGAGGTCATGAGATCAAGAGCTGATTTTCCAGATCAATTTTTAATCTATCTCTGCTCATCAGTATCCATGCATTTTGGGGCAAAAACATACCAATCAGAGAACAGAAGCTAGCATATTCCTTTGCAGCCCAGACAAAAAATGCCCATTAGCTGTTCTGCCTGATTCATCTCTTTTTGTCTTTCCTGTACATATTCAAAAATAGTTGGAGGGAAACTGTGGGAATCATCATCTCTGGAACACTGGCAGATCTTTCTTAATTCCATTCATGGGAGCTTGGTGCCTGTTCAAGATGCTTTGTTAAATATTGTCCTAACCGGTACCTTCATTTCCAGAATCTCTTTGGCACAGTGTTTATAATCCTAGCTCCCTGCAAACATGTGAAAAGGTGAAGAGTCAAATTATCCTTTCTTCTGGCTGTTATCTGGGATGTTCTGGATTGAGAGTCGCTGCTGAATGGGGCTGTCAGACATGAAAGAATAGCAGAGGTCAGTTCCAACAGGTTTTTTTTTTTTTTTTTTTTGAGATTCACAGTACAGATTTGTGGTTCTGGATAATTTCCCATGCTCATTCTTCTCAAAATGAGGAATCCTGAAATTCAGCCTATAGCATGAAATTATCCAAATATCAGTTTTCTTTCCAGAAAATTCACAAAGCAGGATCTAATTTTGTACTGCTCAATAGGCAAAACAGTATTTTCCCAAAGTTTGAATACATTTTGTGTACTACTCAATTATCTTGTCCAGCCTTCAGCTCCACTGTCTGAACCCAGAGGAAATGACAGGAACAACTGAATCCATCAGGCCTGGGACAAAGGGTGATTGCTGAACTCATCCTCAGGAGGAACATTTTATAAATCTTGGCCATGCTGAGGTTCATAGCTGGAGGCCAAAGGTATGTTTAGCCATCAATCTCACTTCTGGCTACCACTGGCTTTATGCGTTTGGACAAAAGATGCCAAATAATTGTTCAATTCAATGTCTTTCTACCTAATTTGTTGAGCATATTTTCTCATATGATGTAGTCCTTTAGGAGCCACTATAAATGGCAGAAAACGAATAGCAGTTCTAATCTTACATTTGAAGTCCAACGAAATTCTGCAGATGCCACTGGCTTAAATTTCTGGGCTATCAAATATGCAAGGAGAGAAGGCATAGAGAACAGACTACGTATTTGAGTTGACATGACAACTGCACCCCTTCCTAAGAACATTTTCCTATGAAATAAACCCGCTATACCTCCCCCTCAAGGAGTGTGAACAACATTCAGAAAGGTATTTTAATGCTTGGAATACAGTATTAACAAAGATGGAATCTGCAATATAGGAAATAAAACTTACAGGTCCAAAATACCCTAATTTCTTACCTCTTAGGTCAGGCAATCATGTACATAACTAGGAAAAATATAATAATAAATATAGCATAATAGTAAATAAAAATAGCATTTGTAGTTGGAGCTTCAGACTGAACATATTGGGGTACATTTTAAGTCAATTGTAGATGATGAATACAAGTTTCCCAGCAGAGAAGGAAAGGAATATGTGGTAGGCAGAATTTGAAGACAACCTCAAGGATCTTGCCCTTGATTAATTTTCTACCATTGGCTATGGGGGAGGGAGGAACCATGGTTGTAATAATATAATTCTCCCATGACTATAACATTAGCATAAAAGAAAGACATTTTGCCATTGCAATCAAGGTCCCTAAGCAGATGAGTTATCTGGGCTTTATCTCCTCTTTCGACTCTTTAATAAAGGGTATTAATCCTTTTCTGAAGTCAGAAGTAGAAGATCCTTGGGTGGAGCCATGTGACAACGATCCAAGAGTAGCTTCTAATTGCTTAGTGCAATCATGCACAAGACCCCGGGTATGTGTGTGTTGGGGGTGGGGAGAGGTGGGGGGTGGGTCACTACTTGAAGGAAACAAATTCTGCCTGCAACCTGAGGCAGTTTGGGAGCAGATCTTCCCCTAGCCGAGTGTCCTGCCTACTTCAACACCTTCATTTAAGCTGTGTGTGATATCAAGCAAAGACCATGGTTCTGTGGGGCCTGGACTTCTGACCCAGGTGACATAATAACTTGGTGGTGGTTTTTGGTCTCAATAGTGATAGAAAAATGCATACAGTGGGGAAATCACACAGACAGGTAATAACAGGAACGACCTTTTAGGTGAGAAGCTATGGGGAATGTGGTAGAAGCTATGAGGAATTTGATAGAATGGTAGAATAGTCCCACACCTCCTGTGGAGGAAGAATACCAGGCACATGTGAACCTGGCTACTCACAGAAGGGTGAGACTTATGTTTGAGAAACAAATGGTAGGAATATGAAATGCCTTAGAAGATTATGGTCTTCCATATAAGGTGAACCAACCAGGAAGCTTACAGACATAATCAAGGCCAAAAAATAAATAAATAAATAAAGTGAAAAAGAAAAAGCTAAAGATCCAAAGGAAGGTGGAGTTGTAAAAAAATGAAAGAGAGGGCTGGGAAGGTGGCTCAGTGGTAGAGCGCTTGCCTTGCATGCATGAGGCTCTGGGTTCGATTCCTCAGCACCACATAAGCAAAAAGAAAAAAGCCAGAAGTGTCGCTGTGGCTCAAGTGGTAGAGTGCTAGCCTTGAGCTGAAGAGCTGAGGGACAGCACCCAGGCCCAGAGTTCAGGCCCCACGACCAGACCTCCCCCCAAAAAAAATGAAAGAGAGAAGGAGTCTCCATGAGACATGTTAGTAAACAACCTGACTTTTGGGATCCACATGTTTTCAACATTGTTTAAATTCCTGCAAGAATACAATGGAATGTAGGTCTTTCTGCTGATGGGACCTCAAAGAAATCATCTCCTGATAGGAAGAATTGACAGAACGTAGTATCCATCCTTATATCACATAAGTGATAACAATTAATTTGTTTATTGTTTGTGAGTTCTATGTTCACAGCAGAGCAATCAGATGGATATATAACATCATTTGTAACATAACAAAAAATATACATCCAATTGAGGTACATCATTCATCTTGACTAGGCCTCTACCTCTAGACAGCCAAAATATTATTATTCCCATAAAGTAATTGAGGTGGAAGAAGCCAACTATCCTGTCACCAGGTAATCAACAGAGGGGAGAGGTTGACCAGAGCTTCATTAATCAGACCCCTGTTTTACCCATTGCACCATGAATAGCAAGCCAAGCAAATGATTAACAATGATCATTCTGGAAGATCACATTAGCTACAAGAACAGAGTGACAGGGGAAATGATCAGGATAGGACAACCCGCTCCATGACTCTGAGGATAATGTGGGTAGTGACCGAATTTTCATCTTAAGTCTTTGTCATATTTAAATTGAGGGGACTGTATAATTCTTATCAAATGAGAAAAACATCTCACCGTTGAACATGGAAGAGTTCGCCAGCTGTTGTTCAATTCCAACAGCCTTATAAAACAGATTCACAATCAGACGTCAATGGCTGTGTTCTGACTTCTTTTCCCATTTCACTTCTTTTTTATACTTTTTATTAACTCAGCCTGGAGATTTAATTATATGCAGGGCTCTAGTAGCATACAGTAGTATACAGATTGGTATAACACCTAGAAGCCCAGATGTTACATATAATACCATGATAAATATTAGTGTTATGATTTCCTACAGCATTTTTTCTTGTAACCTATCCATCCATCCAAATACCTATTTATTTATATCTTTTCTTCCTTCTTTCTTTTCTTTTTTCTTTTCTTCTTTCTTTCTTCTCTCCCTTTCTTTCTTCTTTCTTTCTTTCTCCTTCCTTCCTTCCTTTCTTTCTTTCTTTTTCTTTCTTTCGTTCTATTTCTTTCTCCTGTCTTTCCTTCCTGCCTCCTTCCCTCCTTCCTTCCTTCATTCTTTTCTTCTTTCCTACTTTTCTTCCTTTTCTTTTTTCTTTTCTTCCTTTTATTTTATTTTATTTTTTCCCCAAACCCAAGATTCACTATTTGAGGTCTTTGCTTAGATGAAACATTTGCTTTTGCACTTAAGAGTTGTCAGAAATGCTGTGGTTGGAACAGAGCAAGCTAGGCTGTCTTATGGGTTTCTTCCAGGCTTCCTTTGAAGTCACCAGGAACATGGTGCAGAGCAGGGATCCGCTCCCTGTGGAAGGCAGTGATAAGGATCAACATCCTTTAACTAGGGTGAAAATGTGTTCACTTCTGAAAATAATATGGCTTTGATTTCCAGTGATATTCAAACCTTTTAAGGATCTTGAAGAAACAGCACAGAAGCTCAGCTTCTGTTCCCTGATGAATAAGCGTTTGTTGCCTGGAAAAAGAATCTATCCTGGGGAGGGAGGGTTGTCTGTGGCAGCTGAACAAATCCCAGAAAGGATGAAGGATTACAAATGAGGCCCTGGCTCCAGTTGGATGTGATTTCAACCAAGTGTGGTATTATTTTTCCTTTATGTTTCACTGCCTGATGCCTTTCTTCCCTGCTAGAATGTAAGGTAGAACAGCACGTGCAAGCCAGATCCATGCTGTCAGAGCACTAGGGAAGGGCATGAAGGCTCTGTGCTCTCAATGTGTGGCATTTTCTTGAGGCTCCCTGAGAGCTGGGCAGGGTTACTTGTGGTTTTTTCCAGGTGGTGCTTTTTTATATATAAAAAAGCCTCCTTGAAACTCTCTAGAAAATGTAGAAAGGCTTCTCTTTGGTGCACCGTGCTATTTCTGGGGATGATTATAGAATTTCTAAGAGGAATCAACATTTTTTGGACTATATTCCAATATGTAGCAACATGATCAGCTGTAATCTGTAATCTGGCCTAACCCTAATAGAATGTTGCATCACGATTAACTTGGGAATTTAGTGTTTACATGCTTAAGCTTAATCATATTTTAACCCCATCCAACTGGCCACACACAGAAAAGGCTCCCATTCACATCCCTGCAAGGACAGCCCACAGTGCCTGCCTTGCCTCTGAGCCCATGTGCTTTTATGATGATGACTCCATCTCTCCCCAACTCTGACCTTAGCACTGGGATAGGATCTGCCAAAATCCCACAGGCTACAGTCCCACTGGCTTACTGCTCAGATCCTGTAAAGTCATACCACTGGCAAAGCTACAGAAAGGACCACACCCAGGACCAAGCAGTCCAGAGAGTTTGCTCTTGGCCCATTGTCCCAACTTACCGAAGAGGAGACATGAAATCAATAACTCTCAAGTAGAAGAGAAGTGAGGGAGAATGCTGGCACAAATGTGCATCTATTTATTAATGTTCTCCACAGTATCATCTTTTGGAGGTTTTCTTAACTCCTCCCTGGATTTGTTTGCTGCATCATTTGATAAATCCCTGGGTAGATAATTGAGCTTATCACACTGTGTTGTGTTTACACACTTTTTTTTTTACTCCACTGGTTTTCAAGTCTCTTGAAGGCACCTGCCATGCTAATTTATTTAATCGATAAACGGGTATTGAACAGCAGACAGTTTTCTAGATTCTGAAGGGGTCTGAGGAATGAAAGGGTCATCGTTCATGGATGGGGCCTCTACTTTGATGAGGAAAATAGAACTGTAGACAGTTTCTATTAAATGAGTCTGACAAATTCTAGCATGGTGCCTTTTGTACAAGCAGGGACAAACTAAGCTGTTCCTTGGGAATGCTTCAGGGTTTAGAATAACCAATGGGGACAGCTATGGCTCTGTTTACACGATCACTCTGTCCAGCAGGCATATCAAGGGAATAGCACATTCTCCTGACAAGACTGACCCAGATAGCCTAGGCCTGCCAAAGGGCACAGAAAAGCCTCGGCCCTGTTGTTCTAGGTTTGGAGTTTACACATCCTAGATCTAGACACTCAGCTGTACAGCAGTGCACACAATGTAATCTGAGGTTCTGCTTCACTCTTAGGCATCTCTTTTGGTGAGAGCGGACTCACCATCCTTCAGAAGCTGTGTCATAATGAATGTCAAGTTTTGTTTCCACCGTCTAAAAAGACTGAGCTCCTTGTTTTCTTCAAGTGATTCAGTAGTGCTGTTACGGCTTCCTTGCCATAGATTTGGTGATATAGGGGTGGGAGACAACTTGAGGAAAGATAGTAAGAGTCTCATTCATGGAAAGACAAGGTTCTGGAGGAAGGGTGGTGGTTTTTCTTCTGGAATTATGATAGCTAGGAAGATACAAACAGGACATTGACCAAGCAGAGTTTTTGAGGTAACAAATAAAATTATATTTGTTTCCTATAGTTCCTTCAAAATTTTATCTCACCTAGATCAACTTAGGTCCTAGACTCACTTAGGTCACAATTACAGAATTTATCATTAAAGTGTTGCATCCAAGATGTTCAGGAAAACTTTGTGTGCTTGACTTAAAGTAAAATACTCTTCCAGTCTGCAGGGTCAGAATGAGAGGCGACGGGAGAAATAGGAGGAAAATGGCCTAATTGATTTTCGCTATTTCTTTACTACAGACTTCTAACTGACCCCCTCCAAGCTTGTTAACTAGTTTCTGATCCTTAAGGGATCAGATTTATGGGAAGAGATGGAGGAACATTACAGAGTGAGAAAAAAATGCACACTTGAAGTAATCTATTAAGCCAGCCTTATGCTGTCAGGATGGGAAAGATTTAAAATCATCTCGCTGTGTTGCAAGTACTTTCATGGGTTTTTTTGTTTTGTTTTGTTTTTGTTTTTTTTTTTTTTTTTTGGTTGTGGGGCTTGAACTCTGGGCCTGAGCGCTGTCCCTCAGCTCTTCAGCTCAAGGCTAGCGCTCTACCACTTGAGCCACAGTGCCACTTCCGGTTTTCTGGTGGTTTATTGGAGATAAGAGTTTCAGGGACTTTCCTGCCCAGGCTGGCTTTGAACCGCGATCTTCAGATCTCAGCCTCCTGAGTAGCTAGGATTACAGGCATGAGCCACCGGCACCGGGTTTTCATGGTTTTTGTAGGCATTATCATTGTAGTTTTTTTTTACACCTTTCCTGATCCATTGTGTGGGATATATTTAGAGCCTTTCTGCATTACTTGTGAACATTCCTTTTTCCTCTGCTTCTTTTTCTCCTAGGGTTTCTCCTGCATCTCTTGGTGAGTTTCATGGGAAGAAACAGTATAAGTCCATACTAGCCCTTGTCTCACCTGAGATAATCAAGTATCTCTTGACTCAACAAACCCAGGGAGTAAATAATCCTAGCACAACCCTTCCAACCTTAGCTCACTCAGCTCTGGCTCCAACACCAGTCTTCTGTGTCCCCCAAATCAGAGAACTCTCAACAATGAATCCTCACTAAATATGGGAGAAAAGTGGTAGCTTATGTGACACAGAGACTCTGGAGAGGAGATATTCTTAAGAATATGTTCAGAACATGTTCTTTCTACTGTCAGAACTTCCTCCTGACTTCCCCAGCCTTTAAGATCTTCATCAGAGAATCTCTGAGCAGCTCAGACTGGCTCTCTGTCCTTTACTTCATCAATAATGCATGGAATAACCTCACTCCAGAATTCTCTCTGTATTTTAACTTGCTGATTTGCTAGCTACCTCAATTTTAGCAGATAATTTATGGCCTAGAGATGCCGAAGTCCCTATGGAGGGAGCCTATTTGGGAAGGCATAGGCTGAACAATCCAGACATAGAGGAGAAGACTTAATGAGACATTTTGGAGCTTTAGAACTAGCCAAATTAACAACTAGAAGTACTTCAATAACTTGTCCCATAATTTGCTTACTTAATCTCTACTTATTTGCATTCAGTTTCTTCTTCTTTCAATTTTAAACAGTATTTAGTGTTTAAACACTTTGAGGCAACCTGTGAACCAGGTTGACTAGATACATCTTTGCTGTCTGTACTTCTGTACCTCAGGACTTCCTCTTTGGAGGAACATTCTCTCCTTCACCCACTCTAGCAAAAGAGGAATGCTGATCTCTCTCATGCCTGCATGTAAGTAGCCCAATGAAGATTACCTTATAGACATTGGGAACATCTATCTCCTAGCCAGCTGATTCTTGGCTATAGAAAAAGAGTTTACCAGGCATAGAAAGAGTTATTCAGCATTGAACATTGAAGCTACTGAGTCTGGTTTGGAAGGAAAGCATTAAAACATGAGGAATGCCCTGAATCCTCCATGTCCTTCCTCTCATGATGTTCTGCTTATAGTCTCTCCTTTGTTGTCCAGATTTTTTTCCTATCTATTGAGTCCAATTGAGAAAACAGGTGCTCTCCCATTTTGCCAATTCTTTTGAGGAGGAGTTGGTAGAGGGGAGGCGGTTTTTGAGGGGAGGTGGCAAGGAGAAAGCATCTATGAGGGAATATTATATAAGTACATTATACATGTATATATGTAAAGACAGGGACATTATATGTGTAATGTGTAAATATATAATATGTATGTATGTACACACATGTAGGTGCATACACATGCAAATGTATACATATATGCACATGTGTATAAACATATAGGCATGCATATATAACATACCCGGGGTGAATTTGATGACAGGGCACTGTTTGTAAGTACCACAATTAAGCTCCTTGTTCAACCAACATTGAGAAAATGTTTAGAACCATGAACAACTAAATTATTTTGATTGAAATGTGATAGGACTCTAGGAATGTGATAGGAAGTACTGAGACGTGAATGAGAAGAAAACTGGGTGTAAAAGAACCAAGTTGTTTCTGAAAGGCAAGGGAAGAGATATTGCAGACTACAAAGCTTCGCTGCCATTTCCTGTGACTTTTCTTTGAAAGAAAAGGGATGAGGTTGTTCATATGGCTTCCTGGGTAGAGACTACATTTCCCACCTTGAGGTCGATTTAGTCTTATGACAATTCATTTGTTGGGTTTAAGTAGATCTAAGTTGTGCCATTTGGGGGCCAAAGCCATAGAGAGCAGGAATTCTCTTCCCTTTCCTTTTGTTTTGCTGCTGGATATACTTACGCATAGCTTTGGCTATGTGAACAGTAAAAGTCTGAGGGGTACTGAAGCAAAAATCTCACCAACAACCAGGTCTCTGAATGTTCATGTGGAGGAGAGGTAAGGGTTATCCTGGAAATCTTACTTCAGACTGCTACACACACAAAAAATAGTTTTTAAACTCATAATCCCTGAGGATTTCTTTATTACACCAGCCTTTCCTTATTCTAGTTGTAACTCCGGCTTAATGGTAAGTGGCACCCCAAATAGAATGGCTAGTAGGATATTTCCTGTGGCTGAGAAAACCAAGGAAATTAGGTAAGAGGTGTCTGACATGAAATTTAAGAGGTGTCGGATTTGTGTCATGTGGCAACTCTCTTTGGTTATCTTAACATCTAAATTTGGGAAAACCTTTTTTTTTCTCAATGATGCTTTTCAAAATGGAAAATGGAAGGGATGGAGAGCTGAGAGAAAAAAGCACTTGGAAAAAAATAAGACAAAAAGAGGAGACTGGGAATTCACTGGAAGCAAAGACATTGTAGGAAATGGTAACTAGAAGAAACCCAATTTCTTAAATAAATAAAAAACTAAATAAAGTCCAGAAGACGGGACAATGAGACTAAGCAGGCAGTAGATACTGAGTTATCTCTTTCTCTGCTATTTAAATCCTCCCTGCCTTCCAAATATCATTTTCTCCACAAAGTACAAGCATTCACATGGCCTCCACCCTTGGATCAACACAGTAAGAGATATTTCAGGGGCTTTCTCCAAAGCTCTGGTCCCCAATAGGCAACCCTACACATCAACTATGACATTCTGCGTTGTATTAAAAGAATAATTTATAAATATAATTTAAAAGATTTTTACTAAAGTATAAAGTTCATTTGTGGCCTATTATCAGAAGTTCCCCACAGTGAAGAATGAATTCTTTTTAGAATTTTCTGTTTTCAAAATGGAATTTTGAAGTTTTCCTATGCCAGGAAGACATGACATATACCACCATCTGTAGGTCACAAGCTTCTATTAATGACTAAAAGAAGAACCCGAATTCCTATCTCCCCTCCCAGAGATATCAGATTATAAACATAAAGTTGCTTTTTAAAATTTTTTTCCTTTCAGGAAAGAACTCCCATTTCACCTTCCTCGGCAGTGGAAGAAGTGGGTCAAAACAGCAACTGCTGATGAAAATTCAATTTCCAAATACATTCCACGGCATATTTGTGGAGAGAAATGTTCTTTACCTTTTGAACTTTCAGATTGCTGGCAAACACAAATGGGCAAGTTTTGTTGTTTTAATTAAACAGGAAAAAATATCACACCCTGGGCTTGGCCAGTCACCAAAGTTAGACTTTTCATGGCTATTCCTAAAGGACCACTACACAGTCTTGTGGCTGGATGATGGCAACAGGGACCAGGCATGGTTATTGTACTGCAAACACTTAATGCCTTCTTAGAAACAAGGGTCCAGGGAAGGGTAGGGAGGAGAAGCGCAAACGATTCATTTGTTCTGGGTAGGCCCATAACCTTACACCTTATTGACTATAAATCAGAATCGTTTGAAAAATCATCACATCCCTTTTCTGTCTGGGCCTGTGAAACTGTTTCCTTTAATCCAGTAGAGAGAGAAAGATGCTTGTGGTTTCAGAGCACTGGGATATTCCATTCTGTGCGCCACATGCATGTGTTTTAGTTAATGATGTGTGTGTCTACTGAGGTTTATGACCACCAATTGTTGCAAAGCTCTATCTGACTCCATTCTAGTCCTGGAGAAGATGAGAACATTCTAACCATATTAGTCATCATGTTCCTTAAATGAAATTAATACACAGGAAATGTTTCTCTCTAAGAGCACATAATTTGGCCAATAGCCACTTCCTGGTTTCAGAACAACCTCACCACCACCGACTACCACTACTCTGAGATAAAGTTTGAAAAGCATAGCTTTTATGGTGGAAATGTCACCATGTTGCATAAACTCCAGGTATGTGTTGGCATGCATGCACCCTGCAAATATTTATTGAGCAGAGTTCCTTAGGGGTCAATAGAATGAACTATATGGTAGTTATTCCTTGTGTCTAGAATTTGCTCAAGATGAATGAAAAACAAATAAATAAGCACAGGCTCTATTTTGTTCTTTAAAGGATATTTGATTATTGAACTATGAAAAATAGCACTCTTTTTTTTGTTAGAGAGTTGAAGATTAGAAAGACAACAAAGGTAGATATAAGATTCAGAATCTGAATCCTTTGGTGTTGGTGTATCTGACTTCAGATGGTCTAGCCAGATAGGAAGACTGTGTCATGTCCATCCATTCTTGGTCATTTAGGATCTGATTCCAGAAAATCCAAGTCTGTTATTATCTGTCTAATTCAACAAAAGCCTAGCTTAAAGGGCCTAGCCAGTTAAAGAGCAGACACTGAAGGAAAGAGTCACCAATCTATGGAGCCAATTTATTTGTTATTGGGTTAAAATTAAGTCTTCATCTGTTGGTGATCAGTTTTACATGTGGGCTTGGCAAGGCTCCAATACTCTATTGTTCAATCACCGAACATGTTACTGTGAAGGTATTTTGTAGATGTGATCAATATCTGCAATCAGTTTGCTTTTTATCTCAAAACCTAAGTTCATTTTCAGAACACTTTTAAGCTATAGATCAAATTCTATGTGTTTATTGTGCACAATGTATGATAATTGGAGATATCTAGCTATTATCTATCATCTTATCGATCTATCTATAGTAGTATGGTTAACTCTAGCTAACTAAGAAATACATGACCCAACATAGCTATCATTCCTGTGGTGAGAACATTTACTGCTTACTCACTTTACATTTTAAACAATAAAATACATTGTCATTTATTATAAATGGTTTGCTTGAACTTATTATTACTTTGGCTAAGTCTCCTCCTCCCCAGTTCTACTATAAACCACCCCACCAATTATTCTTTACTTTCATGAGATGAATTTCTTTTTGTAGATTTCGCATATGAAGGAGATCTTAAGGTTTTTGTCTTTTTGTGCCTGGATTATTTCACCTAATCTTCTAGGTTCAACTATGTTGTTGAATATAAATGAGTTTTTCCTGAACTTTACCTGTGGCTTGGCTCTGCTTATGAGTTTCCAGTCTGACATATAGTTTGGGACATACCTCAGCCAGCCTCCTTTATCACAGAAGATGATCCTTTGCAACAGACCACTCAGTAGATAGACAGACATAGAACCCTGTCTGACACTAAAGCAATAACTCATCAGCAGTAATGACAGTCAGATTAATACTTTTTACCCCTAAGTATAAGACTATTGCCCACAGGTAGTCTGCAAGATTAGAGATCACTTTCAGGGTATGTCTATACCACAATGACAAAATTTTCCACCTCTTCTCAACACAGTATCCCAAGAGCTTTCTGAAATGTAAATTTGATTCTAGCACTCCATGTTTACATATTTCATACTTTTCTTTTATACTCTTAGTAAATATCAGACTCGTTGCTACATCCTACATGACTATATCATATCTGACCTCTGATTCCTTGGACCATTTTACCTGACCTCTCATGCTTGTTTTGATGCTCCTGCCTCATTGGGCTTATTCTCTTCTTCATGTATGCTTGGTTAGGTATGCTTGTATGCTTTTCATTCAGAGCCAGCACTCGGTTCCTTGATATTTGCTTTTTTTTGTTTCATACTACTTTTAACCATCTACCATAGGAACTATCTATAGCTACATTCTAAGTCTACCTTCTCTAAAGTGGGCGTGGTGGTTTATGGTTCTAATCCTAGCTATGTGGGAGGTAGAGGTAGAGAATCAGGAACTGGGCAAAAATAAGAGAGTGTTCTTGAAAAACAAACTAAGTAAACCAAGTTGGGAACATAGCTGATGTGGCAAATTCTTGCCTAGCAGGTGCAAGTCTCCAAATTCAAACCCCAATATTCCCAAACCCATGAAAAAACAATCTGTTTTTTTTTTCTAGAGTAAATGGTTCCATGAGAGAAGGACTGCTTTAACTTCTTTCTCTGTTCTATCCGTAGTACAAGCACAAATTAGGCAAGCAGTTATTTTCTATTAAAAATGAATAAATAAGTGAGCTTAATTCAGTAATGACTCAGCCAAATGTATAAGTTGAGAGCAATGATTTTTAGTTTTGTAGGGGATATGCATACCTCTATACACTCGGAGATACTGTCTACAAGAGTATTGACTTGTGAGTCAAACTTTTTCAAGTTTTTCTCCTCCTCAGTGTCTGCAGCAGTGGACACATTATTCACCTTTTGTGATTCTGCATTGCTCATCTTACAAGATTCACCCCTAGAGTTATCTTTGATGGATTCTCCTGCAATGGTTTTAAAAGAAGCTATCTTAGTGTCCTCTGAAATCCTCAAATGTATGTCACCTGTGTGCTTCAGACTGGGTTGTCTCCTTTCAAAACCACATATCTATCTCTCCATGAATGAGGAAGTTGATCTGCTTCCTAAAGCAATTAGCATGATGATTCTACTACAGCAGATTTCACTCCAAGTTGCTGGAGAAGTAAATGGATAGCAGCTCTCATTTGAGTGTATCCTCCACGGCTCCGTGAGTTGGAAGTGTGGTCCTAAGGCTAGTGACATTAGGAGATGATGAGACCTTTAAGAGATGAAGCCTCGTGGGAGGTGGTTATGCAACTGGGAGCACTACCTTTGAAAGTGATTCAAGTAGTTCTTATGAAATCCAAGTTCTTGCAAAAATAAGTCATTAAAATAATAGCCTGCCAGATGCTGGTGGTTCACGCCTGTAATCTCAGCTACTCAAGAGTCAGAGATCTGAGGATCGTGGTTTGAAACAGCCTGAGAAGGAAAGTCTGTGAGACTCTTATCTCCAATTAATTATAGAAAAAAGCCAGAAGTGGTGCTGTGGCTCAAGTAGTGGAACGCAAAAGTAGCTCAGGCTAGCCTTTCCCCAGTCCCTCTGCTTTCTATCTTCGGATTCCTCTCTTATTTTCTATTTCTCTTATCCATACTTACTTTGCATCATCACATTTATTTCATCTATTGCATATTCATCTGGGCATTGATTGACTTTCCATGTCTAGCACAAAGTTAGCATTCATTAAGTTCTACAGCTTAACAAAAGTGGTTGATAGCACTGCTTTTTGTCTGTCTAGGTATGCTAAATGTTTCTTTCCTAAGTCTGGTTGGATAGCTATTTTATTCAGTTACAACTAATTTTTTCAGTTATACAACCAAATCCCTTATATACACATACCCACCCACCCCACACCATATATATATATATATATGCATGTATATGTCATGTATATACTATATGCATACAATTTTAGTGGTGGGAGGCAAGATGATACTACTTCCATCTCTAGACAAAAATATAGTGTCTGTATATTTTAAAAATTTGGTCAAATTATTTTTTCCAGAGTAATTTATAGAGGCTTTTAAAGTTATTTGTAGAACTCAATTTACAAAAAGATGTTTAGGCCAAATTCTGGAGGTAAACAGTGCTGAGAGTTGCACAGCAGTATAAATGTACTTAATACCACTGAGTGAACTTTAAAATGGTTAAATGGTGACGGGCTTAGGGTGTAGCACTACCCTAAGCAAACATAAAGACCTGGGCCTGGCACTAGCACCATGTTTATGCATGTGCGTGCACGCACACACACACACACACACACACGTGTGCAAAGCTTGAGTTCAATTCCTAGGACCACAGAATGAAATGGTAAATTTTATGTAAGGTGTATTTTATCACAATTAATAAAATAATAGAATTATTTCATCAAAAATACCTGAAGCCTACTGATACAATGGTATTTTTCTTCTATATAAAGCTAGGAGGTGAGTCATGTGATTCCCTCCTGAGGAGAGCAAATCCCCTTTTCCTTTCCTCTCCCTACACTTCAGCTCACATGACTTCAGTCGACCATACATGACAAACCCCCCCCCCAACCTTAGAGAGAGAGATACAGAGATGCCAGTAGAGAATGACTTGCACTGTTTAGAAGAAACTTATTAAGTTTCTATGACAGTTCCCATCTTGCCTCCATTTATTTTCCAAATATGAACACACAGTACTGTTTCAACATCATGCTCATATTCAAAAAAACAACTCTATACAGGTCTTTGGAACAGTCTATAATTTCACATTGAATGCTACTATCCACGGGAATCTCAGCCCTCTTCTACTGTTATTTATTAGTTCCTACATTTATTGCCTTTTGAAAATACAGAAATACCAGTGAAATATAAAACAGCTTAATTAAACTTTAGATGTGGCTTCTGATATGGCTGGCACAGAGCCATGGCATACCGAGATTCTCAAATAGCATAATCTAATTGATTTTTTTTTCTGGAACACAGAGGTCATAAACACACAGTAATCTGAAACACTTCGTGTCCTGCCAGCTGGCTCCTCCTTGTTTCCAGTTTCCCTGCACTGTAATTTTGCTCCCATTTGTGAGAAACTATGGATTTCTCCACTTCGGTAGATTGTATTAAGTTACATGCTATTCAGTTGAGGTATTTTTTTTAATGAACTAATTACATGTTAGTTAATAATAGAACATTGCTTCAACAGTCAACTGTCGAATATCACTTTTAAAGAAATGAATTCAACCTTGTAGTAGGGGTGTCTGGGAATAAGACTGACCTATGAAAACCATATGATTACCTACCAGGCTTGCTCTCCAGTTATAAATAAATTGTATAGGTATTAGATGTCAGTATTATTAGCAATAACAAAATCAGCAACAAAGATACCATCTACAAAATTTAGATTTCAGAGTGTTCCTTTTCCCGGTTAAGTGTTTTCTGTAATGTATTCCAAGCTTAGATGAAAGTTGAGTCATACTAGACAGACTCCAATCCAAAATTAGGATGACAAAAGTGATGGAGTGACTAACTTCTATAATGTTCACCTTTAAAGTCAGCTACTACTTCTTCCACTTCTAATTAGATCCAATGGTTAATCTGAGTTTGCTCAGATCAGTGGTGATTTTGCAGACAGTAATGATCATTCCTTAAAGAAAGCATGTGCCTTTCTTGATGTATTGGTGGTTCTGAATTTGTCAGTCCTCAGATCCATTCTTCACCTGCTTCATTTCACAGAGGTGGGTGTCTCAGACTCCTGTATTAACTGGTGTTCACCTGCACCCAGACAATAGATGGAGAAACTCTAGTGGGAACTGGAAAACTATAAACAGGAAGGGAAGTGTAACAAGAAAGGAAGTGAAAAGTACAAGATAGGAAGTTGGAGACAAAGATACTTCTTTCTCTCCTTTCACCACTGTCTTTGGCAGCAGCTGCAAGTCATCTACCTTCCTGGTTGGCTCCCCAATTTCCAGTGTCCAGTTTAGGATGGTATCATCTTTCTGCCTTTGCTAATTGCTTGGTTGCTTCCCAGTCTCATTAGATTTACAAGCCTTTTTTTTTTAAAAGAAAAATAAGTTTTCTATTGTGAGAATACTGTACCGAGGAGAGGTTACAGTTACATGAGCAAGGTAATGAGTACATTTCTTATCAAGATTTGTTGTCTCCTCCTTTGTTTTTCCCCTACCATCCCTTCCCTCCCATCTCCACAACTACACTTCCCCACCCCCAGCCCCCTAGTCTAAATTGTAAAGTTCATTTTTCTACATAGCATCTTGTACATCTCATTGTTGCAATGGGTCCACTTGTATCCCTGTTTAAACAATTTGTTTTCTCCCTCCCACCCACAAATTATACCAACATCAAATATAGTGAAAACGGATTATACCGTGGGGGAGAGACATAAAAGAAACAAAAAAATCACGTGGTACCTTATAAATACGTTAGAAACAATAGTAAGAAAGAAAAAAAAAACATTTGAGTCCTTATCTTGGGGATCATTTCGCTTAACATCATCATACTTGACCTTTTCTCCTTGTCTCAGAAATATACCAGTTATTGCAAATAAGGGAAACCATGGGACAAATGTTTCTTTGGGCTTGGCTTATTTCACTTAATATAATTTTTTCCAAGTCTTTCCATATCCTAACAAATGGGGCAATGTCATTCTTTCTGATGGGGCATAGAATTCCATTGTGTATATATACCACATTTTCTTGATCCATTCATCTACTGAAGGGCATCTGGGTTGGTTCCATATCTTAGCTATGGTAAATAATGCTGCAATAAACATAGTTGTGCTGGTAGCTTTAGTATGGTCTTGTTTGTGACCATTTGGGTAAATGCCCCAAAGTGGGATTGCTAGGTCATAGGAGATTTACAAGCCTTTTATCACCAGTGTATCCAGTTCTTTTGGTTAAAGTGTCACTGCTCTGACCATTTGATGACTATTATTTCCTGATTGGTCATGATTGAATTACAGAATAAATCTCACAATCTTTGAGACGATCTCCATTTGTCATTTCAGTTCTCAGCATTTTAAATCACAACTTTTGATGTAAAATTATATAAAGTATTTTTCTTCTTTCAAAGAATACCTTATGTTTGACAGTCGAGAGCAAAAGCAGGGAATAGTGATTTATAAAGTACTGTAAATTCTGCCTAACTTTCTAGATTCTGGAGTTCCACTCTTCCTACACAGTGGGGCAGGCATTTTTGGTGAGCTGTCTCTCTCTCTCTCTCTCTCTCTCTCTCACACACACACACACACACACACACATATACACACACACACACACACACACACACACAGGGACATGATGTCATCTCACACATTGTATTACAAACAGGTTTAATAATGCATTGCTGCATCTTAAACCCTGAGATGTAATGCCCTGTTCCAGCAGCCAGACCCGAGATCCATCTGGTAGACCTGTTAGCTAATGACCCCAGGAGCTCAGCATATTTTTCCCCATTGAGACACAGCAGAAATGACTCTTACAGACTTAAAAGCTCATTTTTAAAACACAGAGGTGATGTCATCACTAAG
Source organism: Dipodomys ordii (assembly GCF_000151885.1). NCBI lineage: Eukaryota > Metazoa > Chordata > Mammalia > Rodentia > Heteromyidae > Dipodomys > Dipodomys ordii. The sequence goes on along the minus strand of NW_012267242.1, from coordinate 6,689,961 downwards.
AGGGTCTTTTCTTTGTGCTTTACTTTTTTCTCCCTCTCTTTATTTTTTCAATCTTCTTTCTTCTTCCTCCTTCTCCTCCACTCTTGTGCTTCTGAATCCTAACTTGAGGTCACATAGCTTAAAAGTACCTGGAAATATGTTGGCATTTGCCATAGATCAACTAATTTTAAAAACCTTTGCAACACTGTTCTTCTAAGGCTTAGAAGTATCAATGAAGAATGAGGCCTCTAACACCATTGTGGAATACACATGACTTTAATGGGGCAAAAATGCAACCTTTATAGGTTTTTCTAATCACTGTGCACCCACTTTTCCAATACAGAACCATGTTTGACTCTTCTCCTTGTGCAACCACAGAGTGATCTTGCTCTTTGTTTCCCATCCTGTTGACCCCAGACATCTAATGTGCCACCTAAACCCATCATTTTCAGAGTATTCCATAAACATTCTGCTCTCTCGTGTTGGTTGTACTGTTCCTCATTACTGCTTTCACTGAAAGATCTGACTTAGTCTTCCAAGTTTCTCAATGAAAACATCTCAGATCCTTCCAGGAAAAGAAAAATACAATAAACAGATCCCGAATCAACTATTCTCTCTCTCTCTCTCTCTCTCTCTCTCTCATATTCAACTATATACAACATATGCATGCATATATGTAATACATATTTTGCATCATATTTTAAATATCAGGGATCAGAAAAACTTCAGATTGTCCCTCAATCTGAAAATGGAAGGCAGTAAAAAGATAAATGTATGTGATATGTATCTTTTCAAGAATAAATATAGCAAGAGAGAAAGAAGATAGACAATTGGTAAATTATTTGGACACTGAGCAAATGGTACAAAGACAGGAGTAGGGAAATGAAACAACAATCCTGATATATACCATACAGACTTCCAAAGCTCAAAATTTGGCCTCATCCAGTACCTTGAGAATTGAGTCTCAATGGAGAAGATAATGGTTAAAGAATATTTTTAAGGAGTAGGCAGATAGTTAGTTCCTGACTTCAATATGTCAGGCTGTCCCTCCTTTGTTTATTATCTAGAAAGTGCAAAACACAGACTTCTAAGTGGCAACAGGCACAATGACTGGGTTGTATAGATGGCTTACTGGGAAAGAAAAAGTAACCTTATGCCTACTGAAAGCAAATATCTCTTTCTTGTGTCCATTTGGTGCCCAGATTATGAGCTGCCAGGCAGAATGTTGGAATAACTCTTCCATGGGAAATATTTCCTTGCCAAAAAGGAAAGATAGCAAGGTACAGTGCATATTCTGTACTATATAGTAAAACTGACCTTAATCTCTATTTGTGCATTGACAACACCAAATCAGCTTCTGAATGCTGTTCTCTTAAATAACAAAATGACCAGACGTTTGTAGAAAGCTTCGAGAGTAGAATATACAGAAGAGAAAAGCAATCCCCATCTCTCACTCACATGCATCACACAAAACAACTTGGCTAGGGTAAATATTTGCAATGAGAAGAAAACTTCAATTACTACGATGATTTTTGACTAATAGCAACAAGGAGTTAAAAGATGAGTGAGACCATATAATGAGAACCAGAAATTATTTTTTTCTTTTTCTTTTTTTAATTGTGAAAATACCATACAGAGGAGTTACAATTACATGGGCAAGGTAATGAGGACATTTCTTATCAAGCATTGTTGCCTCCTTTGTTTCCCCTTCCCATCCCTCCCCCGCTACACCCCCCTCCTTCCTCCGCACCCCCCCACCCCCGCACCAAAGTTGTAAAGTTCATTTTTCGACATAACGTCTTGTACATCTCATTGTTGCAATGGGTCCACCTGTATCCCTATTTAAATGATTTGCTTTTTCCCTTCCCCTCCACAAATTATAACAACATCAAATACAGTGAAAACAGGGGTTATACTGTGGAGGAGGGACATACAAATCAACAAGGAAATATCTTATAAATATGTTATAAACAATAGCAAGCAAGAAAAAAAACATTTGAGTCCTTATCTTGGGATTCATTTCACCGAACATCAACTTATCAGACAGTTTCTGCTCGTCTCAGACATATACTAAAGAGTGATAAGAGAAAAAAGATGTTGTAAGTAGAAGAGGGAGATGGATGAAATGGGACTACTGCAAGTGGTGTGAAATCCAAAACCACAAGAATACCAGAAAGAATTGAGAAAAGAGAAGAGGAAAGCAAAAGTACAAATTCTCCAAATCGAAGAAAGTGACATATAGCCCCCCCCCCCGCTCAAATGTCAAGTACCTTCAAGAGAAGAAGTTCTTGTTCTTCTGAAAAGAATTCTGATAAAATATTTTATCAGAATTTTACCTGGGTTAAAATTTTATCAGATCCCTGGGGTGACCAAAATCACAGATGGGTTGACCTACAGCATTTTCAGCATAGAAGATGTTGTTGGGATGATAGGGAATTTGTGTATTTCTCAAGGCATCTAATGTATGTACTCCGTCTTGACTGAGAGCAATTACGTATCTGTGAAACAAAGCATCTGAACAAGATGTTAGCATTCTTAGTTTCTGAATCAAGATATAGACTTAGAAATTTGAATATTCCAGTATGAGAATTGACAGAAACTCTGTGTCCAACTATCAAGAAAAAAAAAGGTTTTAAATTCATCAAATTAGCAGTTTGTGGGACTATTGTATCTACTGAGGTAGACCCTGAAGTGTGAAAATAAGCAAATAAGGTTGAATCACCTGGTCTTCAAATTGGCCATTCTACCTCCATGGAGAGGCTAAGAGATCTGGTGTTAGTCACATTCCTTTGCTGTGACCCAATACCTGAGAAAGTAACAAGGAGGAAGGATTTACTTTGGCTCATAGTTTCAGGGGTTCTTGCCCATGGTCCCTTGGCTCTGTTGTTCTGGGCATGTGCTTGGTGAAATAGAACCTCATGGCAAGAGGCATGTGCTGGAGCAAGAATGGCCCAACAACTTGCTCAACCACTTTGGAAAGAAGTATGGAGGTTCCTCAAAAGACTCCACATAGAGCGCCCCTTTGATCCAGCAATCCCACTTTTGGGCATTTACCCAAATGATCACAAACAAGACCACACTAAAGCTACCAGCACGACTATGTTTATTGCAGCATTATTTACTATAGCTAAGATATGGAACCAACCCAGATGCCCCTCAGTAGATGAATGGATCAAGAAAATGTGATATATGCACAATGGAATTCTA
>NW_012267242.1:6646025-6686340 GCF_000151885.1 Dipodomys ordii | reverse complement strand
GAAACAAAGGATGAGGCTACAATGCTTGATAAGAAATGTACTCATTATCTTGCCCATGTAATTGTAACCCCTCTGTACAGTATTTTCACAATAAAAAAATAAAATATAAAAAAATAATTAATGGGAAATATGTCTAGCAAAAAAAAAGAAAGAATGGCCCAGCCTCATGGTAGACAAGAGGAAGACAGAGAAACGGAGAGTAAATAAGGCTATTCTTCAAAGTCCACACCCTCAATAATCTACTTCCTCCAAGGAGGCCCTACCTTTCAATAGCTGCCAACTTGGGACCAAGCCTTCCACATATGAGCCCTTTAGAAAAACACATTGTATACCCCTGGATTCACGATGGCTTATAAACATAACTACAGTCACTTCATGGAGCTTACTTCTTAGTTCAAAAGTCAAAAGCTCCAGAGATTGAAAACTAATTATATCCATGAACTATTTTAATAATAAATTATTTGCTTCCATGTCAACTCAGAGTGGTTGGATGGATTTACCCTCATTGTAGATTTAGCAAACATCTCGAACTAGTTTTTAAGTACTTTTGAATTTTTCTAACCCAAGTGTATTTAGCTAAGCACTACCCTTTACTTTTCTTTTGCTTTTGATCCACACGTACTTTATAGGAAATGTTGCTCACGCTGTTTTAATTCATTTACGTGATCACCAAATTATTGTTCTGAAGAGAATTTTGGTATCCAAGAAGACTTTTCAACAAACATTTTAGAAGCCTTTGTTTTTTTAAATAACAGGAAGCTGCATTTTTGCCAAAAGCAAATAAATCGGAAGCTCAAGAGACAGAAAGTTCCCCTCCCCCCAAAAACTGAACTGGCAAGGTTGAGAAGGTTCTAAACTTGGCACCTCACCTTTCTTCATCCTTCTGTTTAATGTGGCTGTTTGTCCTCCACTCAAAAAGCAAATCCCTAAATTCAGTCTGGAATGCAGGGCGAAATGGCAAACAGGAAGAGAAAATAAATAAATGGAGGTGACATTTAAACAAGTTTTTATTCCCCAGCTCCTTTCAGAGAAGCCAGAGCAGGTGATCAGAAAACAAAAGCAGCATTGGTTCCTTTTCCTCAAGATCTCCATGAAAATCTGATCAAAGGCACACCTCCAAGGCATTTTTACTCACCTGCTGTCTTCGGCCCTTACTCTCTAATTCAGTGCTGCCAACCTTAGGCAGGAAGCACAGGGTTTACCCCCATTCAAAAGATGAGCCTGTTCTAAATCTGAACTCAGCTGTAAATCACCAACTTTGTTGCTTCCAAAAGCTAGAAAGCACTTCAGCATATGTTTCTGACTCTGCCAAAGGGGCTCTGCTCAGTTTTGATTCACTTTAGGTCCCATGAATATTTGCAATGGTGTGTGTTGCAGAAGGCAGTGTGGGTGGGCAGCACTGAACAGCCCTGTACCATACCACAGGCCAAACGTTTTTTGGCTCTCCTTGTAGTCTTTCCCCTGGTATTTTCAGATTGCTTTGCCGGGTGCTTTGGTTCCCAGAGGTAGGCATGTCTGAAATGCAGTTTCACTTCCAAGTCATTTAAACAAAATCCAATGCCCTTACTTTCATATATTCCTCATATGGCAGATGGGGAAAACAAATCTGCATTTTGTCCTTTCTCATTCTCATTCTAAATTTCATTTTCTGTCTATATCTGGCCCTAGAGTATACCAAAAGGGGCAGAAGAGAATCCAACAAAACAGTGATATAGCCCATTGGGACCCATATGGGTTTTAAAAAAATGAAATACACGTTTTTATAAAGCTCTTAAGTTCAATATTGCATTCTATTCCTAAGAAATCTGACGAGGAAGCTGAAAATTATTTAGGATTTTGCTCGTCTCATACTGGATTTCAAATCTAATCAATCCTAATGTCTTTTAAGTTGTAAGACACATAATTTAAGCACTTTTGTGAAGCTATCTCTGAGGCACTCAAAATTCCACCATATTTAAAATGATCAAATATTGCATATGGAATTTTCACTAGGAAATTAAGCGACAAGCCAGGCACCAATGGCTAGCGCCTATAATTCTAGCTACTCAAGAGGCTGAAACCTGAAGATCACAGCTGAAAGCCAGTCTGGGCAGAAAGTCCATAAATTCTTATCTCCAATTCACCACCAGAAAGCTGGGAGTAAGGCTTTAGCTCAAGTGGTAGAGTGCCAGCCTTGAAGAAAAAGCTAGGCCCTAGGTTCATGCCCAGTACAGGCACAAGAAGAGAAGAGAAGAGAGGTGAAGCGGGGAGAAGAGGGAAGAAGAGAGGAGCAGGGAAGAGAAGGAAGGAGAGGGAAGGAAAGGAGAAAGAAGGACAGTGGAGGTGAGGGGAAGGGACACAAAAGGGAGAGGAGGTAGTTATACTCAGTTCAATTGCTAAAGCATGCTTCCTACCTGTTGCTGCCTAGAATAAACTCTATCCACCCTTATGATGAAAATTGTTCTTTTATATATACCCCAATCTCTTGGAGAAGCTAAAAAGGCAAGGAACAGAAAGAAAACATAACTTGGTATTTTGTGTTTTTTTTTTCACAAAGAGTAAATTTTCCTTTCTCTAAATGAATAAGAACTAAGAACAAAACAAAGTTCTAGGCATTTGTCAGGGAAAGACTAAAGATCTTTTAGTTGCTGTGAAGACGCTTCTGAAGAGGGTAAAGTTTTATGCCCTCTAAGTTAAGGCTGTTCCTCTATTGGAAAAGCAGTAACTGAACAACTCACCAGGCATACGCAGAGAGACTAGTGCAGTCCAGGGAGTTTGGGTTAATAAAATCCTGTAGTTTGGCAAAGTAGAAGGGGGATGGACATTATACTGAAGGATAACCCATAATTTGCTCAGTTGGAATCTGCATAGGAAGGGCGCTGAATAATTCTAGTTTATCTAGACTAAAAACAAATAAATAAATAAGCAAAACAACACACAAAATCCAAAGGCAAAGCTGCACATATGGACCTGTACTTGAAAATCACTGTCTTTATCTCTCATACAATTCCAAGGTTCCTTTTCAAAGAATTCTATTTTACAATAAAAAATCAGCATGCTTAAGCCCAGTGTCTACTGTCTGGGCAGATCCAAAGTGGGAGGTAGTGATGTGCAGGAGGAACTATTAATATTCCAACACTATATTAATAGTCTTCATGATTAACATGATTAACTAGATGGGTTAGGTGAAATGTTTTTCTAAAAGTAAAATGTGCTATTTTAAAATTACACATTTAAGTAAGACTACAAGTCCTAACCACAACTTTTAGTCATGTTAACCAATACAGAATATATGCACTGCTTTCCTAATTAATTTACAAATACATTTTTGCTCTGCTATTGAAAATATTCTGTTTATAGAAAGAAAACTTAGCCAGGTGCTGGTGGCTGAAGAATCTCAGAAGGATGACATCTGAGAATTGAGATTCAAAGCCCGTCGAGGCAGATAAATCTGAGAGACTTATCTCTAACTACCAAAAAGATGGAAGTTGAGGTGTGGTTCAAGTGATAGGGAGCCAGCTTGAGCAAAAATGCTAAACAAAAGCATAAGGCCCTGAGTTCAAGCCCCAGTATTGTCACCCCAAAAAGAAACTAAAACAAATGAAATTAAAATCAGGCAGCAATCTTCCCCACCTCAATACCCACAAGAGTTCATTATCCCTCTATTATGGAAAGATACATCAAAAGGCATAACCTACAATAGAGGAAGCTAGCCTTCTTCTGAAACCATAGCTTTCAATGCCTTCATTTTGTACTTCCAGTACCTAGCACTATGAGAAACAGACATTTGTTGTTCAAGCAGTCCAGTCTACCTTTTTTTTTTGTAGTAGCTCAAATCAATTCAGATACCAGGGCTTAGGTAGAAGTGAGAATTGTATAGATTGATAAGACACCCGCAACTTAGCCTTGAATATCAGTGTATAAGGATCTTTCCGATATCTGTCCATTGAAATTGGATGCTAAGAAGAGGCAACCAGTGTAGGAGACAAAGAAAGAGACTACTGTCATAGGAATCAGTGAAGAATAATGTAGCAACATGGAAGGCAGGCTCAACCATGTCAACCAGGGTCTAACTGCTAAGAAATCACATAATGAGAAGAATGAAAAGTGGGCATCAGAATAACACAGTGCCTGTGTGACCTTATCAAGAACTATTCTTAGGAACCATATAAAAGTGTAAATGAAATAATAAATGCAGACAAGTTCAATTACTTCATTGTATAGAATTCATGTCTGAGTCTAGTTATGATTGGAGTATATAAAAGAATTCTAAGTCAAGGCCGATCTCAATGGGTGATTAAAACTTGAGTCAGAAGTTCAAGAAGTTGTACCTCATTCCTCCAACTGCTCTTTTCCAATTGGTCAAATATTTCATTGCCTTAGACATGCTCCCATGATGAGTTTTGCTTCAAGGTTTTTTTTTTTTTTTCTAATTTGGGAAATCTGTATAGGATGATTTGGAGGAAAATATGAGTTGATTATTTGGCTGTTATTATTTTGGTAAATAATTTTAAGAGTTTGAGCTACCTGAATTCCTCTCTTTAAACTCTTTAATTTCCTTATCATCGCAATAAACATTTTGTTGAAGTCTGAGGGGTTAATTTACTCCTCTAGTATAAAACTATGCCAAAAAGCTATAAAGTATTTTTCTCTAAATGGCACTAACCAATCAATGAACGAATTTCAGACCACTTGTTGAAAGAGTTGACCTATAACCTCAAAAATAAAACTTCACTAAGCTAACTAGTATGAAAAAAATTACATAGGTCACTAAAATAAGTGAATTAAAAGAATAATCAGTTGGAATAGTTCTAAGAGATTGAGATTCTTTCTCTATAATCAAATTATATCAACAACTTGAGATTTCACAATATATGACCCCCAAAAATTTAGAGAGAGGTTAATGAGTCTAATCAGTAAACTGTACTCTCTTCTCCCAAGGACTTAAAATCTAGCTCTATTTGTGTATCAAATTTAAATTTACTATAGTTTCTGGTAAAACTTTAATTGATTTTAAAATGATAATAATTACAGATTCAAGTCTTTACTTTTTATTTCTCAGTATAAATACACCAATACTAGTGGAAGCTAGTGTAGAGGCTTATTTGGGTATAATCACAGGAAGGGCCAGAATTTCAAGATGGCAGCCTCAATTCTGTACCAATCCAGGGCTAATGAATGCAAATAATTAAGCTCTGAGTTGTTCACAGCATGCAATTCCATCTGAATCACTGGAAGAACTAATTATCTTTTATTGCTTTATATGCCATGCAAATTTAAAAAGGAAAGATTCCAAAAATGTGTCCCTAAAGTCAGACACAAAATTAATGTTAAATTTTGGCAAATTTGCTGGGTGCCGGTAATCCTAGCTTCTCTGGAAGCTGAGATCTAAAGAACAGTTTGAAGCCAGCCTGGGTCTGATACTCTTATCTCCAATTAACTACCAAAAAAGCCAGAATCAGAGCTTTGACTCAAATAGTAGAGTACTAGCCTTGAATACAAAAGCTCAGGGATAGACCTTGTCCCTGAGTTCAAGCCCCAGGATTAGCATACCCCCCCAAAAAAAGTAAATTAAAATAAGGGTAATTATTTTCTTTGAAACTGGATAGTTCCAGTGTTGTAGAAAAAGAATAAGATTCTAGATTTAATTCAAAAGCTAATATTTATAAACACATATAGTCCAGTGAAATTAAACTTCATACATAGGATCCATATTGTTAATATTCTGATTCAGTAATAAAATCCTCCTCTTCTACCTCCTTCTACTCCTCCATCTTCAGATTTAGTGAAGAGGGTTATAGTGATGATGGATAATACACAAGTCTTTATACACACACACACACACACACACACACACACATACATAAACTAGTATCATTGACCCTCCAGTGCTACCCTGGGATTTCCCTGTGGATTCTGAGGTGTGGATCCACTCGGTCCTCACTTGGTCTCCATATGCACACAGCCCAAAATACTAAAGCATAAAACATCAACTTTGATTGCTGTGAGCTATGTGTGGAAGGACCCGCTTCTCCTATTCCTTTGTGTCCACCTCCCTCATCTATGCACTACCCTGGGTTATATGTTTAATGGCCTCACAAAAGATGATCATAGGAGGGGCTGGGAAGGTGGCTCAGTGGTAGAGCGCTTGCCTTGCATGCCTGAGGCCCTGGGTTCGATTCCCCAGCACCACATAAGCAAAAAGAAAAAAAGCCGGAAGTGGCGCTGTGGCTCAAGTGGTAGAGTGCTAGCCTTGAGCTGAAGAGCTGAGAGACAACACCCAGGCCCAGAGTTCAGGCCCCAAGACCGGACCCAAAAAAAAAAAAAAAAAGATGATCATTGGAGTTACGCTCTTAGTACTTAAACATATACTAACAGCTGCATGACATGGCATTACTTGCTTGCTCTCCTTACTGTGTCATTCAATCTGGCTCTTATGGTTTATATATGTTACTAAAGCATGCACATTTTTGTTTCAGTTTCTGTTTTCTGAGCAACATATACCAACATAATGTGTAACAAATCTTTGACCCTTCCATTAGTAAAAATTAGTAGAGAACTGACTAAATAAAACTTCCACTTTGCAGAAAATATCAGTTAGAAACACAGACATCAGTAAGACATGGTACATATCATAATCTGCTCGCCATAAATAACAAGGACAACCTGCCCTGTCAACAAAAGGCGTTCCTTGGTCAACTAATCAGAAGGCTTCTACCCTATGAATGGATTTCCCTTGTCCGTTGTCTTCCATGGAGATAGAGTTTGGAAAGGTTGCAATTTCTGGGGCCTAACTATTTAAGCAGCCCACTTCCTGTTGATGTGATTCCTGGATCCCTGGGATTATCTTAGGGTTTCAGAAATACAGGCTCTTTTGGCCAGTCTTTGAGTTGTTTTGGCAGCACATCTCACTTAAAAATGTAGTAGGCTGCTGGTCTGTTTGCTTTGGGTCTACATGCTTGTGATCAATTCCATGGACCAGAATCAAAGCTAACTCCTTTGTCAGTTCATGAACATAGGCAATCCTATCTCTTAGGATTATATCTATTCTTACCAATATTGGACTCCACTATGTACAGAGGGAAGGCCCTAGAATAATGCTTATGTCTAAGGAGAAGGTTCTCCTTTATATGGAGGTAATAGGATTTACTATCTGATTCATATTGTATGACTAGGTGTTTCATAGCTGTTTGTAAACTGGCATTGTATACGTGATAGGAAATAATACAAATATCTTTCAACATAAACACTGTGACCTCAAAGAAGAAAAAATGGATACCTCTCTTCTTTACTAATACCATGACCCCTTGCTTAATGAGTATAGCCATTATCTGGGCCTATGCTTTGAGGCAACTGGAAAAACAAAATAATGCAAAAAAAAACACCTTTTTGGATGGATACCCAAGTAGTATATTCCTTGTATTTGGACTACTCTGTATCTTTGTCTTCACACCAAGAATATTTCATTTGGCCAAGAATATGAGCAGAAACTTGGGAGACAACTAATCTAATTCTTATTTCCTGCTTCCTTCCCCAGATCTTGATTTCTACTGTCACCAATCATACCAGGAGATAGACATGAGGGTGACATTTCTGTCCTGTAAGATTCCAGATTATAACAGTGGACCTTCTGGCAATAGGTCTCCTAAAACTTAGTCTGTTTTTTTTTTCCAGTCCTGGGGCTTGAACTCAGGACTGGGGTGCTGTCCCTAAGCTTTATTTGCTCAAGGCTAGCACTCTACCATTTGAGCCACAGTGCCACTTCTGGCTTTTTCTGTTTATGTGGTACTGAGGAATTGAACCTAGAGCTTCATGTATGCTTGGCAAACACTCTATCACTGAGCCACCTTCCCAGCCCTAGATCTAGTCTTTTTAAAAAAATATTTCACGTCTCATTCTAAAGGCAATTTTCTAGATCTACCTTAAAAACAAATCCCTTGTTGAGAAAGCTTTTTCTCCATTGTCTACCATTCCCTAGCAGGTCCAGTTGATCTACCACCATCTTTCCTCTGTACATATCATAATACTTTCCTAATTTGATGTTTCATTTTCTCTCCTTTTTAACCTATCATATTTCTACATTAACTGGAGGTAGCCTTGTAAGATCTAGATGGAATCATGTTATTTTTGTGCTTCAAACTCTCTAGAACCCCACCCATCACAATTTGAACAAACTCTGTCTGCAAGTTCACCTGTAATGCCCCACATTGTTTATCCTATCAGTGTGGTCTTGCCTACATCACCTAGCTAGTTATTCTGTGACATACCAGGAATCATACTTGGTGAAGTATCTGTCCAGGAAGTTTCTATCATAAAACCTTTTATAAGAGCACCTGTCATTTTCCATTTTCTTATGGTATTTTATCTTGAAAGATTCATATACAGTTTTCTTTTTGGAGTGATGGTTCTCCTAATCGAATCAGTATATAGGTTAGAATGTAATATCCATGCAGGCCCCCAGGGCCTTGTCAGACAGCCAAAAGTCCCCCACAAAGGACACTATGTGGTACACTAAGTGCTTAATAAGTATTGTTTCACATAGATTACCTTGAGTCTAGGCTTGTCTCATTTCAGGATCTTTCTTCAGGTCAAAAAAACCCCAGAAACAAACCAAAAGCAGCCAAATGCTGCAGTTTTATTAAACGTCAGTAACCACTCACAGAAGTCAAAACATAAATTGTCTTGCTGATACATTTAAAAAGATTGCTGGGCACTAGTGGCTCATTCCTGTAAACCTAGCTCCTCCAGGAGACTGAGATCTGAGGATCATGATTTGAAGCCAGCTTGGGCAAGAAAGTCTGTGAGACATTTATCTCCAATTAACCACTGAAAAGCCAGAAGTGGAGCTGTGGTTCAAGTGGTAGAATACTAACTTCAAGCAAAAAAAGAATTCACAGACAGTACCCAGGCCCTGAGTTCAGTGCACACGCAATGCACACACACACACACACACACACACACACACACACACACACACACACACACACACCTACGCACAGGGGTTGATAGCTTCCTACTCTGCCTTAACAGTAGCTCCGGACTGTTCTCTACCTCTCTTCTTCACTCAATAAATTTCATATTAAAATGGAGATGAGTAATATTGCTACCAAATTATGGTACCAAATCATATATTATTAGAATATTTAGAGATGCAAGCATTAGAAATTCAGATTTGACTTTACTGGAACAACAAAAGACATTTATTAATGGAAATGGTACATAAAATAGTTCTAAGAATTTTTGTAGTAAAGAAAGACTGTGTTGGGGTCCTAGTCTATGTCATCTGTTTTCTTCTAGACATATCATTAGTTTCTGGCAAATTACTCTCAAACTAGTATCATGGCAGTCATTGTTCAGAGATCCAAACTTGTACATTATAAATTTGGGTAATTTTAATCCTATAGCTGTTTCTCATGAAAATAGAAAGACTCCTTTGCATGTGGTATTTCACTCTTTGGTTACTATTACTCCTGTGAGAAATTCCTTTAGGTCTTCTGCCAAGTCAACTTCTAGCTTAGTCAACTCTTAAGTAATGTCTCAGATTTTTCACATTTATTAAAAATCTTTTCTGCTGGGCATTGGTGGTTCATGGCTATAATCCTAGCTACCAAGGAGTCTGAGATCTGAGGATCTTGGTTCAAAGTTCTTTGAGCTCAGGAGGAACAATCTGTGCATGGGTGATGGGTGTTATCTACAGGTGTAAGTGTGCATGTGTAGTTGGTCTTTCGTATACTTAATACTGCATAACTCACACTTGCTTATCTTTAAAGACATCTTTGCTCTGTCTATGCTATGGCCAATAAAGACATCTATTCCTCTATCATCACGTAAACATTTGCCATGATTACACAGAAATATTTGTCTTATTATTGGCCTGGAAAATGTTGCATTGGAGCTGCCTGTACAGTAGTTCTTGCAATCATTTAATATGTCATCAAATGTTGGTGATTAGTGCACTAATAAGAATGAAAACAGAGAAGAAGGTGGTGACAACTGACAACATAATGGGAGACAAATGGAAGTCATTAGGTGTTTGCTAAGCTATTGGTCTCTAGCCTTATATACTCATTAGCAAATGTGTTTTATGAAATGCAAGAAAAACGAAGTGTAAAATTTAAAAATGTAAGTACAGATCTAGAAATATGTCCCAGCAGGAATAAGGAAGTTCTACACAATTTGGGTTCAAGGATTTCAAACTCCTAATTGTAGCGAGCATAAGGAAAAGAACAGGCAAATCTGGGGACAGTTATTTTCCTTTCTCTTTTAGAGCACTTTGATTCTTCTCCTTCCTACCACTGAACTTATCTGTACTGCCTCAGCAACTGTCTCTTACCCTCCATTTCTTCTCAGACAAATCCTGCTAGCCACCTCATTGACTCACTATTGCTCTAACCTGGAAATTGCTCTAACCCTGGAAATTTGCCAGGAGGGTTTGTACACAGGTTCAGTGTAACCTATAAGCTCACAGTCACTGTGGCTTTCTTTTCCTTACTCCCATTTTTCTTATCCCTGTCTCAATATAGTGAGTACTACTTTCTACCCTGGAATATCTTTAAGATGAAAAGTGTTAGACATAATGGCACAAATCAACTGTATCAGACTCTGTGTCCATTTATCAGGACTGATCATGGTACCATGTTTCTCAACCTGTTCCCCAAGAAAACAATGACCTTCCTAGAGGCCAAACTAACCAGGACCACTCTTCAGCTTCCTGAGTACAGCTAGCTCATCTGCCCTGACACATGTAGTATTGGCCATCTTAATGCATTCATCAGTGTATGGAGATCTGGAAGAGATTTTCACATGTTATTTTCAAGTTTATTACTTACATATTTTAAGTACACAAAGAAAAGCCAGGGAGCTCAGAATAAAAAACATAGTACCAAAACAAGGATTTTACACTCTTCCAGGTCAATTCTTCTAATAAGTAATTATTGAGAAACACACACACATATATGTGTGCATATATATATATATATGTATATATATATATATCAGATGAATATATCTTCCTCCCATGTATACTTTAATATGCACAATTTTTAGAACAGGACTACAAAGAGGCATGCAAACTATAAAGTATTGTGGCATACAAACAAATTTGATGTACAAAATATTTTAATCATATGATCGATTGGTCATTTTATAATATGTCAAGAACTCTTTTAGAACTATTTTAACAGAGAACTATTTGTAATACATGTGATTTTTTAAACAGGATCGAGTTAGGCATGTAAATCAAAAGTCACATTTCCACATGCCCAGTGTTATGCAGTGGTATGAGTAGAATGCTCAGAGAGCCCTTGAGGTTGACAGGGGACAGATGGGGCCCAGCATCTGCAGCTGCTTGATGGTAGGCTTGAAACTGCCCATAAAAATTCAGAGGAACTAAAAAAAAACTCATTCCAGAGAAGAGTGAAAATGTGAGTCTGAATGATCGTCACCATTAAAGAATACTATAGAGAATGTAATCTAGGATTATGGGGTTAGAGATATGAAATTATTAAAAGAAAAAATAAAAATAAAATAATAAAGGGGGAAAACCAAGTCCACAAAATTTATTTTAGCATGTATTCTTGGTTATAATTTTAAATTCCTAACAAAATTAGGGTGAAACAGGCTATGTGGGTAGTAATATAATGTTTACAGATTTTAAAAAATGGGAAGATAGCAAAGTTTGGAAGATAGAAAAGTTCTATCTCTGTGGGATATAAATTGCAATCATACATTAAGGAAACTGAGGGATAGAGAAGCTAAATCCACAATGCACACACGAAATACCTATTTTTTATGTATCCAGTTATTAAAATTTAAAAAAACATTTTATTTATCATGCATCTCTACTTTATCCTAATGTGTATCATCAATAAATTTCTACTTCGTTTGGCAGTGCTTCAACACAAAGTAAATATACATATCACTCAAGTTCAAAATATTTTGCCCCCTAACTCAAACATTTTCAGCATCTCCTGCAAAGATATGACCTCAAGTTTTTAATTATGGCTGACCTGGGCTATTTCATATCTACAGCAATTGAAAGAATGCCATTCATGTTAACCACAAGAGGCTTAAGAGCATGAGCAAGCTGCTGCATCCGCATTCTTGGCGCTGTCTGATAGCAAGAGAGGCGGTTCTGATACTCCATGGTAGAGAGTCAGAGGGCCCTCTCACAGGGATTTACAGGCAGGAAGGTGAGTCACCTGTTAGTCCCCAAGCTCCTGGACTCCTCCACAATTTCAAGAATGAGGAACTCAGCACCCACAGCTTTTAAGGACAAGCTGAGTGTTTGGATCAATGGACACCCACATAAAACATCACTGACATGAGAAAAGGGAAAGCCGTTCTTACATTGTCTCTGAAACCTTGGTCCCACAAAAACATTTAGAGACATAGCTTCCCAACATCCTGTTACTTTTAGAATATTGTACCTTCCAAGTAAAATTACTTTGAATTTGTTCTAAGGTACCAGGCTGCATGCATGCCTCAGACATTTAAATTATGTCCTTTAAGAGAGTCACATTTTATTTTTCAGACCTTTAGGGGGAAAAAAACTATTTAATAGGCTATTTCACTGTCTTCAAAGACTTCTAGGTTTCAGAAATTAAGTCTTCAGACATAAACCATGTGTCCTGGGTTCCATATTATTGTGCTTGTGACTATGGAGTAGTAAGCTATTCTTGTTTCTGTTGGAAAGGAAGAGAGAAAGAAAGTGAGAAAGGAAGGAAAGAAGGAAGGATGGGAGGAAGGAAGGAAGGAGGGAGGGAAGGAGGACGGGAGGGAAGTACAGAGGGAATGAAGGAGGAAAAGAAAAAGAAAGGAAGGAAGGAAGGAAGGGAGGAAGGAAGGAAGGAAGGAAGGAAGGAAAAGAAAGAAAGGACTGTCTATATTTACAATCTATATGATAACACCAAGCTTTATTTATACAACACCCCAAATTCACTGATCCTGATTTTACTTAGATGGCTCAAAGAAATTTGCTTTGTATAGACTCGATGAAAATTCAGAGGGCCCTGAATTGAGTTTCCTCACCCATGGTACTACCTCTGACCACAGGCTGAGATCTCTTTTTGAAGGTCCATCTTCAACAACAAAGCACGGAGGCACTGGTGTTTGTGAAGATGTTGCATAACATGTATGAGCCTACCATTAATTCAAAATGAGTAGGTTTTGTTGAATGGCAATTTTCCCAGAAAAGGAAACAGAACTCTGGTATCTGTCTGAATCTATATGTGCAGAATACCTGGTCTGTTCTTGGTTTATCTAAACTTCTGGCCATCACCTAGGACTTCTCACACCTATATTTGCTCCCTCAGTCTTAAGACCAAAATATGCCAAACCCATGGAAATTAACCTGCCTCCCAAGCAAGTGGTATTTATAAAAATCTGATTTTTGTCCACATCTTAGAGCTTATTTGTTCTGTCTTAATTCACTTGGTTTGAGACACCTGGAGATTTATATTGATAGTTAAACCTCAAGCTTAATATTATTCATATGTAGATGTAGTTATTAAGCCCTTCTATGTTACAAATAACATCTAAATAATTAATATTCATGATTAATTGCAAAATTAATCTGTTACTATGAACTATTTAGCTTATTTTTAAAGTTATTTGAGGACTAAATTAAATATCTACACATAGGATAATTAGATATCAACACATAGGATGAAGTGAGGGTTAGATGCCTGTTCAATAAGAGGAAACTTTATGGCATGTGATACATGAGATATCCAATAATATGAAGAAAGGTCCCTATTAGAACCCATATGTTTACCATAAATACATTATATTTTAAAATTAATCTCCTTTTATGTGTTTGCATTCTATCATTTCAAATGGACTATAAGATCCTGGAAGACAAGGACTATAACTAATGCATTTGATTCTTCTTAAAAAACAACTGTATATCTTCTTTAAAAAATAACCATATATCTTTAGTTTATCCAGGTTCAATGAAAGGCCTGTGTGTCACTCAGGGACAGATTGACACCATGTTTTTCACTGGGAAGTCTTACTTCCAATAACCTCAATCATTCATTGGAATTAGATGGTCCTTGATTCTAAATATTGACTTCTGTAAGTTACAGATTCCTAAATAATGAGGTTTAATTTATTCCCATGTATCTGTGTAACAAAAAAGGGAGATTTTAAAAGAGCATTTATTTTCTATTAGTGAATCAGCAAAACAGAGATGTCTATGTTCAATCATCTTGACCTTCTATATTCTAAGACTGAAAAAACACTCTGAAAACACTTGCTATGCTTTGTCACTGATACTCTTCAAAACACTGACATTACATGCATGTGTTAGTAAAGCTACATTTGGAAGTAATTAAAATTATAACTTATTCAGCTTTGCTGACACTAATCCAAGATCAAATCCATTTTCTTAGTGTTAGATTTATGGTTAACAACTGCAATCGCATGTGTTTGTTCCTTTGCTTAGAGTAAGAACAGTATTTCTAGACATAAGTACTTTTAGTCCCTTCAAAACAAGGCACGCTTCTGTTTCCTGATCTGACACTCACTCTACCCTGCATCTCCATGTGCACAAACAACATTTTGTCAGAGGAAAACACCATTAGCCATGGTTAGGAATTCCTACCTCCAAGTAAAAAAACTCTACTATGTTTTTCTCCCTACAAGCAACAGCTGTGTGAGATGCCATCTTTCAGCAATGCTTTGTTGGCCATAAACTTGTAATTCTCTGCAGGTTATCAGATGTCCTCCTGGAGCTGAGTTGTCCTAGAGTCAAAGGCTTCTAATTCTCTGTTCACTATTTCTTTTACCCATCTGGCTCCCACCAGATTTTGGTAGGAGTACACAAATAAAGCCTCTGGCTTCCCAGTAGGACCATCAACACACTCTCTAGTCGGAGGTCAGAAATTCTTCTTCAGAGTACAAATCTGGATCCCAGATGACTTTTGTTTAGCAGGTAAAGCATATTAACTTGCTTGGCCCTAGTGTATTGGTTCACTAAACCTACTCATAAATACTAACTAGAAGCTGATTTTTTGGTAAAGCAAGCCAATCCCTACCCATAGATATTCTAATTTAACTGGTCTGGAACAAGACTAGTTTTCAGTGGTAACAACCACTCCCAGAACAAACATGGCACATGGTCAAATGCAGAGAAATTTGAAAGCTGTCTGTGGCACCATTCACCATGGTTAGGGATTCCTAACAATGGCTGTTGCCCCTGAGTAGTGGCAGGTAGCAGGTAAATGTAAGTGGTAAAGGGTCACAGAGAGAAAAACTATGATTAACCTTTCCAACTCATATGTCTCCAGCCTCTGTTAAGATCAAAACAGTCGACAAGGTCAATGGGATGTCATTAGATGTTTTTGAGTTCCTATAAAGATTAACAAAGGCATTATTCAAGCCTGAGACATAAACACAAACAGTATCTGGTACAAAAGGTCCTTAACTTGATACAACAAAGACTTGGGCCCATTAACCATACCTTCGTGGTTAGGTTGACTCAACCGTCATTTATGCACTGTCATTCTGTAAACCACTCCTAGTCTTGTGATGCTATAAATAAGGACAATATATAGTTTTTTTTCCTTGTAGCTAGAATATTCAAACCTTAAAGCCTAATAACATGGCTCTCCCCTTACAGCCTACCTGTGTCCATTCTATTGATAGCGTATTATTTTCTTAATGAACTCTACTGCACCATCATTCCACTTCCATGTCTTCCCTCAATTCATCTCACCTCCAGGAAAAAGGATCAATGCTACTCAAAAGTTTCCAAAGCAGACTTATATTCATACTTTCACTCTCTTGAGAAACTGTCATAAGCATCAACACAGAGTTGTGTCATAAGCAAGGAGATAAAGCAAGGAATATCCAAAGGCACGTTGGCCCAAACTGATAAAGAGTGAATACTTCCACCAGGGTATTCAGAAGAATCATAAAGCAGAGCTAGACTGATACTGAGAAACAGGTATTTAGAAGTAAAATTTCAAAAAATGGGACCAGGCAACAGACAGGTTAAGAATTTCTCTTTATGTGATTTACAACACCAAGGAAAATATTTCCAAATCTTTACCAAAGGAGGCCTCACTATGCCACATGAAATAGAGCAAGATGTTTGCTGAAGGTGTCTTGAAAGAAAAGCAGCACAATGGAACCCAATACCAGACAATGGTCCAAACGGTTAGGAAAAAAGATCTAAAATGTTAGGGAAAAGATCTAAAATGTTAGGAATCAAATTGATGGAAGAGATGGTTCAGGACCAAGATATAAACCATGAGAGTTTGCTCATGTTCTCTGTATTTCCTGTATCCTTTGTGTGTTCCAGGACTGGTAACTGCCACTGAAAGTTGTGATTCATGGCAACGGGCTTGAAATCAGAATCAACACAACAAATCCATTGTAAACTGGTTCTATATCATCAGCAACACAGATAAACAGAACATCTGTTTCCATCAGGAATTCTGATATGAAGAGCTTCTATTGAGACGCATATATTGGGTACCAACAGTCAAAGTTCATATGCTTGAACACCACCTTAATTTCATGTGCATAAAGTGTCTGTTCATATATTTTGCCATCTTCAATTGAGTTATTGGTTATTTTCTTGCTATGTTAAGAAAAATAGTGCTTTTCCCATAAAATAAGTTTAAAGTTTTCTTTTTAGTTTCTAGATCTTCTAACTTGTATATATCTTTCTACTTTAAATAGTTTTCCCATGCACAACACTTATATTTGCATATAATCACATTCATCTAACATTTTTACAAGTGGCTACCTAGGCCTGTGGCTGTGTTGGTCAGTTTGACCTGCTATAACATGAAAGAATATATTTGGGGGTGCTGAACAACAGAAATTTATTTCTCACAGCTCTGGAAATGGGGAAGTCCATGAAATTGAGGCACCAGTAAGTATCTGGTCAGTGCCTGCTTTCCAGTTCATTGATAGCTGTCTTCTCCTTGTACTCTCACTTGTGAGAAGAGGAAAGGCTATCTCTAGGTTCTCTTTTATAAAGACAGTAATGCTATTGATAATTGTTCCTCCTCCATCACCTCCCAAGGGCTGCGCCTCCAAATGGTACCCCCACTTGAGTTAGATGTCAACGCATGGATGGGGGATTGATACCGTCTATGGCAAGGACAAACTTTATTCACCAGCTGACAGTTTTCTTTCCTGAAACCATATAGAATCAGGGAGGAAAAAGTCACGCCCATGACAAGCAAGTCTGTCCAAAGCCCAAGATGTTCTCACATAAAGAAAGGGAGATTTCAGAAAAAAAATAAAAAAAGAAATGATTTTACATAAGCAGAGGCATTTCTCTTGCTTTCCATGTTGATGATTCATAGGTGTAGATGCCTTCTTGAATCCATTTTTTTGCACTGGAGTATTTGTCAATCAGAAAGAAAGTGAGAAAATGAGGAAATAAAGTGAACAAGTGAAAAAAAGAGGAAAAAGAAGAAAGGAAGCAAATGGGAAGGAAAGAGGAGGAAAGAGAAAAAAGAAATAAGGAGCGAGGGACAGAAAAAAGTGAATAATGCAAGAAAGCTAGGAAGGAGAAAAGAAGGAAAGAGAAAAGGGGAAAGAAAGATGGATGGAGAGAAGGAGAAGGAAGGAAAGGGAAGGCAGGCAGGCAGGCAGACAGGAAGGAAGGAAGGAAGGAAGGAAGGAAGGAAGGAAGGAAGGAAGGAAGGAAGGAAATGAAGGAGAGAGGGAGGGAGGGAGGAAGAAAGGGGAAACACAGTAGTGGATACCTACCAATCAGAAAGTGCAGCAAGAACAAATGCAACAGTCCAGATTTGGAGCCAGGGTAGTGCCAGGATTGATGGCCAAGGCTCTCCTCACCTAGGCAACAGTTGGTAGGCAGCACTTGTGGCAGTGTCTAAAAGCTGTTCCAGGGCTTGGCTGGGGCAGTATTTGCTGAATAACTAGGCCAGTCCTAGAGCCAAGATCCACAGCTCAGCTGCTGTTACTGCTGCTGAAGAAGGCTCAGAGATCATTTTTGCTGAGTCAAATCTTTCTTCAGGGATTTAGAAAACAAATGAAGCTCTGAAAAGTGGAAATTCTTCTGGACAATTCTTTGGGAAACAATGCAAACTGTTCTTTGGTCTTCTGACCAGTGTTTGTTCTTACATAATAACTTCAGCCAAAGGTAGAGACCCCACCTTCATGATCGATGTATGCCTAACTCACTCTGGAAGAAAGTTCCCCAGTGTTAGGCAAAAACAGTGGAGTTAGAGAAATGAAAAACTGAGAAAAAGAATAACAAGGAAGAAAAATGTGCATCTAGACATATATTTCTAAATGAAATACAGATGCACACAATTTTCCATGCCAGCTAGTCTGCTATGTATAAATAGGAGGAGCTCAAGGTAAACTACCAAGAAAATGACTCATCTGGGCAAGAATAAGGAAAGAGATCAAGTGTTCCTGAATTATTAGTAACTTGAAATTATAGCCGTATGAAGAGACGCTTCAAAGCAGCATTCTCCAAGCTTTGACCTCTGGTGAATGCCTGACCCAGCAATGACTTTAGGGAATGAGAGCCAGTATATTCCAGAGAATGTTTAATATGTCTAGCCCACATGTATTTGTTCATTTTTAAGATGTACAAAATAATTTAACCCTTTCAGAAACTGTTTTAACTAAGCTATGGAGATTTGAAAATGAAAATTCTCACTATGTGTCACCTCCTCTTCACTTAAACAAACAAAAACACATATATATTGGACACCTACTGTGTGGGAGATACCGTGTTAGGCTGTTAGCAGGAATAAATATGGTACAAATAATAGTTACCTCCTCTAAAAGGCATATAGAAAACCCAAACATGAAAAAGAAAGTAAAAGATGAGGAAGAGAGATAAAATGGAGTTTCAAAATTCTGCTACTTACCTGCCATCTAAAGTTGATATAACTTCAAGGTCAGATGTCACTGAGCTCAAGGTCAAAGGCAAAATCATGATACACTGTACAGGCACCAAGTGAGACTACCTGGGATAAAGTGTTGTCTTGACTAACTTTTAGAAAGATAATGTTTAAAGAGAGACCATGGGAGGCCAAGCATTGTGCTATATGCTATATCCCTTAATCTCATTCTATTATGGGAGGTAGAAATGAGAGAATTGTCATTCAAAGCTAACATGGGCAAAAAGTTAGTGAGACCTTACCTCCAAAAACAAAAGGCCAAGTATGGTGGCCCATTGTACTTCCAGCTATGCAGAAGGCAGAAGTAGAACAGCTCCAGGCAAAACGATGTGAGACCTATCTGAAATATAAACTAAAGCCAAAGGAGGTTGGAACATGGCCTCCATGGTATAACGTATACCTAGTAAACACCAGGCTTTGAATTCAAACCCTTGTATCACCAAACCCAAGTCAACAAAAATAAGTTAAAATTTTAAAGAGAGCAGGAAGTTCGGTTCTTCACTTTCATGAGTTACTGAACACTTAGAAGAACTAAGTGACCTCGTGTAGCTCACATCTAGGAGTCAAACCAGAATCTGTGGATTCCCATCCTAGTGGTCTTTCTACTATGTACTCTTTAATGTGCATGATCCAGGGTACTGTTTTTAATAGCATGATGATGTACTTCAATTATGGGGATGCCACAACTGAATCCATCTCCAAGGGCCATCCACTGAGGAACAGACAGGCAAAATAAGGCAATGAGATGTGTTATACAAAGGAGATAGAGTATTTATTATTCTATGCACAACAGGACTGAGCCTCAACAGTCTCAAGCAAGTAGAAAGAGACACTACATAGAGCATGATTCCACTTCCATGAATCTAGAAAACACAGATCTATCTACAGAGACATGAAATAGATAAGGGTTTGTTTGGGCATGGTGGTAGGAAGGAGTTGACTACAATTGAGCACTAAGGAATCTCATGAGGATGCTGGAAAGTTCCAAATTTGAATGGAGGCAGTACTTACATGGCTTATAAATTCACCAAAAAAAATCACCACATTCACCAACAATGAGTGAATTTTACAGTACGTGAACGATGCCTCCATAAACCTCTTAAAACAAAACAAAAATAAAATGTCGCTCAGTATTTAACATGTCTACACTAAGCTTTCCTATTTTACACTGAGCTCCAATCAATCAATCAATTACAACCCCAACCATTTTAGTACCAATAAAAATTTAATCTGAGCAGACCAGCATGCCAACACAAACAAAATCATTCCTCAGTGCCAGGAATAGAATAATATGTGGCTGAGAACTTTTCAGATCTCAGTGAACCATAAACATAGACTTCAAGTGACAGAGACTTGGATTTATTTATCTCTTTGGTTATGGAACTACCTTAATTGTGGCTCAAAGTGACCTATTTATTTATCCTGGGAACACTATTTTAAAAAGCCATCATGAGCAAATTATGACAGACACACTAGAGAAGTGAACAGAACCTCAGAGCAGAATACACTTGAAGACACATAAGTACATAAGCATGGAGAAATGTACACAAATCAGTACTGGTTAAGAAGCTGCCTAGGTGTTAATGCAGATCTCAGAATGGAAACCAGTATCTTACCATGTTACAGCGGCACATAATAACTTCCTCCAAACAAATGCAAAACTCAGAGCTTAAAAATAAAGGTGAGGCCCAAATGCAAGACGGTTGCTGAAGTAAAAGAGGAAAATTTTATCTGTGAATTTTATAATAATACAGGTTTTTGCTCTTCATTTACATAAGTATCATTTCACAAACTTGAGCCTGCCATTCTCTATCCCTAGTGCCTGGTGCCCCTTCAGTTGGCAAAAAAAAATTAAAA
Source organism: Dipodomys ordii (assembly GCF_000151885.1). Lineage (NCBI taxonomy): Eukaryota > Metazoa > Chordata > Mammalia > Rodentia > Heteromyidae > Dipodomys > Dipodomys ordii. The sequence continues at coordinate 6,665,602 of NW_012267242.1, read as the reverse complement.
AGCAGATATAAGGAGGAGGCTGCAATGCTTGGTAAGAAATGTACGCATTATCCTGCCCATGCAATTGTAACCCCTCTCTACAGTATATTCACAAATAAAATAAAATTAAATTTAAAAAAAGCAGATATTCTGCAGACAGACAAATTTCTGCACATTACCACAAACAAGTAAAAACTCCCAAAATCAGTGAAAATATCAACTTGCTATGGAGATAAATTTAGTTTGGAAAATTCTCTTTATGTCTTAAGAATAGTATCGAACAAGTTGAGCCATTTCTCATTTAGTCTTAATTTTTAGGGCTTCATTTCCCTTCAAGAGGATTTAGCTTACCTTTTTCTCTCTCGTTCATAATGGCTTCTCCATGGGTTCCAAAAACTCAGACCCATCACATTTACCAACAATGTCACATTCTGAGCACTGTAGACAGTCAACTATGTTCCAAGAATAAATGAGGCATGAGAGAAAATTAACATGTTTTTGTTTTTTAATGTTTTCTGTGACATTAAATTGACCACAGGCCCAAAGCTGGCATTCTAGTTCAGTTTCTTTGCCTCTGTGCTTCTGTTATTTAAGTCCAGATAACTTTTTCTTGTGTAGGACTATCTTAAGTATAATAGTGTTTTGCAACATTTGTAACCTCTATTCACAAGATGCCAGGTGTACCCACCACTCTGAGAATATTGCAGTCTAAACTCTTGAGGCATTACCAGATATCTGATGGGAGAAGAAAGTTGGGCTCAATTGGAGAGCCACTAGTCTAATTAGAATGAATGATCCAGGAGAAGACTGGACCAATGTCTATTATCAAAATGAGAACATTCTTACCTATATAATTGTGTACTTATCTTGGTAGCTGGTTTGACTGATTAGAATGAGAGGATGGATACAGAGTTTCTCTTAAAAATAATCTTAGTGCTATATTAAATATCACAGATAGATTATTACACTTGCTCCATTTGCTTGTAACTTTATATGCCTAACTTGCAGATGAAGGAGTAAAGTTTGGTAAAAGAAAGACTACAACAGGTCACAATGCAGTAAATTGATGTAGCTTCATTCTTCTCAACTAAAACACATGTTTTTATCAGTTGCCAGTGACTGAGATCTAGAATCTTAGCAACTTAGGAGGCTGAGATGGGAGGATCATGGTTTGAAGCCAGCCTAGGCAGGGAAAGTCTGTGAGACTCATTAACTACCAAATTAACTACCAAAAACCTAGAAGTGATAGAACACCAGTCTTGTCTGAAAACGCTAAAAGGTATCACCCAAGCCCTAAGTTCAAACCCCAATATTGGATAAATTTACAATTAATTTTAAAAATGCATGTTCTTGACCACTTCATTAATCCTTTTAAAATAAGCCAGTACAAGCCAGGTGCCAGCAGCTCACGCCTTTAATCCTGGCTACTCAGGAGGCTGAGATATGAGGACTCTGGGTCAAAGACAGCCAGGGAAGGAAAGTCTATGAGACTTATGTTACCAAAAGAAAGAGGTGGAGCTGTGGCTCAATTGCTAGAGTGCTAGCGTTGAGCACAAAAGCTCAGGGATAGTGCCCAGTGCCCAGACTCTGAGTTTAAGCCCCAGAACCTTAAAAAAAAAAAAAAACAGTACAACATGGGCCATGTTTAATTCTGGAGGCAATAATCTGGTCCTAACCCAGATAATTCAATGACAATGAGTTCCCACTTTAGGTAGAAACATTGCAAGTTATGATTTAGAGACAGGATGATAAAGGAAGACACTTTGTGTTTTACAAGGACATAGAATATATTTCCACAATTCCATGCAGGATCACACTACAGTTCGTGCAGCCTATGAGGGGACTACTATTAGGAGAGAATGGTATAATAACAGTGGAACTTTCTCCAGGAAAAGATGAAACACAATCAGAAGGAAAGGGAGGGAGTGCTGTCCCTTTCATGTCTGACACTCCTGGGCTGTGCTAAGGAAAACATTTCTCGAATATTTTTAACCTTATTATGGAAAGTGGACCCTGCTGGGTCACATGGATAAGCTTCCAATCCAATAAGAGTCAGAAATGCAGAAGAAAAATATCCTGGGAAAGTTTTCTCCTGTTCATGTGTAGCAGAGAATATAGTGCATTCCCCTGTCCAGCCTGTAATTAAGATGAAAGGCATGCTCCCCTCTAATATGCCATCCAGTGGCATGGTTAGCATTCCATCCTTGCTACAGTGGCCTGATTCCTTTAATGCAATGTATTTTTTAAGGAAAGGAAAGAAAAAAAAAGCAAAAGCCACATTTTACTCTCTTAAATGTTTCATAGGATGAGCTATTTCAGTTTCAATTATTTTTGACTGAGTTAAAAGAAATTTTTTTTTCAATTGACTGTTTCTTACAGGAACTGAAATATAAAGCTGTCTGTCTTCAAAGGCTAGCTGTCTTATTTGCTCAAGGTGCTCTTGATTTCGTTGATGCCATTGCCTATAATGGGTCAGCCAAAAAAAAAAACAAAACAAGAAACAAAAATCTGGACAGTGTGGTAAATCCCCAGAGGTCAGAGGTTTTCCTTAGCCTCATAGGGTATAAATCCTGACCAAGGATTCTTTCACAAGAAATCTATTTATGAAAATTCTAGTACATTTGTGTTCCATTCATACTAAAAATGGCATACAAATGGTCATTTTCCCTTAGAACTTTCCTTTGCTCTACCTCTCTTAAACCCTAAGAATCTAGGCAATTGAACAGGAATAAAATATTAAAATATATCTAAGTTGAGATGTTGACCTTCATAGATATATATATGTGTGGGGGGTGTATACATGTATATATATGTATTTTTTCAAAAATATACAGGATTTTTATGCTATTATATAAGCACAGATATCATTTATATAAGCTTAGGAATATAATGATTTCTGAGGTTTATACATACTCATGGATTTATACATACATATATATATGTGTATATATATACATACATATATATAGATCTCCAGATGTGCTTTCTTCCAATCTGTTAGTATTTGGCGAATTGTCATTTATAGGGTAATGATTTTTAACAGGAGTAATTTCATTCGTGGATATTATTGAAACAATATTTAAAACACAATTGTAGTATGAAGATCCATAGCAGGATAACATAGAGTCAAAACTCACATTCATATATCATTCTGTCACTGAAGAAATTACATTTCGAAGCTCATAGGTCTGACCAAATGAAGTCATTTCCACAGTGGCCACATTCCACTCCTGAAAGGAAATTCACATCCATCCAATGAATAAGTAGATAACTGAAATTTTCCCAACTGGAAAATTAACACATGAGTTAAAGACTGAACTCCCATAGAAAGTATAAGATAAATGAATCTGTCCCATGTATGTCGATACCATTCTTTCCAGGGCCCAACAATACATCTCTCAGATATGTCCAATCTTGTACCTAAGTTTAATGCTTTCTTTAAAAAGCAAAACAATACTCTCACCTTTGTTTTCCATGTCAGTATACGACAAGCAAGGGAATTCACTCACATTCCAGAACTTAGTGAGTCAGCCAGTTATAGTTAGGCCTCCATTGAACAGCTCTGTCCTGCCCACCCTGGATCACCCCTGAATGGAGTCATGACGGTCCTAGTCAGTTCCATCTCTAGGGTTCAGAAAAGTTTGTGGTCTGTGGTTCTGTGATCCTGCTCAAGGGTCACCAAACTGTGACTGCCATGAGCAGAGAGCAGTTCTCACACCCATCCTCCTGAAGGTGACATAAAGGGCTATGCCTCACCGTTCAATCTGCTGAAAGCTTCCTCCTTAGACTTCTAACCAGAGACTGAAAGAGTTGGTATTTTGAAAAAAAGCCAACATTATTCTTCCAAATGACTATAGGCTTTTTCACAAGTTAATTATATAAGAAACCAGAAAGTTCAAAAGTAACTATGAAAAAAAGCTATCTATTCCTTTTACTACTCGGTACAATAGAAAAGAAGTAAATATGAAATGGCAGTTATTAAGTGTGAGCTGTTGTTGAAGACAAAAGAAGCTATACCTTGCCTAATCGTTCACATTAGCTAAAGGTTAGTCCAAGGACAATACAGGGGCTCAGACTAAAGCACTAAGCAATAAACAGTGAGGAGACTTGCTAGGAAATCCAGTAAATCCCTTCTGCACATGGTATGCACTTCAGCTCCTACTGGCTCTCACACAAACCACTGGGAGAAAATTCCTTTTTGTGTAGGCTCATTGCTTCTGGCACATGGAGATAAAACTCAAATTCAAAAAGATTCCCTATTAATATGAATAGTGTCTGTGCTGGCCTGATTCCAGGAATAGCAGAATGCTTTTAGGCAACTTCACTTAGCTGGCCAGTCTTACAATGCTTTCCCCCCAAGCCCTCTTGGAGTGTTCAACCACCCAACCACAGTAAAAAAAAAAAAAAGAAAGAAAGAAAGAAAAGTACACTTGCTCCAGGAATGAGGAGAAAATGATCAAAGAGAGGACCTCCTAATGCTTCAGTGAACAAGCCATCTCCCAAGAGCCCCAGCAGAGCCAGACCACCTCCTTGGCAGGAATGTGAGAGAAGAGACCAGAATGATCAGTAGTGGTTGTATGAAATACATTTTAAGATTCCTTCCAACTTTGCAACTCTATGAAATGGCCTTATTCCAAATGCTTATTAAACATTAGGAGAATATTAATTATAAACTGTGAATTAATTTAAAAGCAAGTTCAAAATGATGCCTGATTCCACTGGATGTTAAGACAAAATAAAATAAAAGGTAAAATTTGCTTAAAGTTTAATGTAGCCAAATCATCATCATCATCATCATCAATCAATCAATCATCCATCACCATTCTCATCAGCATGATCAAAATGGAGGATGCAATATTATTGCATTCTTTTTCCATTTGCTTTTGTGGAATTCATTTTTCTGTAGAGAAATCCATCTGAATATGTTACAGTTAATCATTAGTTTTCATTATCACTGAGGAAAAAATTAACTAGACTGACAAAGTTGATAACACTTAAGATATGTTGTTTTTATCTGAGACAAATAGCAAGGAATCCAAACAGGTGATCAAGAGCTTGCTTTTCTCAGGGAGGGGGAGAGGAAGACACTAACTTTAATCCTGGGGAGAGATGTACACAGGTGAACTTTTCTAAACTTATTACAATGTGCTTGGAATATTTTCGTTCAGGGTAAACAAGGCCTGGGGGCTGTAGATGCAAACTAGAGCAGAGGCTAGTCCAGAAGCACTGGCCAGAGTTGCCTTGGCTGTCATAGTTCATGCCCAATGGTGGAGTACAACACAGAGAGAAGGTGGTAAGATAAGATGTACTTTTGCAAGCAGCAAGAAGAATTAATACTTGTCCTGGGTATCTATTTGAAATGGATAGGATAGTTTATGAAATTAGAGATAAGAAAAGAAAGAATTGAGGTTACCAAAAGACATTAAAAAATAATAATAAACAACAACCAAAGGAGTTTTAAGAACAAAGACCAAGCTGGGGATGTGGCTTAGTGGTAAAGTACTTGCCTAGCATGCATGAGGCCCTGGGTTCAATTCCTCAGTACCACATAAACAAAAATGAAAGGAAATAAAATTATATTTTACAAATTTACAGGAAAAAAAGAACAAAGGCGAATTTGGCAGTTGAAGAGAGTAGATCATTCCAGCCTGGGACAAGCCCCATGGGGACTGGCAATGGATAATTTGGGAGAAAGGGAGACATGGGAGAAGGGTGAAGGTAAGGAGGAGGGTGAGATTCCGCTAGGCTATGCCAAGATGGCACTGTTTCCAGAGATCTGTCTGTCCACAGAAGGTCATTGCCAGCAAGGAGAATGCCCGTCAGAGTCTGGGAACTAAGAGCAAGGCAGAGGCCTGGAAAATAGGTCATACTGTGACTCACACTACAGGGGCTGAGCAGGAAATCAGCCACAGTGTGAGCAAAGATGGAAGATCAGGAAGTCAGAGTGGAAACGTGGTATTGATGAATGGGCATGCTGTAGACCGGGCCCCCTCCCCTGGCTCTCTTTACCTTTCTCAGTGCTACTCTTTTCCTAACAGCTCCAGCCCGAGCAAAGAGCAGATAGATGCTCAATTGAATGCAATTCTATATGGGTTCACCAAGTAAGACACATTGGCCCAAAGTACCTTGTTGGTTAACTAGGTTGCTATTATTATTATTATTATTATTCACTGAGCACTTAGCTCTTAAGTTTCCACTGTGTGCCTAGCACTGTGCTCATGACAGCAGCTATAGACAGGAGGAGACTCTGGCTCAGAGTCACTTAGTCATGACTGTGCTTGTACATTAATGTGCACCAAGCAAGCTGTGGTGAAAATTACTGCAAATATCTTTATAAGTTGATTTATTTTGATTGTTTATTTACTTATTTAATGCCAGTACTAGGCCTTGAACTTCAGGGCCTAGATGCTATCCTTATCTTTTTCACTCAAAGCTGATACTCTACCACTTGAGCCACAGCTCCACTTGCAGCTTATTTTTTTTTTTGGCTGGGTAATTGGAGATAAGGGTCTCATGGACTTTCTGGTCCAGGCACTTCTCCAGGAAAAGTAACTGAGCTTCAGTAAAAGAGGGAAAACATTTGAGGAAAGACTGAGAGAGGAAAGCAGAGGTCAGATCACGGGGAGACTCTGAGATCCTGGAAAGGAGTGTGCATTCCTTTAGGAGGGTCAGGAAAGTGACTGCAGGAGGACTGCAGGAATGGAGGCAAGGGCGCCGGATCTATGTCTTTCAAGGGAGAGGTGACATTGGCTCACACTGTAGGCCTCATAGGAGTCTTCCATGCAGTGTAAATTGACTCAGACAAGGTGGAGACACATCCCCTCAGAGACCAGCCCCTTACTGTCTCCTGTCCCAGGACTCAGCACCTCCCAAGGCAAAGTTTCAAAGACTCTGGGAGGTTGCTTATCTGCCTTGAGTTTGGACCAAGGCAGAAAAGGGAAGGACTGAGCTCCAGAACCCACATAGTTCCAGTAGCTGTCTAGAGTCTTGGGAAACCTAGCCATTGTCAGACCTCCATCTCCCAGGGACAAAAATGCCCTGGTCCTAGGGTAGGGCTGCACTCCCAATCAGTATCTGTAACCAAGTGCTTGCTGGCTCTGTGCCTGTGGATGCAATCCCCTCTTTAACCTTTCTGATTCTGACTTGTACCTGTCTCTTTCAGCTAGCTCTAAGGTTAAGCCAAAAATCACTGGTACAATATCAATAAGGCTGCATACATACAACATAAGGCTTTCATGACTGAACCGCAATATAGAAACTCACAATAAGATTTGTGGTAGGTAGCCATTTCAATAACCTTGTTTAGGACAGTATGAAAGATAAAATAGAAAGCATTTTTATAAGAGAAATTCTAGGAGGAAAACAATCTTCATGTGCATTTTTCATGGCATATTCTCCTGTTTAGGAAAGATAGTTTTAATTATTTTATTATCTTTTAGCAGTTGTACATTATCTTTTAGTATTTGTCCAAAGGTTTCAATGCAACATGTCAATTTATGAGTACAAGGTATCTTGCAGTCACTCTCCTCCATCTATTCCAACACTCCCCAGCCTGTAGTGAGTGCTCAGGCCTTATGGATTATGCAGCCAGCCCTTGATGCATAAATATGCTAGAGAAGCACAAAGCCCTGCATTCTAGGCGACAAATACAGTTATGGATCTTTCTTTTCTTTTTGTTTTTTCTTTCTTCCTTCCATCCTTCCTTCCTTCTTTCCTTTCTTTCTTCCTTCTTTCTTCCATCCTGCCTTCCTGCCTTCCCTCCTTTCTCTTTTTTCCTTATTTATATTTATTTATTTGGCTTTATGCTATTCAGGGAAGCTGTGTAGGGCTCAGCCAGAGTATATTCTTGTGAAGGCCAAGAAGAAAACTGAGCAAGAACTAAACATAAGCTGATTCATACTGCTGAAGCACATTTAAAAAAAAGTAACTTATTCCAAAGCTGGAGAAAATCTGACTGTGTTGGTCATATTATGAAAAGGCAGAAGATGCTACTCATAACAAAGTGGAATTTCTATTGTATTCATTTCCTTTTAGTTCAAAGCTAATTCTTTGTTTAAGATGAGTTCCACTGCAGAAAATTTTATTTCATTGTATCTGACATTGGGGGGGGATTTTTAAAAAATCAGCATGTGATATTAACATAGCCTCTGAAGTTCTATAATAAACTTAGGATTCTTTTTAGAGACTTCATTCTGAATATAAGATTGGTATTCTCTTTCTTTCTCTCTCCCTCTAACACACACACACATCTCTCACACACACACACACACACACACATACACACACACACATGCCCAATGGCATACAACATAGTAGCTTTAATTAAACACTCAGTACTTAATACAAATTTATCTAAAGTTTGTGTTGGTGATTGAAATATTTAATTCTGAAGTTTTAAATTTTAAAACACCTAGCCCGTGGCACTATCAATTAACGTATTTCTAAATAATTGAAATTGTATGTCACAAACATTTGCACATTTTATCTTCATCTCAACCTCATTCTGCCACTCTCCATCTCTCAAAATATGTTTCTTGAAAAAATCATAAGTGGAAAAACAGCTCATATAAGAAGGCAACTGAGTATTCAAGTTACAAGGCTCCATGGGCAATTATTGAGCCCTGGAAATTAAATTTAACTCTCCTCACTCTAGAAGTGTTTCTGACACTTTAACTGGCACTGCTTCCATGAAATAATAGGACATATTGTTGATTGTGTTTTGTAAAAATATGCCATTGTTTTTTCCCAACTTCTCAACCTGATATAAGCTTAAAAATAGAAATAAATAATCAACCACTTCTTATTTATTCCCTGACATCTACCTTGATTCCCAGGATTCATTCTGAGTTCACCATTGTATGTGTGTTTTGTTTGTTTGTTTTAATCAGTCATGGGGCTTGAACTCTGGGCCTGGGTGCTCTCCCTGAGCTCTTCAGCTCAAAGCTAGGGCTCTACCACTTGAGACATAGCACCACTTCCATCCAGTGTGAGATTCCAGGGGAATAGGAGAAAGGAGTAGGCCTCTTCTTTTCATCATCTGACCAAAGTTTAAACAGAATGGGCAAAAAGATTCTGTGTTGCTGGACAGGGAGTTTACAGACTTTTAATCCTTGGAAGGCATTGTAGAAGGATCCACAAGTTCAAGTCCAGCCTGGATTTCAGTTTCACACCATTCCAGGGCAACATAGGACAACTATCTCAAAAACCAAAAATAAACAACAAGAAAAAATCCTTAGAATGGTTACTTAGCAAATTGTATTTTTCTTCAAAATACAATTCTTCTATAGAGACAAAGCTGTGCCACAGTTGTAACCATCATTCAAATGCCCTGCCCAAGGGAGGTGTGCTTCTCTAGTTCAAGATCAGGGTCGCAGTCAGTCTGCTTGAAGACTCTCATGCATCAGCCTTTATTATCAATGGAACTTGACTTCCTCCCTTATTCCCATCAGATAAATAATGGAAGGCATTTCACTTCCTGGCCATTTGCACTCCAACTGTTCACAAGCTCTTCAGGGAACTAGGAGTAAATGATGGATAACATATTAAAGGAGACGGATGATGAGTAAATGAGAGTCAGCTAGGTTTTCATATTCTACAAGGCATGGTAAATGTAGTGTTTTGTTTGCATTTTTTTAAAGTGTGTCCATCTGTTGAGACCAGGAAATGGATGCACAAACCTCCAGGCACCATGCTGATGTTTTTGAGGTCAGGTTGATGAAATTGAACAGAGCTTCAGATTTAGTGTTAAAATCTCTTTAAATCTGTCATGATTAGCAACTATCAGCAGAAAAATGAACTTTCACTTGTCTCATTGAGACAATTAACATTTTTCACTGTTCCAGAATACCTTCCTTCTTCCAGCCAGCCAAATCCTACCTACTCTTCTCTTTCTCCCAAACCTTCCAGAACCCAACAGTCAACAGCAATTTGCTGCTCATCTACTTCTCTAACATTGCTTCTGTAATATTTCACCGAGGTGAATCTTCACTGCTTTGATTCAATCCTCATATTATTACATTGAAGTGGCTTGATATTTTAATTATCTAATTTGTCATTTCCATGTCATTTCCAGAAAATGAATAGTCTCTACCACAGTACCTCAAAGACTCATGTCACATTATTTATTTAGAACTATCCACTTTTAGTAAGACAGTGATTCTTTCTTTATCTAGGTATTGTTCTCTTCATTGTTAAATTTTTTTGTTTGGCTTGTTGGTTGATTGGTTTTGTGTTGTTTAGTGGCCTGAGGCTAAAACCTCGGCCTCCTACACTACACAATTGCTACAGCATTCTGTACCATTGGAAGCATAAAAAATAGTATCTGGACAATAATGGCACTCAATGGATATGTTAAATGCATGAGTGGGTAAATGAATGAATAACAAATAATACTTTCCCCTTTATGTTAAGCATAAACCTTGCTTGTTACTTATTTTAACAAATCTGGAGTCAATAAGAACCTGCATAAAGGTTCAAAGCTTAGTTTTTGTAATCATGTAGACCCAGATTTCAGGTCAACTTCCATGCTTACTCACTGTCTGGCTATCTAATATGAATAAATCCATTGTATTCCTCTGAACCTCAGCTTGAACTCTTTTAAGAGGGCAGATAACACTACTTCCCACATAATGCTGATACATTAAATATGACATGGTCAATGACATACCTGACATAAAGTAACGACACAACACAAGGTCCTCATTTTACAGTTACAATGTTGAGAGCATAGCAGTAAGTGAAATAAAACAAAAATAAAAACAAAAATATAATGCTTCCTTGATGATGCTATAATTAGTAGTCCTTCTCTATGTACCTGGCAACGAGCTTTGTTTAAACATCTCCCCTGTGCTTTTCAGGTGAGCCATGCAAATATGGGTTCATAATTTCATGCTGGAATCACCAGGAAGTCCAGAATTTGCATGGATATATTTCACGGTATGAATTGGATGAACTGATGAACTGAGATGTCTGTTGCAGTACATAGAGGTTAAAATACACATATCCCTAAGGATAGCAAGTGTTAGAACCACAGAATGAAAATGGCTAAGGAACATATCAGGAAAGGCAGAGAGCTAAATGCAGGAAGTAAAATACAGATCTTGATAGAGGAAAGTATAACTTTTAAGTAGCATCCTGGACTGCCTATTGTGTCCCTTCCCCAGGGAGAAGCCCCCCTTTTACTAAATGTAATTAGGACTTCTCAATCTAAAAGTCACAGTGAAAATTCTTTAGTTAAATTGTTTATTTTAATTAATTCATTTATTTACTTTTTGTCATGGGGGCGGGGGGGGGGGGCCTTGAACTCTGGGCCTGGGCACTGTCCCTCAGCTCTTCAACTCAAGGCTATCGCTCTACCACTTGACCCACAGTGCCCCTTCCAGTTTTCTGGTGGTTTATTGTAGATTAGAGTCTCACAGACTTTGCTGTCTGGGTTGGCTTTTAACCATAATCCTTAGATCTCAGCTTCCTGAGTAGCTAGGATTACAAGCGTGAGGCACCAGTGCCCAGCAAATAGTTTATTTTAACTAACACTTATATATGCACTCATGTTTGAAGTAAGACTACAACTTTACATTGACATATAGATCTATTGTCTATTACCCAGCTTGGTATTTCTTGTATAAAATATATGCAACATGGAGCTGGGAAGGTGTCTCAGTGGTAGAGTGCTTGCCTTGCATGCATGAGACGTTGGGTTCGATTCTTCAGCACCACATAAGTAGAAAAAAACAGAAGTGGCGCTGTGGCTCAAGTGGTAGAGTGCTTGCCTTGAGCTGAAGAGCTGAGGGACAGTGCCCAGGCCCAGAGTTCAGGCCCCATGACCGACATTCATCATACATTGTTTCATGTTGCACTTTTTCCCAAGTAGACAATTTAAGACAATTTCAGGACAATATGATAATGATTTTTTTAAAGAAATTTCAAGAATGTTTTTGCCAGAATGTGTTTCCCCATGCCAATTAGCATGGCCCTATCTTTGTCATGTATTTCTGAAACAACTAATTCTTCATGTTTTCAGCCATATTCTATCAGCTTTGTGCAAGTTAATTTAATTCCAGACACAACGTAACAACGATAGGGAATATATGATCATGTTTATGAAATGCTGCAGTATATATAAAATCAGCCTCGTCATTTGGCATTTGGTGGAAGGTGTGGGGAGCAGAAGTGTGATTCAAGTCAGGGCTAGAGACTAGACCTCTATGAACAACAGACTATTGTTGGCCTTGATCATTATGCTTTACAGGCAGATAAATGTCAGCTTATTTCACAAGTTGGTTAAATGAAGGCCTATGAATAAGATGTCTAAACTATCCGGTCACGTGTACTCTAGTCCCGTCCCACACAAGTCAACTGTCAATGTGAACAGAATAAACAAACAGGAAAATGGATGAAACTACCTCCGTAATATTTTCTTCATCCCTACCCGCACTAGTTTCATGTTCCATAAATTCTTAATAGAAACTTCAAGAGGTGCTAATTATGAAGCCTGTTCTAGATGTGCTTGAAAGTCCTGGCACAGCTTCAGCTAAGGCTAAAAGAGCAGGGTAAAGACTGGTCTCAGGTAGTCTATAGAAGGTCACTGATGACTGAGGTAACATGGCCTTTCAATGTTTCTTCTGCAGAAGGAGCTCACATAGGAAAGCCTTCTCAAGAATGTCATTAAAAACAACTTCTCTTGCTATCCAGGGACAGGGGCATCATGCTGCTCACACCCACCTACCTGCTGGCCTAGGCAGCCAAGAAATCAGCTCCAGGCAGCCAAGACCTTCAAGCTGCTGACCATCCAGTCCTCAATAAAGTGGCGCTGATGCTCTCTGAGAAATTGAACAGATTTTTTCTGGGTTCCAATTATGAGATGGGGGTTGGTGTTGGCTGGAATGACCGACCAGGATTGAAGAGAAACTCAGCTTGGCTCAATGCAATGTTTTTGATTGACGAAAGATACAAATAATAAATTTTTTAAAAAACAGTGTCTAAATAAAAGAGTGCCTGACCATCTGATTAATCTAGATGTGGTCATAACCACTGGGACCTAGTTTATTATTTTATTATTGATAAGGCAATGCTTACTATCTAGCTAATATTAGACGCTAGTATTTGATTCCATAGAATAAAAAAAGCAAACTTATTAACAGTCTGTCTTTACCAATTGGCTTCTATAATTATAATTATCCAGAGTAAATCATTCTTGAACATTAAACAAATAATATAAAAAGTTTATTTTGCTCAATGATTTTTTGTCTTTAAGAATTTTGTTGAAGAAGTATCCTATTGCTGTGATAGTTTTCTTTTTCAAATCTATAAGTTTGTACTTATATGAAGGCTCTTCGTAAGGTAGATATTTTCTTTAGCACCATCCAAAGTTCTCTCATTCCCTCTTTCTTTCTCTTCTCTCCATGTATGTGTGTGTGTATGTGTGTAATCCTGACTCGTGTGTGTGTGTGTGTGCGTGTGTGTGTGTGTGTTGTAATCCTGCTGTACTTTGGATTCTAAGTATCCTCCACAGATTCATGTGTGAAAGGCTTGATTCCCAACATGGTACTATTAGGAGGTGGTAGAACCTTTGAGAACAGAGATTGTGGAGGGGAAGAGGAATAACAAAATGCCGAAACAAGACACAGGATGACCCATTGCAACAATAATACTCACAAGACACTATGTTGGGAATGAACTTTACAACTTCGGGGTGTGGGGGAGGAGGAGGGAGGGAGATAGGGGAGGGAAGAGATCTTAGAAGAACAATAAAGGAGGGGCTAACAATGTTCAACAAGAAATGTACTCATTCCCTACTCATGTAACTGTAACCCCTTGTACAGCGTCTTTACAATAAAATTAAATGTAAAAAAAAGATTGTGGGATCCTGTCCTCTTTCTTTTCTTTTCCTTTGGTCCTTTCTCCTCACCCATCGGATGAGCAGCTTTGCTAGATCATATACTTCCAACACGAGGTACTATCTTACCACAGGCCCAAAGCAAAGAGCCAGCTTGATCCTGGCCTGGAACCTCTAAAAGTATAAGCCAAAATAAATTCTTTTTCTTTACAAGTCAATTAACTTGAATATTCTGTTTATAGTAACGGACAACTGAAAGGCACACATCAGCCACTGCCATAAAGGACACAGAAAGGCTTCTAAATTTCCATATCTAGCTTTGTGGAGGAGGAAACATACCACATACCAGCCTTCTGTTCCCATGTGGCATCTCATCTAAAAAAACCCCCAAAACCAAAACTATTTTGAAGCCTAAGTGAATTTTCACACAGAATATATAAAATGAGAAAAATCTTTTTTTAATGATCAAAACCTTTTGGAGAACATGTAGATTTATGACTGTTTACATATTTTCCATTGTTCCTATTATCTTCTCTGGGCTTCACATCTAAGGAAAGTATTCCTACAACAACCCCAGAAAAGATCTGAGCTGAGGCTCTAAAGTCTTACAGGATGCTTTGGCAACATTTACCTCTGCTTTTCTTGTCACTCACATATTAATATGTTTGAGGAAAAAAAGTACCTAAGCAAGTATGATAATCAGAAAACATATTAAACTATACATTTTTTTTCTTTTTTAGTGACATGAAAGTATTCTGTATGACAGCATTGTTATGAGTACAGTTCATTATACATTTGTCAAATGCCACAAAACTTTCAACATCAAGAATGCAACCTTAGGGTACCACCCCAGTGGAGGATTTTTTTTAAATTGAAACTGTATTGTAAAGGTGACATTTAGAGGGGTGACAGTTATATAAGTACATGAGCACAGTTAACAGTGTCACACCTCTCTCATTTTCTCCCAGATTTTCCCCTCTTGACCCCCTCCCCAGTTATAAAGTTCATTTCCAACAGAGTGTCTAGTGAGTATCACTGCTGAATTGGTTCACCTTTTGTTCTACCATTTCTGTGCTTCCCCTTCCCCTCCCCAATTCAGATAAACTTATATACAAGACAAAGGGTACAGAAATCAAAAACTGTGACAAAAAAGGAATAAACCAAAGAAAAAATACAAACAGTACAACAACAAAAAATCTTGTTTCCATTTCTTAGAGTTCATTTGGATACGCATCATTTTCACACAGTGAGAACAAAAGAGAATGTCCTTAGGAAAGAATCACAGGGCCTCAATAGCTATGTGCATATGACCATATATTAATTTCTTAATAAATTACCAATCACTTCCAATAAAAGCCCCACCTGTGTCCCCAGCTTCTCAAATACATTCTTTGTCCTAGGCAACACACGCTTCAACCTTAAACTGAGTTCAAGACAGGATTTTTATTAGCCTATAATTCTGAAGCAATTATATAGTCATAGCTATTTACAAAACAAATTTTTTGGGGTGAGGGGGTCCGGTTGTGGGGCCTGAACTCTGGGCCTGGGCGCTGTCCCTCAGCTCTTCAGCTCAAGGCTAGCATTCTACCACTTGAGCCACAGCGCCACTTCTGGCTTTTTTCATTTTGCTTATGGTGTGCTGAGGAATCGAACCCAGGGCCTCATGCATGCAGGAAAGCGCTCTACCACTGAGCCACCTTCCCAGCCCCTACAAAACAAATTTTATGGGAGTTCTAACATATCTTTCTCCAGATGTCCCCAAGGACATCTTGCAGAACAATAATACAACATCCCAAACTGGGAGAATGATAATGAAACCAACCAGGAAACTTTAGATTTCCCAAGTTTTTAGATTTCCCACATTTATTTATGTGTGTGTGTGTGTGTGTGTGTGTAGCATGTGTACATATTTTGTGCAGTTTTATCACACATGTACTAATTCAAAATATAAATTTTTCCATCCCCAAAGTGTCCTAACCCCTATCACCTACCAATCTCTTTTCTGTCTCTACCCCTATAATTTTATTATTTCAAGAATGTCGTATGAATGAGGTCATCCAGTGCTGTATTTTAAGACTGGATTTTTCAACTCAATATAATTCCCTTCAAATGGATCCAAGTTTTTGCCTGTATCAATAGTTTTTATTGCTGCGTAACATTCCTGGTACAGATGTGTCATAGCTTGTTTAGCCATTCACCTGTTGAAGGACATTTGGGTTGTTTCCAGTTCTGAGCTATTATGAATAAAGCTTCCATGAACATTCATGTACAGGTTTTGTGTGAACATAAGTTTTCATTTCTCTGGGATACATGCCCAAAACTACAATTGTTAAATTGTATGTAAGTGCGTAGTGAGTTTTTAAAGAAACTGCTGAACCGCCTTCCAGAAAGGCTGAACTGTTTCCACCAGCAATGTGTGAGCAATTTGGGGTCTCTGCATCCCCACTTAGCATTGGGTGATTCATTGGCATCTAGTGATGTTTTGTGGCTTTAATTTGCATTTTCCTCATAAGAAACAACGTTGAACATCTTTTCATGAAGCTGCTTACCATCTGTTTGCTAATACTTGAAAGGATTACCAGTTACATAGATAAACTAGTCACAAAGTTGTCTAACCTGATGAATTACAACACTAAGCTTAAAAGAGCGTATTTCTTTAGATTTCACATATGAGCAGGATTGTGTGATATTTATCTTTCTATGTCTGGCTTATTTCACTTACCATAATGTCTTCTAGGTTTATCCGTGTTGTCACAAATGACAAGATTTCATCTTTTCAGGGCTAAATAATGTTATATGGTTTATACATGCCACATTTCCTTTATGCACTGGTCCGTTCATAAACACTCTGGTTAAATCCATAGCAAGGCTATTGTGAATAGTGCTACAGTAAACTTAGCAGTACAGATGTCTCTTCTACATACTGGTTTCATTTCCTGTAGATCTATACCCAATAGAGAGATTACTGGGTCGTGAACTATTTCTAATTTTTAAAGGAATCTTCATGCTATTTTCCATAATAGCCACACTAATTTACATTCCTTTTCCCCTCAGTAGTGGAGTTTGAACCTAGGGTCTTATGTATACTAGGCATGTACTCTTCCACTTGAGCTATGGTCTGGTATTTTTGTTAAACTTTGCTTTTTTTCTTTTTTGAAAGAATATTTTTTATTATCTTTAAGATGGTGTACAAAGCAGTTGCCATTCAACAAAAGGGTTTATGAATAGAGTGCATCTTGATCAATGTCACCCCTTTTGATTCTCACCTATCCCTTCCAACCTTACTCCCTCCCTCCCTTTTCTTAATTTTGTAAGTTATATATTAATTTCTTGCCATTTAACAAAGCAGTTTATGTATGCAATGCCTTTTGATCCGTGTCATCCCTTCAATTTCTTCATCCCCTCCTTAATCCACCCTTTCCTTATTTTTCTCAATTCTGGGGTGTATACAATGAATTATTGCCTGCATCCTCACCCCTGCCCCCTTCATTCTTATACCCCTCTCTTTTCAGCCTCACCCTCCCCTCTTGCAAGTACCCATTTCCTAGCACTTATTTTGTGGGGCTTTCCCTTAATCTTTCTAAAGAACTATTATTTGAGCTCTCCATAGAGTCTATTATACTTCAGTTAATCCATTTGTAATCCCTTGCATGCCACCCAGTGTGTCTACTTATAGAATTATAGGCACATCCTAACTACCACAAAAGATGGAATCCATGAAACCTTTGTTTCTCTGGCTCAGGCTTAGTTAACAGACTTCTCAGAAGAAGAAGTAAGAATGGCCAAGAGACACATGAAGAAATGTTCAATATCTCTGGCCATAAAGGAACTGCACATCAACACAACACTGAGATTCCATCTCATTACAGTTAGATTGCCCATTATTAAGAAAATTAACAATAACAAATGTTGGTGATGATATGGCCAAAAATGAACTCTATTATACTATTGGTGGGAATGTAGGCTTGTTCCATCACTCTGGAAATCAGTATGGAGGTTCTTCAATAAAAGAGCTGGGCACTGGTGGTTTATGCCTGTAATCCTAGCTACTCAGGACGCTGAGATCTGAGGATCACAGCTCAAAACCAGCCCAGGCAGAAAAGTCTGTGAGACTCTTAGCTCCAATTAATCAGCAGAAAACCAGAAGTGGAGCTGTGACTCAAAGTGGTAGAGTGATACCCTTGAGCAAAACATCTCAGGGACAGTACCCAAGCCAGGAGTTCTAGCCCCATGGACTGACAAAAATAAAACATAGAACTACCCTATGACAGCAATTTCACTCCTGGGCATTTATCCAAGAGAGCACAAATAAGGCTACAGTAAAGCCACAAACACAACCAGGTTCATTATAGCAATACTGACCATAGCCAAGATAGTCAATCAGCCCAGATGGCCCTCAATGGAAGAATGGATCAAGAAAATGTGGAACATATATACAATTGAACTCTATTCATCCACAGAAAGAATGACATTGTACCATTGGTAAGGAAGTGGAAAGACTTGGAAAAATCGTTTTGCTTTTTTTTGCAACAAGTCTTGCAATTAATCTTTGCCTGGGAAGCCTTCAAACTCACCTTCTTCCACCTCCTAAATATCTGCAATGATAGACATGTATCACCATATTCAGCTTAATTTACATTCGTTAGCATAAGGTCCTGAGTTTAATAAATTGCCTGACAAATGAGGACTCTGTTTGGATATACAGGGAAATTGTGAAGAACAAGTTTTAGTATTATCACTAAGAAGAAGAGGAATCCAGTAAACGTGACTTGTAAAATTCAGAAGAACCTAAGTTAGTCACATGCAGTTATGGCTGATGGGTCTCTGGTGACACTTCATTCATAGAAGAATGGAAGACAAGACTAAGGAACCCAAATTAAAGATTTTTCTCTTGAAAATAAAAATAAATTGTATAATAGGGCTAGAGACATGTCTCGGTAGTATGCTAATATAGTAAGCATGAGGTTCAAGCCCCAAGAACAACCAAACAATATTGTATGAGAGAATGAAGAGGAAACTATTTCTCATTTAAGTTAGAGGATGATACTCAAGAATATTTTTTCTGTTGCTCACATTTGAGGATTTCAAGAATGGATGCCTTTTCTTATAAAGAACATCAGAAATAGTTTTGGGCCATGAAGCTTTATGATTTCAAATAACAATAACAACAACAACAAGAAAAAGGTGCTTCTCTGTTTCAAAATTATATTTAACACTTAGCTATGTTTTGAAATACATGAGCCCAAGTCTCTGGAATGTGTTGCACTTTAAATTGCTCAATCTCATTAGCAAAAACCATCTCTCACCAATTAAATCTAGTCTAAAGACAGCTACTGGAAAATACTACCAGACTGGGCATGAAGTCAAATGAAGGAAAAGTACAAAAAGAAAATATCGAAACCTGTGAGGTGTTTGGAAACATATTTGTCTTTTCTGTTTGCAGTGAGACCAAGTTCTGTGCAATTTTTATGTACCTGTTATCCTGAATTGAGGAAAGAAGGGTAGGTATGTGAGCAATATGTGTATACACACACATAAGTGATTATAATTACTTCAGTGTACACAAATGCTTATGTACTATTTGAGTATACATTGCCCACACAACTCAGCCAGTAAACATAGGAATTCTTTGTTTTAGTTTTTTTCCAGCTAATTTCTTCTTCTTTTTTTTTAAATTTTATTTTATTTTATTTGTGAACATACTGTACAGAGGGGTTACAATTGCATGGGCAGGATAATGCGTACATTTCTTACCAAGCATTGC
>NW_012267242.1:6615649-6645650 GCF_000151885.1 Dipodomys ordii | reverse complement strand
CTTGACTCGTACATATATTAGATATTGCAAATAAGGGAAACCATGGGACCTATGTTTCTTTGGGCCTGGCTTACTTTAATTTCTTCTTCTTAGAAGACGAAATGTCAAACAAATGTCAAAATGATTTGATATAGTAATTTACATATCTCAAAATGCCCATGCCACATTGTCTTCTTAGAACCATACTTTAATGTGAAAATGTGAAGCCTGTGTCTTCCTTTGAGAATGAGTACAGTGTGCCTGTACTATGATCGTGGTGCTAGAACTCAGTCATTTAAGGCAGGTGAAACAAAAGTCATAACACAAACTGGTTCTTTGCAGACCTCAGCTGATTGCTTGAACTTATCACTTTTCAACGACATGACTTTATACAGTGTGGTCCAATCCTAGCCTCATAAAAACATGTTTGAGAAAGTCAGCAGATATGCTCAGAGCACTGACTTGGTGCCAACAAGAACAGCACCAGCCTTTTGACAGGCTTGCTGCCATGATCACTTGAGGTGGAAAGATGACCCCAACTCCCAGGTGGAAAGCAAATGTCAGTGTCTTGGAAAATAGAAGGTCCTTGGGGCAGAGGCTTAGTCACTCAATGTCAACAAACTACAAGCCAAAAACAAAGTCATGTTTGAAAATGAAAAGGAAATGAGCAGTAACAGAACGTTAACTGCCCCACTAATTTCATCTTTTCTTCCACTAGAACCCATGTATTATTCAGCGAGGGTAATTTATTAGAGCTACTTATAGAGTCTATGTTTGAATTGTGTGTTTACAGACACATAAATGAATACAATTCCAATCACTTAGAATAAACAGAAAGTCAAAATAAGAAAGAGGATTGGTACTTTTTCTCATATATATAGTCTTTCAAGATTGGCAATGATATTCAAAGAAAATTGTACAACCTCCTCAGGCTAGAAAGAATGTGTGACCTTTCAGTGAATTTGTCACATATCATCTTGTAAGTACTAATCCTATTCTGTTTCATCAAAGGTCACTTTTATCAACGTCCAACAAGTGGACTGAACGATAACTAGATTGGCATACAAAATCTGAAATGATCACTTAAACTTTACAAATCCCTGCAAGTAGATAAACGGCTGGATTGAAAAATGGCACCTAGGTGGTTTACCATCCATGAAAGTGGCCTCCTTGAGTATTTCACTCAGTTGAATTCAAGTCAGCTCAATTTAATTGATTTAATTGAACCAAATTGACAAGATCTATACACAATGTCAAAAATATACCATAACTACCTTGCAAAACAATAAACTCACTTTCAAGGTTAACTTAGCATTACTCAAAGCTGTCATTGATAGGGTAGGAGACAGCAACAGGAATGTTATCCACCCAAATGTATCTCCTCAAAAACATACCTTAAACTATACCATTAACTGTATCATTTGAGACTCTCAATTCTAACCACCAAAAGCTCACATCAACTTAGCTCAAGCTTCATTCTCCAATTCCTCAAAAATTAGAGTGCAAATCAGTAATTAAGGTTAGTTATGTGGTTCAAATAATGACCTTTGGTACTTAGTTGGATAAACTGTGTAAATAATGTGTGCATGTGTACACGCACACACACACATCATTTGGACAGTATGGTTAAAGCTAATGTAGCTACATTGACTTGAATGTTGGAGTCACAATGGAAGAGCTGTCTCTGGCTCTCTTAGCTCTTCTTTCTATAAACTTGACTTGAGTTTTTCTACTTACAAAAACATCTACAAAGCCCAAAATGAATTTCTGAGTACTTTTGTTTGCACATTTATTTACCTAGTTTGATAATTTGGGGAGAAAGACCAATTTTCTTTGTCCATTTCTACATTAACTCTAAAGGGGGCTTTAAATATAGATTGTCAAAGCACAGAAACTTTGAGCTAATTGCTATTGCCAAAGAGATAAATCACCCAAAATTAGTCCATATGGTTCACATGCCCATCTCTGGTATCAAGTAAGAAAAGTGCAGCTTCTCAAAATGAGGAAATTTAGACACACACACACACACACACACACACACACACACACACACAACGCACACATGCACATACATGTGCATGCACACAAATCTTTTATCCATTCCAGTTAGTTTTTTTCTTTGCCATATTAATAATCCTCTTAGATTTTTCTCATTTAAGATAAAAAATGCTGACAACTACCAGGCACAGTGGCTCTTGCCTATAATCTTAGCTACTCAGGAGGCTGAGATCAAGGTTCAAGATTCAAAGCCAGCCCAGACAAGAAAGTCCATGAGACTCTTTAATTAACCTTCAAAAAAATAAAAGGAGCAAAAGTGGTCAAGTGCTACAGTGCTAGCCTTGAGCACAAAAGCTCAGGGATAGTGCTCTGTTCAGGCCTTGAGTTCAAGCCCCAGGCCTTGCACAAAAGAAAAAAAACCCTGAAAATAATTAAATGAATAAGCCTTTAGTATGAATGAATGTATTGAATACTTTAATCATAGGTAGGAGATGGGGAAATATGATACCATTGATTGTTAGTAATTAAAACAAATTAAAAAGGCCCAGGATGAGGTGGAGAAAGACCGTTTAGGACCGTGCCAAAGATAAACTTTACATGTTTTACAGTTTTGCTCTTGGGCATAATTTTGATCTTCAAACTAAAAGAAGAACTATCCAAAGAAACAGCTTCTAACAGTATAAACAACAAGCTGCAAACTCTTTCAGCACCAAAACAAATAAACTCTTTCAGCACCAAAATAAACAAAGAAATGTTGGAGCATGTATATGAAGGATAATAATGTGTTTATTTGAATGATGGAAGGGGAGGGGAATGACAGAATGGTGAGACAAAGGACAAGGGGGAACCAATGCACCAGCGACATACACACGACAATATGTTAGAAATGATCTGTACAACTTGGGGAAAATTGCGGGGAGGGAAAGTTAGAGAAAAATAAGGGAAGGGGTAACAAATTTGATTTAAAAAATGTACTTATTACCTTACTTATGTAACCCCTCTGTACATCACCTTGGCAATAAAAATGGATAATAATGTATTTTTATGAAAGCCCGGACTGATGTGCCCAGAGACAGTCCAGATCCAATATGTCAAAAGTCCTATCAGATATTAAATATTATGTCCGATTATCCCCAAATGGTACAGGTAATGATATTGTAACTGTTTTCCTTAAAGTTACTCGAAAATCACCTTAACTGATTTGTCCAGTAAATATAGCATATCATAGCAAATACACTCTTTTAGAGTTTTGTTTTAATTATCTTTTAGTCGTGGTACAGAGGGATTTCCACTCAATGTGTCAGCTTCTGAGTACAGTGCATCTTGATGGAGGTCACGCCTTTCGTCAATCTCCCCCTGGTCTCCCAGCCCCACCCATCCCCATGCTTTTCCAACTTCCATTTTCAGATAGATACACTGGATATAAACACTGCATTCTCCTACCTCTTCCCCTCTTCAGTTCCTCTACCCAGCTCCCTGTGTTTGCACACCCACCCTGACACCTCAAATTCCAGCTTCCTGGTATGTATTTTGCCAGACAGTAAGTTCGTTGTTCAAGAGTTACATTGCTGGAAACTTCCCCTGCATATAGTATACTTTAGTTAGTACACTTGTGTGTCTATGTACATGAGCCTGTATATGCTTACCTATACATTCATAAATTAGATCTAACTCCCACATAGGAGAGAAAACATGCATCCTTTGTGCTCTGAGCCCCATATACTTCACTTAACTTTTTTGTCCAGGTTCACCCCTTTCTCTGCTAAGGACATGCTAGTCTTCCTGATAGATAAGTAAATTCCATTTCATTGGGTACTTAGACCTTTACCTTAGCAAGCAACTTACAAATCAGTGAAGGAATGTCTTATTTACTGGCAGTTCCTTGTATTAGGCTCATAGTAAAGCTTCTGGACAGGGCTACATTTGAGTCATTTTTCTGGACTACTTCTTATTTTCAAAAGAAATAACTTCAAGAGGTGGTTATAAACGAATCCCAGTTCAAGGCCAGCTGGGACAAAAGCTATCAAGATTCCTTTTCAAATACAAACTGGGTATGGTGGTTATGTCTCTAATACAAGTTATTAAGGTGACAGAGATAGGAGAATTGTGGTGCCAGTCCAGCTCAGGAAAAAAATACTAGACTCTCTCTTTTAAAAATGGGGGGGGGAAAACCACCAAAAAATGGGAGTGTGGCTCAAGTGGATGACTACTTATTTAGCAAAAAGGGCAGCACCCTGAAGTCAATCCCCACTCCAGCAGAATAAACATATAAAGAAATACCCAATGAAAGATTCTACCACTTGTTCTAAGTTCAGAACAACAGCTTAAATTAGTTAGCTGCGGAGAAAGGAAATAACTATCAAACAAACACTTGTTAGACCACCAAGATGATTTGGATAAGTGTGGACTATATGTTGTATTCGAAAACTGAGTCTTCCAATGAGGCAAAAATGAACTTGAACCTTGCTTCCACTGAACATTAGCTGAGCAGTCATGAACAGTATACTTCCATTCCTTTGTCAGTCTCTATTTAAACAATGAGATAAAAAAATTCCTCCTAGGACTTGTATGACTAAGACATTAAATTTGATAACATGAAAATCCTACCTGATACATAGCAGTTGCAAAGTTGTCCTCAACATTTCCTTGGGAATTCATGAGACCTGAAGGAGTTCAGAAAGAGTAGGGTAAACATGGTCAGGGGTAGTACCACAAGCTGGCTGAATATAAATAAAACTCCCATGTGTCAATTCACACGTGCATGGGAAGTTGTTTTCATTAGAACTGTAAAACGGTTTGGATGACGAGAAATTCTGACTGGTGTTTCGTGTGTGCAGGAGATTGAACCCAAGTCCTCACAGATGCTAAGTAGAGAGATTCTCATGAATTTCACAACCACTAGTATTCTCTTCATATAAGAAATGTTTCTATGGCTACCTTTGCTGCTTTGAGAATGAAGGCATCTGAGTATTTTCTCTGGAACTTAGCAAGACTTTCCTCTTCCCTCTTGAAAGCAGAATCTGGAGACTAAACCATTTTTTAAAAAATATATTCAGACCCTTTAGCTATAACCACAGCACAGAATTCTCGTCATCATTGAAGAAGGTGATTTAATGATGACTATTAGGTAATGCTTCTAATTATTTTAATGGGGAGAGAAAGTTGGGTTTCATTAATTCTATAACAATTATATCTACCAGTCTCACGGCAGAGTGGCCGGGAAGCATTTAAAACTAATTATTGGTGCTTAGGTTTGAGAGAACTCATGACCTTATATTTAAATGTATTCGGAGCTGTGGGCTCATATGCTTGGACCACATTTCATTCCTTGTTCCATAGGCCTACCAGTGGAGCCTATTATTTTTTTAGAGCTGTAAAAACGCACACAGAATGGAAGCAGATGCCTACAATTAAGCAGCCAACATATTTAATTTTGCCAACTCTTCAGCTCTAATACATTTATCTCTATTTCCCTTCTTGTCCTCTAAAGCCTTTCTATGGTATTTATTTGATTTAATATGTGAAAGTGGCAGCGGCCTCCAGCACACTCAGTCTCAGTAGTGTAGGGGGTTGATTTTTAACTACACTGTGAAGAAAAGTAGTCCTTATTTTAACATTCAAGAAAATGATGCTCGGGCAATTAGACTTCTCTTCTCCCCACCCCCCACGTGCGAGGTCAGTTTGACACTGCGAATGGTTAAATCATCCCTGACAAAGAGGCTGAACTTGGCTGAAGTTCCATAATGAGAAATCCAGATGACTGGTATCATTTGTAATGTGAGTGCCCTGCACTTAATCTAGCACTGGTTTGTTTTTGTAAGAAATAGCAATGACTTAAAAGCAGTCATTAGGGATGTTTAAGGTTTTGACTGTTTTGACACTAGATGTGGTCTTCACCTTTAATGGCATCTTTTCACATTAAACTCCGCACATAAATAAGCCGTGTCTGCCTTCTCTAGTCTACTCTGTTGTGTGGGACCAAAAGGATTCCAGCAGCCTCCCGTCCTGGTTATGCAAAGTGCAGAGCTCACTGAAGTACAGGCCTGAACCCACTGATAAGAGCAAAAAAGCCAGTGCCCAGGTTCAATCCTAAGACTAAATCTTCTGGATTTTCAATGGTCACTTACATGAAGGGAAAGAAAGATCAGATGGAAGTTTCGTGAAGCCTCAAGCAACTTCTATGATGGTCATTAAGTCAACATGGACTAAAAAAATACTATTACAAGAACTCTAATTACTGGCTTTTCTGTAATGAATCTCTGGATTGGCTTAGGTCTGTATGACGAAAGCCTGAGCATTTATAGACTGTATTATATTTATTGGTTTAAGCCCTTTTCATTTTATAGGGGAAAATAAAAGGCAAATTGGCTTTCTGTTTGAAGTTGATCAACATAATACAATTCTCCAATCAGTTCAAACAAAATAGTAACCTCACTAATTTCAACTTGACCCCGTCTTATTTAATTACTTCCTTTCCTTCATTCCTCCAAACTTTCTTAACATGAGTCAACAGAATTTGCCGAAATGTATGAAGTGATCAATTTTGTGGTATATTAATAATATTTCACAAGGAGAATATAACTCTGATTTTTATTTTAAGAATCAAAAGACCAGTGAGTCTTCATGTTGACTTAGCACTATATAGGAGGAGAAGTCAATTTCCAGTAAGCATTTAGTTCCATGATTGGGGCATATGAATTAAATTGATGAGAGACAAATTAACAAGAAGAGTTCATATTAATGGTTGGTATTAATATTTTCACAGGCCTGGGGACTTTACAGAAAAGGAGTATATGGCCACAAAAAGCTAGGACAATAGATTACTGGTCAAAAGAAAGAAAAAAGTAATTTAGATTGTTATGAGTAGTAAATGGTGGAAAGATAAGCATACAAGGAAGCAAAACCAATGGCAGACAGGGTTATTTTTAGCATGATCTGTTTATGCAGACTCCTCTTGGTGCCTCTTCTGTTTTCCTCACAGCCATCAAACACTTCCTAGACAGAAGAATTGTGGTACTTCTTATTTCTTCTACTGTTAGTCAGATAAGGACAGCTCCCAGAAGGCTTCTTTTACATCTTTTGGTTCTCAATTGCCTTTGGCTTAAATAAGCCATATGCCAAAGTGACGTATTGGGAGGGGTGGGGATAGTATACTCCACTTACTCCTTACTGAATTAACAGATATTTCTTAATTCAATATATGGGGATCTGGCATTCAGTTTCCTTATGCAGTGGAGAAATGTGTTGGAAATCAACTTCTAAATAGCATTTGTGGTCTGGTATTCTTTATTTTCTTCGTATGTTCATCATGGTTGTCATAGAACATGTGCGTGTAACTTATACACAGTCTTATTGGGCAAAACCTGAAAATAAATAGAATCTACTAGTGCCTTCTCTAAAATTTTTGTCCATTTAAAAATTAAGATGCTATTAGATAGACTCAAGGAAAACTGTCATCTGTATGGGAGATGAAATTAACAGAAGATAACTAATGAGCATAGATATAGAGTGCTGCTTAAAAACAAATTAAAAGCCCACAGAGCTTCTCATCATCCCATTTATTAATTCAGAGTGCCACTGTGATATGCTGCTTTTTCCCCCTCGTATATCCATACTTCTAAAAAGGGTAGAAAGCCAAAGTGAGTGCGACTCTCCTTCATTCCTGCCCAAGCACTGCATCCCACTACCAGCCCAGAACCACTACTAATACTACCAGAACATGCTTAATATAGATGAAACACTTGACTTTTTAGACCTGAATCCCATCCTTAATATATCTCATTAAATACATGTGAACATTCAAATTTTTTCAAAATAAAAGTCAAATGGTGTCTTTTCCTAAGCATTCCAGAGAAAAGATGATTCAACTTGAAGTTCCAAATAGTCCTTTAAAAAGAATTATGTTGGAAGTAAGGTTCCAGTGTCTTATAGGCAGAATTATGAAGGACAAAATTTCCAGACTTAGCTTCAGGAGAGAAATGTAGTTCCAAAGAGTAGCAGAAGTGGGTATCTGGCAGGTTACTTTGGCTTTCTTATTAAGGAGAAACGAATTTCTAAAATGAGGCCCAATATGATTTTTCAACAAAAATAGCTACTAAATTGAGGATGCTCTTTCATGAAAGAGTAAGGAAACTTCTTTTCAAAGTACTGGCAATCCATCAGGGAGGAAAACTTAGCTGTAACGTCCTGTTATCCAGGCATCCCCGGCTCTATTTATATTCCACAAGGACAGAAAATGCATCTGTCTAGTGTTGGAAAGACACTAGAGGACTTAATTATGTGAATCCCCTCTCAGTGGTTGAATAAGAAGGGCGTATGCTCACATTACTACTCCCTGAACTGCACCCAAAACCTGGTCAGAAGGCAGCAGTAGGTCTGTTCAGGGAGCCAACAGGAAGCTCTCCTCAACTGAAGCCAGTTGGATAGGGATAAAGCTTGCTTCAGCTGGAAGTCATTTGGACTTTTCCTCAGACTAATCGGAATCAGTGGCTTAGGAGAACACACCAAAGGTGATCTCCCTTGCTCTGATCTGGTCTAGGTGCTAAGTCCAGCTGCTAAAGTACTTAAGGGAAGTACCTGGAGTTGGCTGGTTGGATTCAATAGAGAACAGGATCCGAAAGAAAGAACTACTCACCAAATGGAAAAATGAGAATTTGAGGTGTGGTACATTCACAAAAGGTCATCAGTGCTTTCCAAAATTCCACTAGGAAATTTGGGTAATGACGGGTGGGTCTTCTACCACCCCTGAAATTGTCCTCTGGACTACCTAGTCAAACAGGTTGCATTAAGGTTGTGTCTTTAAAAAAAAAAAAGGAAAAAAAATATGTGAAACAGTTGCCATTCAAGCAACCAGTTAGCCCAAGTAAAAGCAGTAATGTGGACTTTTAAAACATTCTAGAAGGTATTGTGTATTTAAGATAAGCAGTTGTTTGTTTAAACATACGTCATGGAAGTGGAGCTGTGGCTCAAAGTGGTAGAGTGCCTTGAACCGTGAGCACAAAAGCTCAGGGAGAGAGCCCAAACCCTGGGTTCAATCCCCACTACCAACAAAACATAAATAAAAACATAAATAAATTTCACAAAGGTGTTCTTTTTAGGGGGAACCCTTAAAAAAGGTACATGGTTCATGCTGGTCCCTTGTTTCTGCAAATTGTTTCTTGGGAAGGAATAGTCTCCTGGAATGTGCCTTGGGCATCCTACCACAGGAAGTTCTGCTTAACAATCTAACATCATGGAGACGGACCTTATCTGGTGATGGTTTTTTATAAGAAATGAAATTGAATCTTTGGTCCATGAAGTTTATTGTAAATAGTTACATTGGCTAATAGCAATGATCTTAAATTAAAGAAGTACTAAATCTCAAATATGAGCTCACCCAAGAAGACAATAGGACCATCTAATAAAATCACTGGCTTGGAAAGTACAAGGGACTGAAAAATATAGGATCATATACAACATTCTCTCCCTAATCAGAAAGAATAGTAATTTGAGCTTATATAAACCTTGGTTGATTTTCAAGAGATTCCACATTCTATGACGCTGACTTAATACAAGGGTTTTGCACTTTATTGTTTTACATTTTAAGCTACCGATGCTTTGTGTTAGGCTTCTTTCCCTGTATTATTACATTTAAAAGCTAAATAGCAATGGAGGTAGTTTTACTTTAATCCCATTGTAAGCTTCTCTTCTTCGTTGTGAAATTACTTTTCTATCCTTGCTTACAGCTCATTCGCACACTATTTAGCTGGAATTTTGCTTTAATATAAAAAAGCACAGTGTAAACAAAATATTTCAAATAATTTAGCTTTCAGCCTGTGAAAAAGGATAGTGTCTTGGGAAATGACTTTTTTTTCCTTTTTGGTCAGTCATGGGGCTTGAACTCTGGGCCTGGCACTGTACCTCAGCTCTTCAGCTCAAGATGAGCACTCGCACTCTACCACTTAAGACACAACACCACTTCCGGTGTTCTGGTGGTTTATTGGAGATGATAGTCTCACAGACTTTCTTGCCCAGGCCGGTTTGACCTACGATCCTCAGATCTCAGCCTCCTGAGTAGCTAGAATTATAGGCGTGAGCCACCGACATCCAGTGGTAGTGATTTATTTTTTAAGTAGATGACTTGAGATATCCACACCATTAATTTTCCTAATAAAATTTGGTATGTTCTTCAAAGTTGTCTGCTAGTTTGTAACTAAGAAAAGTGCTTGTTGTTGGGCTTCATAACAAACCACCACAAACTGTAGCTTAAACAAGAAGTGTAACATTTCACAGCTCTGATGACTAGCTGTTCTACATAAAAGAAACATCAGGGTTGGTTCTTTCAGAGAACTGTTAGGGAAAATCTGGTCCATGTCTATTCCTCCAATATTTTTGTCACTTACTGCCAATCCTTGGCATTCCTTGGTCTGTGGAAATATTACCAGAGTGTCTATCTTCATCTTAAATGACATTTTGTGTGTGTGTGTGTGTGTGTGTGTGTGTGTGTGTTTATGTGTCCTCGTAAGAGCACCAATCATATTAGGTTAGGACTCACCCTACTGATTCATTTTAGCTTGATTATCCCTATGAAGACTCTGCCTCAGGGTATAGCCACATACTAAAGTACTAAGCATTATGAGGACTTCAACATACAAAATTTGAGAATATAGAAGAGACGCTTTCTAAATATGGATCCCAGATGGGATTATAAAATGAAAGAGCTAAAACCAAGATAGTGATGCCCCCAAAATCAGATAAAAGTTAGCACTTGAATGGATTCCGTTGTATTTTTGTATCTATAACTTTATACTGTTCCCACAAATTAGGATTTTAGGATGTTTTGATTGTCTATTTAGTTGATGAAGGGGATCAAAGGAAACTAAATAATGTATCTGCTCTCACAGAATCTATGGGGCGGGGTAAGGGACAATTCTAAAAGCCAAATTTGTCATCACTTCAAGCAAGCAAGAACTAGCAAGACATTTTGTATGAGATAGGATGGCCACAGGCACAAATATATGTCACTCTGTCAAACTTCACTCTAGAATTCCACAAAGAAATGGTTGAAGTATCCATTTGGTTTTGCCTTTACTTTTTCCATACTCTGTCCTCTGAAAGTAGAATTTAAGAACAACCTAAGAAGATATCTTAGTAAAGATTTTCATGAAAGAAATCTTTACCATACCATAATGAATTAGTTTTATAACAAGAGGTTCAGTGTTGAGATTTAGTGTATTTTGCTTTCTTGTACAATAAAAAAGTCTTTGTTATTATATGAAACTAATCTGTGGGATAAGATAACTCCTCATATGTCAGGTTATTAAATACCCAAAGTTAAAGCTAGTGGTTTTAACCACCCAAGAAGACGTTCTGAATTGTGCTACCCAGAACTTAATGGTATTTATGAAATAGAAATTGGGTCTAGAGTAGGAGGAAGATTGTGTGCCTTAATCAGCCATCCGTGACATGAAAATGACCTCATTCACAGACAATTACATGGTTGCCACTTGCGTTTAACGTCCTCCACACAGTTTATCCTTACAAATTACCCCTTGGTTATGAGTTTTCCCTAGTCACTGTAGGTCTATTGCTGGCCTATACTGGGCATCAAACCTGGCTCACCTGTCAACAGTCCCTAGACCTACCCCAGTAACTGTAGGCAGGTATTAGTCAGAAAGTCTTGCCAATCCTGACTTTATCTTAGAATGGTCGTGACTTTAGCTCAAAATGGACTCACATTTTGTTTTTGACAATAGTTTGTTAAAGAGCATTCTAGATCGAAGACAAACTACAACTAATCATTTTTATTTTTGTAACCATGTTGTTTAGTTTAAACCTTCTCTCTCCGTGCTTATTCCATAAATTTTTATCACTGCTCATTCTATGTGTGGTACTGCACCAGAAAGAACCTGTTATGGAAGGAGTAGAACACTAAACTGATGCTTCTTTAGGGAATGGGGGCACATATTTTCTCCATATGAGGATTCTTGCTGTTCTGCAAAAAGAGGTTCATTCTTTAAGTCCTTTTCTTTATTCTAAACTCGCACAATAACAGGCAGCCCAATGGTTAAGAAAGACTGGCAGAAGAGCCACTTAGGCCAAAACAGAGAAAGATATTTAGAAAATAAAAATTAATATCTGTACAGAAAAATTTAAGGAGCTCAAGAAGACAATCTACCAATTTATCAGATTTGACAATGAACACAATACTCAGTCCTAAAAATAGGATTCAAAACAATACAACTAAAATTTATCAGTTTTTTTCAAATCACACTAAACATTTTTCATGGGTTATTTTGGTAACTTACTTCCTTAAGAACTTAAAATGCTAGTGTTTTCCTAATTGCTTAAGTGAGGAGACTGAAGTTGTACTTGAGACATAGAATTGTTTGGTATCACAGCCTAGGATTGCATATGAGTTCTCTCAGCTTCCTGAGTCTGAGCTCAGAACCACTCACCCACCTTGCCAGAACCGTCTGGCACAGGCAGGTTTAGCACTCTGGAGAAGGGGTCGTGGATGGGTTCTGTAATGGTTCTATGTACATGGTTAAGGTGCTTCAAGATAATGTTAATGATGTTAATCTTTAATGCATAAAGATTGTCCAACATCATAAATAATTGGAGGATTCAATGAGTTATGTGCCACTGTTGGTTAACAATTTATCAGGAATGATAAAATTAACAAAGTCCCGATAAGAACAGTCTTCAAGATTGCCAGATGCTGGTAGGTTATGCCCATTAGCCTCGCTAGAAGGCTGAGAAATGGAGGACTGTAGTTGGAAGCCAATTTAGATTAAAAAAAAAGTCATTGAGTATCCATCACCATAATAATCAGCAAAATGCAGGGGCTGGAGGCAAGATGTACATGGTAAAGATCCAAACAAGTAAGCAAGACAAGCATAAGGTCCTGATTCAAACTCATATAACACCAAAAGAAGAAACAAAAACATATACCTAGATATCCCTAGAACATTACTATAAAAGAAAGTAGGATATAATTCAAGAAATAGTCAATCATTAGGTTAAAGGCCTCAGATTATTGACATGTTTTCTTTGGTCTAATTTGCCAAATCCTCCCACAGGCCTCTAATGAGGCATTTGTTAAATAAGACATAAGGATTATAAAAAGCTTGGAGGAAAAAAGCTTGAGACTATGTGTCCTTATAGTAAAGAACTAAGGTGATTTCAATAGAGTTGTATTAGAAGTATTACTATCTCTAACAAACTAGAAAATGATGGATATGAATTCATCAGGTTCGAGAGCAAACTGAAGCACTGCAAGGATCTAACTTAGAGTCTGCTTTGCCAGAAGAAGAAAGATAGGTCAAAAGTTACCAGAGGTATCAAAGATTGTGGAGCAATGAAGGCTGAGCTATAGGTTAAGAATGACGCTCCATGGGTTCTTAACCTGGGGCTGGTTCATGGAAAAATGAGAGAGAGAGAGATAGAAGGTAACTCCTTGCAAGTTCGTGAGTATTGGCTGCTGTTACAGTGTATGTTTGTGTTTGTGTTTGTGTGAATGTCCAGCGATGGCTTGTTGGGGGCTTCCCCATTCATCTTGGCAAAATGTCCTGATAGGGATCAGGGTCTCAAACAGCATCCTCTTAGCACAAAGCCTTGTCCCTTATCTGAGCTACATCCACACGGCCACACGGTCTACCCTGCCAGATGGAATGCATTTTTCACATAATGCACTTGGCAGTAAAAGAAAATCTATTTTAAGCTGACCGTTCATTTTTCATGATATACATTACAAAAGCACTGGTATAGTCCAATTTATGTATAAGTGGACTTAAAACACTTTAAAATACAATGAAGCCATTTGGCTAAATGCTGACTCCTGGGAGTTAGGTTCTTATATGAGAGAGTGAGTTTTAGTCTCTTTATATCTATCTTAGAAATGTGTAAAACAGGCAGGATTCAGGTTGAAGCATAACAGACTTAGTGGGGTCCTAACCCATGGAATGGAAAGACCACACAACACAAGGATTGGAACTTATTAGTTGGGATAGATGAACCGCTCTGTGGTTTCAATTGAAACGCCTGGGATTGCTTTTCAAGTGTTTTAAATTTGATAATATATATATATATATAGACACACATACATATACTGAAAAAGTCGATGTGTGTGCCAAAGTCTTTCCCCTGTCTTCATTCTCCAAACCATATGGGTTTTAAGAGTTTGAAATGCATATATCTCTGATGTCTTCTCACAAATCCCTTATGAAAGATTGCCCTCTGAAGAAACTTCTACACTAAATTTCTCTCTAAAAGTTGCCACATTTTTCTAAAGCTCATGCCCTAACCCTTTGCCCCACTCTTCTCTGAATTATATAGAATAAACAAAACGGAGTGGACAAGGAAGTCAAGCCTTGATTAACTCCTTCTTCTCTACCTGAAGCACAGTGAGTTTGTGCAAGACCCAGAACCTCTTTCTATTTCTTTTTCCTTACTCAGAAAGCAGAGACAAGGAACTAAAAGCTCCCTTGTGACTCTTCCAGCCACGGCAATGGTTCCCACTTTGTTGAAAGAGAAGAATGGTTTCCTAACTTATTCTTACCGCCAACTTTCCTTTACATGAATGAAGGGAATAATGGAATGAACCAAAGTTAAGTTGTAGTCAAGGACAGCATTAATCTCTGGTTCCTAGGGAGGATACTATAGGAAAAGGAGTTGAAATAGGGTCCTGTGGAAGAGATTTGTGACAACCCACTCAGCCACATCTCCTCATGTTAGAAATTGAAAGCACCGAGGAAGGAATGTCAGAAGAATCAGGCAGGAACTGAACAAGGCATGAGTTCCCTGGCTATGCTCAAGGAACCCCACCCAGACCAGGTAGACTCCAGAGATGCGGAAGTAAATATTCCCTGGGACCACAGCTATATGGTGAAGGGGCAGCAAGGACAATACAGAAATGTAGAGTTTGGACCATCGTGCAACGTAGGCTTATGTTCAAAATATATTGTCATCTCTTCTTTCTTACAGGAGGGATTTAATATTTTAGCTAAGGATAATTTGAAAATCCCAAATTGGGATTTTAAAACATGGAGCAATTTGGAGCAGTCCAATTTGTCCTCTGTGGGAGCAATGATGCTGTCTAAACTTCCTAAAGCTACAGGCCTGGGATCAATGTCAACATTCACTCTTTCAGTTTCGATACATGCTAGTGACAACCAGGTTCAAAGAGCACATTTTAAGGTAGATTTGCAATTACAAAGTGAGGCGAGACATACAAGGAAGAAAAGTAGTCATTAATCTCTAGTAGCCTTAATATAAAATACAAGTTGTTAGCAAAATGTATTTTGTTATTTCCTTTTCTTTTTGAAGCCATGTATCTAAGGCTGGCCTGGAACTCTTGACCCTCTGCCTTTCAACTGCTTGGATTATAGGTGTGTACCACCATGCCTGGCTTCTCCAATCTTCCTTTCTAATGCTATCTTCTCTAAGATGCCTTCAGCTACAGGTAGCAGGGGAGGTTGTGGGGAAACAGAGGAGGGAAGGGAGAGAATCCATAACCACGGTCTGGAGCAGATGTCTGCCTGGTTAGTCTCTAGGCTCTGTAAGGCCCACAGCTGCAGTGATGGTTTCATTTGCTTTTCATGCATTTTACTAAGCCAAATGGTAAGAAAACACACAGAAGGATATGAATCTGTGCCTTGGGGTAGTTTCTACCTGCACCTCCATGGAGCTTCACAGAAGGGAGCTAGATCACAACAGTAGGAAAGAAGGTAATTCTTGGGGTTCTTATGTCTGTCTTCCTATATAAACCAAAGGAGTTCTTTTAGCAATTGTAGATGGCGTTCTTGAAAAGAGGGCAAGGAATGATGCAAGGAATCATAATCATAATCATACTAGTTTTTTGTGTATGTGTATGTATGTGTGAGAGAAAGAGAAAGAGAGAGAGAGAGAGAGAGAGAGAGAGAACCAGGGCTTGAACTCAGGGACTAGGCATTGTCCTATAGCTTTTCCGATCAAGGCTAGTACTCTACCACTTGAGTTTTACCTCTACTTCTACAACTAGCTTTTGGATAGTTAATTTTTTTAAGAGTCTCTAAGGTTTGTCTTCCCAGGCTAGCTTTGAGCAGTGATCCTCAGATCTCAGCCTCTTGAGTAGCTAGGATTTACAGGTGTGAGCCACTGACACCCTGTATTAATCCTAGTATTTGAAGGGCATGTTGTGAGTCTCATGTGGGCTGACAGCTCTGAACATAGCTAAATACTGGTTCCCTGGCAAGGAAGTGTGAAGGAGAGTCCCTCACAGAAATGTTCCCCGTAATGCAGTGACCACTGTAGACAAGTCTACCCCAGTCCAGGAACAGTGGGGAGGTAGGGGGAGGGAGGGAATGGGGTGGGGGGCGACTGTTTGCCATGAGCAGTTAGAAGGGTAGTATTGGCCCTCCATGCACAATCCACAGGCCAGCCCAGACTGTGAGGCACGGTGACAGACAACTACAATGGAAAAGATTTCTGTCTGTCTGCAACGAGTTGAGGGCTAGCCTCCCAGAGGGCAGGCAGGAGAACTCAATTACTCACCACTCTCAGCTTCTATGACTGATTTCTGCATTCATTTCTGATATTTAATTGATTCTAAACTAACCAGAAATCCCCAGGGAGCCCTCAATCTCTGCTGAAGTAGCAATTTCACTGGGGCAAAGTCAGAACTGAGGATTTTGTGGCTGAAAATGTATAGCGTATGACCCAGGTCTGGCCGACGCTGTGACGCATAACAGCATACATTGCATGACTCATAGAAGTCAGGGATGGAAAAGACCTATTAAGTCATTTTTTCCATCTTCCAGCCATTGCAGGTTTACTCTCTGCCAAGGTAGGATTATATTCAAATATTTGGTCCCGTCTAGTTTGAACTGATTCAAGTAATAGGGCTCCCACAGCTTCCCTTGGGAGCTTAATTCCACAGGATCATTGATCTCAATCTTCGGAAAATGTTCCTGATGTTCACTTTAAATTTTCCTTTGCTCAATTTCATCCCATTAATCCTACTTATTACCCCTCAGGCCACCCTAAATAATACCCCTGTTTCTTTCATGTTGACATTCCTGCAACACTGGTAGGGAGGAGACTGGGGAATACAAAAATGTCTTCTTGGCTTGGCTCAGGGCCTTCAGTATAATATGAGGAATAGAAATGTTCTGAAAAATAGCTTATTATAATGTTGGGGGAGACTATGTGTATAAATGAGAAAGGCTTTTCCAGATTGCCTAAGGACAGGTCAGACATTCAATGGCAGGTGTTTCTGAGTTTAACTGTACATTCGTAATATTCTGAGTCAGAGAGTAGCTCAGATGAAATGTCACATAATCGGCCACACTGCCACTTAAGGTGGATAATGGACTATGCCCTCACAGCCTTTGGGGGAGATAATTCTATATAATCCTCTGGTTATTTTTCCCTAGAGGGCAGGGATCACTTCAAATAGCACAAAACCACATTCGTTAAAGTCACCGTGAGTAATGTCCCTACTCAGGGCCTTGGGTAAGACTGGCTGGAGAGCCAGTGAAGTCAGTCAATCCCAGAGTATGTGGTTCCAGACAGAAGCCAGAACAGGATATACCGAATATCCCTTAAAGGATTTTTTTTTGGATGCTAGGGGGCTTCATAAACATGTAAATTTGGGGGGTGTATCTCAAACTCATCTGCACCCAAATCCTAGACACATGCATGTTTAATAAATGTACTAACATGTCAACAGCACAGTCCATGGGGTAACTCTAATCCAATACCATCTGAGAATAGCCGGATTAGACTTTGTTGACCAAGCCAGTGTCCAAAGAGCAAGAATTTAGTTAGCAATGGGACAGAAATCATGAGTTGAGGATGAAGTCAGCTCAAGACTGAGAGCAGAGAGAAGAGGGAGTGAGAAGTTTTAGAAATGAAGGAACATTGACCATGGCCTGCATCTATTGGCTATCAGACATACGGTGGATATGTATGAAACCAGATTCACTAGACAAAATATCTGAATAGGTTAAAAAGGTAAAAACAAGACAGAAATTGTACTGCTAGAAATGTCTCAAAAGTGATGTTCCAGAAAACAAAACAAAAACAGTGCTTAAAAATATTTTCATTACAGCCAGCCACAAGTCAACCAGTTCTCTGATTGGATTAAGGTAATCTAGTGTATCTACATGGTCCAGCATTTGATTAAGAATTAACAGATGGCATTGATCAAGACTTATTGTATTTATAAACTGCTTAGCTAAATGTCAGCTCCTTTGTACAACTACTTAAGGATAATAAAAATTTTAAGAATTAACAGGCATACAGCAGCAGTATAAAGAGAGAAGCAGGAGATTAAAAACATGTATAAATAGAACCCAAGTTTTGGAGTCATCAAGAAAAGAGATGTTTCAGAATTTCCCCTGAGAACCAGAACCTAGATTTCACAGCATATAATGAATCAAATGCAAATCTAGCATTAAAAAATTGCAAGTATTGAAAAATAAAAGTTCAACATAGGAGTTTCAAAACTGACTTGAGGTCATTCTCACCTAAAGATGACTTGCTTTCAGTTCATTAAAAGTGTATTCTTATTAGGTGTTGGTGGTTCATTCCTGTAATCCTAGATACTCAGGAGGTGAAGATCTGAGGATCACAGTTTAATGCCAGCATGGGCAAGAAACTCTATGAAACACTTATCTCTAATTAACCACCTAAAGGCCAAAAGTATAGTTGTGGATCAAGTGGTAGAGTGCTAGCCTTGAGCAAAATACTCAGGGACATTGCCTAGGACCAGAGTTCAATCCTCAGGACTAGCACACACACACACACACACACACACACACACACACACAATGTATATTGTTTTCCGTTACAACTTATCAGTATTAAGAAGGAAGGAAGGAAACAAAGAAAGAAAGAGAAATAAAAAGTAAAAGAAATAAAGAGAGAGAAAGAAAGAAAGAAGAAAGAAACAAAGAGAAAAGAAAACGAAGGGACTGAAAGGAACAAAAAGAAAACAAAAGAAAATGATAGAGATTAAATTGACTTAGCAGAAGAGAGAATAAAGAACTAGAAGGTATATCAATAGAAAATTAAGATATCTAGAGAAAAGCAGGAAAATATAAAGAAAATACAGGCAACAGCATAAGAAACACATGGGATATAGTAAAGAGATCTTAAAAACCATCACTTACAGCCCAGAAGGACAAACTACATTAAAGGGACAATGGCCATATTATTTCCAAAACTGAAAAAAAATTCAAGCAACAGAACCAGAAAGCACTAAATGAGCAGCACACAAATTCAAATAAAACTATATGCACACACAATAAACTGCTGAATATGAATATAAAAGAGCAAAGATGTTTTTAAAGAACACTGGTAGACATGAACCCCAAAGGATCAGTAAGACATCCACTCAACAGAAATAATAGAAACCAGATGACAATGAAATGAAATTCTTACCTTGTGAAAGTATTCTTTTAAGGTAAAGGTAACATAAACATATTTCTAGGGAAAAAAAGGTAGAATTCATTATGAATAGATCCATTCTTTGAGAAACTTAAAGAGGAGTCTTAATGTTCATAAAAATAATTCCAGGGCTGGGAAGGTGGCTCAGTGGTAGAGTGTTCGCCTTGCATGCATGAGGCCCTGGGTTCAATTCCTCAATACCACATAAGCAGAAAAAAAAAACAGAAGTGGTGCTGTGGCTCAAGTGGTAGAGCACTAGCCTTGAGCTGAAGAGCTGAGGGACAGCGCCAGGCCCAGAGTTCAGGCCCCATGACTGACTTAAAAAAAAAAAGTGATCCCAGAGGGATATATGAAAATTCAAGAAGAAAGGAAGGGTCAAATGATGAGTTAACTACTGAGTAAATGTAAATCAGTATTAGCCACACACAGTGAGGATACATTGTGAGAGCTGACATATTCTATATTAGCCAACTTTTCATTGCTATAATAAAATACCTGTTCCATGCTTACTAGGCAAACATACTACCATTAATTTTTAATTTCTAAATCAATAAATAGCTAAGATGGAAAGATTTCAGTGTGTATCTCTCCAGTATAACCTTAAATGTAAATAGTCTTAACTCTATTATTCAAATGAGTTATACAGAAAATTTATTTGTTGAGTTTGATGATTTCCAAAAACTCTTTTTTTAATAAGGTTTTTATTGTAAAAATACTGTTCAGAGGGGTTACAATTACATGAGCAAGGTAATGAGTACATTTCTTATCCAGCATTGTTGCCTCCTCCTTTGTTTTTCCCCTACCATCCAGTCCCTCCCACCTCCTCGACCACACCCCCCTTCCCTCTCATCCCCCCCCCCCCCCCCCCCCCGCCTAAATTGTAAAGTTTGTTTTTCAACACAGCGTCTTGTACATCTCATTGTTACAATGGGTCAATGTATCCCTATTTAAACAATTTGTTTTTTCCCTTTCCCTCCCCAAATTATACCAACATCAAATATAGTGAAAACAGGGGGTATACTGTGAGGGAATGAAGATATGGTCACCAAGAAAAAACAAAACAAAACATCAAAACTATCATATACTAGGTAAAGAGTCAAGCTGATACCAAAAGAAAAATGCAACACAAGAAAAACAAAAATATAAAGGAAGACAATCTGCTCAGTATTAAAATAATAACTTAATATGAACTTTTTGCAATCAGCACATAATTATTTATCCAATCCAAGCCACATCAAAGTAAGCTTGACTGGCCAAAACCAGAAATAAAAAATGGGAGGAAAAAACTTCCTCAGTATAAATTGAATAGTGTTTTAGAGTATTATTCTAGTTGGTACAAGAAGTATTACAAAATATTTTGGTAAGAGATAGAAATCAATACAAATGAATACTATATAATAATAAGTAAAATATAAATAAAATGATACATGAAAAATAAAATATAAGTAAATGATACACAATAATAAATTAACCATTGAATCCAATACTTTGCTGTCTACAAAACTCTCACCTTATTGGCAAAGACACACAGACTGAAAGTAAAAAGGTAGAAACAAAATAGAATCCAAAATCAAACAACAGGCACTATACTCAAATCTGGCAAGCAGATGTCAGGCCAAAATAAGTCAGAAGAAACAAAGGAGTCACTAAGAATTATTAAGGCAAATAATCCATCAATAAGATATAAAATTGTAAACAAATATGCATTGAAATTGCCATACTTGAATTTATATGTTAAAAAATAAAAAAACAAGATGTAAAGGACAGATGAATCCAGATATAATAGTGAATGATTTCAATATCACACTCTCATCAATAGCTAAATTACCCAGATCAAAGAATTATCCAGATCAAATTATCCAGATCAATAAAGAAGCCAGTCACCAGTGGCTCACACCTGTAATCCTAGCTACTCAGGAGGCTGAGATCTGAAGCTTGCAGCTCAAAGCCAGCCAAGGCAGGAAAGTCTGTGAGACTCTTATCTCTAATAAACCACGAGAAAACTGGAAGTGGCACTGTGGCTCAAGTGGTAGAGCACTAGCCTTGAGCTGAAGAGCTGAGGGACAGTGCTCAGGGCGGTCATGGACAGTGCCCATGACTGTCAAAAAAAGTTTTTTTAAATAAACAAAGAAACTTCTGAGTATAACTGCACTAGATAACAGATGAATTCAACAGAATATTGAAAGCAGCAGCTGTGGTGACATCTTCGTTTCTGTGGGACCCATAAAATGGTACCAACACTGAAAACAATCTGACAAATCTCTTGTAACATTGATCACACTTCTTTTTACTTTTTCCTACACTACACATAACACACAAGGATACACAGCAAACCTGAACGTTTGAAAGTGAGTGCAGCCTACTCATTGTTTTACAATTATATAGGTTGGTTTTAGGTTTTGTTTTTATATACTCAGCGTTTTCTTTGAAGCAGGATTATGTTCAGGGAACTGGATTAGGTGATTTTTCAGACATCATCTCTTAGCAATCTACTGAGGTAGAAATGAGGTTTGCCTAATCAGGATGAAGAGACCAAAACACCAAGATTAAGACTTGATCAGCATTGATATTCACTAGACACCAAGTTGAAAATAAACTGTACAACTTGTGGTCGGGGAGAAACTGGGAGAGCGAGAGAGAGGGAAGGAGTGACATTGTCCAGAAAGAAAGTACCCTTTAGTATAGCCTTGTTTGTGATCATTTGGGTAAATGCTCAAAAGTGGGATTGCTAGGTCATAGGGGAGCTCTACGTAGGGTCTTTTGAGGAACTTCCATACTGCTTTCCAAAGTGGTTGAATAAGTTTACACTCCCACCAACAATGTAGTAAGGTTCCCTTTTGGCCACATCCTCTTCAGTATCTGTTGTTATTAGATTTCTTGATTGTAGCCATTCTAACTGAGGTGAGGTAGAATCTCAATGTTGTTTTGATTTGCATTTCTTTTAGGGCCAAGAGTAGCTAAGCATTTCTCCATGTGTCTCTTGGCCATTCTTATTTCCTCTTCAGAGGAGCTTCTCTTTAAGTCTTTAGCCCGCTTATTTATTGGGCAGTTGTTTCTTTGAGGATTTGTTATTGGGGGATTTAGTTTTTTCTGTATTTGATGTCAGTGCCCTGCATCTTGAATATACATTTTTCTAATTTGGAGAGGGAAGGAAAATAACAAAATGCTGAAACAAAGATACAGGATGACCCATTGTAACAATGAGATACACAAGACACTATGTAGAAAAGGAACTTTACAACTTGGGAGGCGGGGGAGTTGGGAAGGTGGGGAGGGAAGGAATGGTAGAGGAAAAACAAAGGAAGAGCTAATGTACTCATGAACTTACTCATGTAACTGTAACCCATCTATACATTATTTTTACAATAAAAAACATTTAAAACAGAAAGTACCTTTTATCTGACTTATATAACTGCAATTCCTCTTTACATCATCTTTACAATAACAATTTAGAAATGCAGTTTTTTTTAAAAAAAAGACTTGAATTACC
The DNA here is from genome assembly GCF_000151885.1 of Dipodomys ordii. Lineage (NCBI taxonomy): Eukaryota > Metazoa > Chordata > Mammalia > Rodentia > Heteromyidae > Dipodomys > Dipodomys ordii. The sequence continues at coordinate 6,622,774 of NW_012267242.1, read as the reverse complement.
AAATTTAGTAAATGATAAAATTTAGCTTGAAAGTGCACCCTCCTTTATTATTCTCAGGGATAATTGCCTCATTTTCCACTTTTTATCAGATTTCAAGATCAGACTTTTATCAGCTTTCAGGGTTTAAAAACATCTCCATGATTAACAGTGCCATAAATGTTTAGCTTCTGCTTACACACACACACACACACACAAAAAAAAAAGTGATGTCTATGTGGATTAAAGAAACACAGGAAACTGCAAACCATAGCCATACCCAAGTGACAGCAATGAGGAAAAATACCTGAAAAATCTGAGCAATAGATCAAACAAGAAGCACTGCTGAGCTGTTAGTGCTGGCTTGAAATTTTCAGTGAGGGTCAGAATGGGTAAGGATTAAGGCTTCTGAGGAAATTGAGACCTTCCTAAACAAGATCTCTTCTGCCAGACAAGTCCATAGTTGCTATGGATTGAATATTGGTGTTGCTCCTGAAATCACATGTATGCAGACGCTAAATCCCAGTGTAAGCGGTACTACAACATGGGGACCTTAGGCAGTAATGAGGTGGTGAGGATCAGGCTGTTACAAGTAGGCTTAGTTTGGTCTTAAGAAAAGACACAGGGTCTGGTGGAGCATGTGAATTATGCCCGTACTTGGGAGGAGGCAGGAGGATGTCAGTATGGGTTATGTAGCCAGGTCCTATTTCAAAAAGAAAAGGCAAAAGGCCCCCAACCTTTCTCTTTCTCTTTTTCTCTATCTCATTCTGTCTCTGTCTCTCTCTCTCTCTCTCTCTCTCTCTCTGTATCACTCTCTCTGCTATGTTAGAATGAGGTTACCTGCAAATCAGGAAGAAGTCCCTCACCAGACACCAGATCTTGTAAGCACCTAAATTTTAGCCTTCCCCACAAATGCCCCTGTAAACCACTTTGTCTATGTATATTGATCATAGCAGCCACAGCTAAAACAGGAGTGATTTCAACATAGTAGTGCTTGAACAAATTTCATGGTGATTTTATTTATCTAGGAACACAATCCACTTACAACACATCAGTCATTGTTTCGTTTATCTTTCAGACTTTTGAATTTCAAACATATTTTCTTTGGTCAGGAACAACTTTCTTAAAGGACAACTTTCCTAAAGAAAGCCTTTATAGATTTCCTAAAGGCAAATCTATAAAGGATGCTCCTAGAAATAGATGTGCATCTGAAAACTTCTGGAAATCAGATTGGAAGAAATCTGATGCTTATTTTGTTGGCAAGACAAGGGGAGGTCAAGGGAGAAAGGCAGACAAATGAAGAAAGGAGTGGGAGAAAATGCAGTCAGGAATTCATTATTGTACCACACAATTAAGAAAAATAAGGGAAGGGGGAGTGAATAAGGGATAGATATGGAGTGAAACTTTTGAAAGAGGCGACAGAACAAGATGCATTGTATTCATAAGCTGCTTTGTTAAATGGAAAAAAATTCAATACATATCCTACAAAATTAAGGAAAGTGACGGAAAGGGTGGATTGAAAGGAAGGGGTGAGAAAGTCGAAAGTGCTGCATTCATCAAGACACAATGTATTCATAAACTGCTTTTGAGTGGCAATTCCTCTGTACACTACTTAAAGATAATAAAAATATTTTAAAAAAATAAGCAGTCAGGCCTGGTGCCAGTGCCTTATGCCTGTGATCCTAACTACCCAGGAGGCTGAGATCTGAGGATCACAGTTCAAAGCCAGCCCAGGCAGGAAGGTCCATGAGACTCTTACCTCCAATTAACCACCAAAAACCAAAAGTGGCACTGTGGCTCAAAGGGCTTGAGTACTAGTCTTGATCTGAAGAGCTCAGAGACAGACAGTGTTTAGGCCCAGAGTTCAAGCCCCATAACTGACAAAAAAAAAATCAATCTGACTTAGAGCAACTAAGAAACTTATTCTTAAGGAAGTCAGTTGTTATTCTACTAATATAATGAAAAGTATTTTCTTAAAAGGAAGTTATATCGACTTGATTCACCGTTTGTAAATACAGATTTTATTTTCTATAGAATGAGCTACATGAAAACGATGTAACACAGATGGCAGGCTGGTACCATAAAGAAAACTATAGGGAAGTACCTTTGTCTTTACAAAGAGCAGTGTGGACAGTTATGACTTGGTTAGCAACACAGATAAAAAAAAAAAAAACACGTCTTCATGGGACAGAATAAGGTACAGTATTGAGTATAGATACTAATACTTGGTCAACATCATTCACTTACACATTTCTGAAATAGAGGTTGGACGGGGGTCACACTGGACTGGATAAAGAGGAAAAGTGGAAAAGACCAAACCAAATTCTTTCCTCCTAATGTAACTGTGTAGCTTCCAGGAATTCCCACAGGAGCCAACCCCTATGACTCCAAGGTCAAAATTCACAACGCAAGGGATTTCTCCAGCAAAACTAGCTGCGGATGAGTGCTTTCTTAGGGGGCAAGTTCATGGCCCTGGAGTAGATCTGGAAGCAAAATTTGGGATGTTGAGATTACCAAGAAGGTAAGATTCTGGGGTCAAGCCTCATCCCATAGTGTCATTTGAACTGAAGACAGAAAGAGTTTTGCATTTCCCCTTCATTCCATTTAGACATTTCAGGATGCCCAAAGACCCATCCAGAAATGGAAATTCCGAGTTCCCTGTTAGGTGGACTGTAACCTGAAAATCAATTCCATCCTCCTTGTCTCACTCTTCACTCCTTACATATCCCTTGAGATTGTTGGCTTTACACTCTCTGTTCAAGTAAGCAAATATGGCACTCAGTTATACACCTATGCAGTTTGACATCAGCAGCAGCAGCAAAAGACTTACATTTAGATTTTAACTAGCCAAATGGGATCTGATATACACCCTTCTACAGGGCTTCTCCTTGTCTGCTAGATATGTCTTGAACTGGAGAAATAAGATCAATTCTGTGAGCTCTATTTCAGCTCAGATTTTCCTCTTCTCAGGAAAATGCAGAGAATCAGCGGCACCATTCCCCATTGACTTAATGAAGGAAATTATGCCTGTTAATGACAGCAGAAACTCACAGACAATGTCTGAACTGGGATGAATGCACACTAATACATGGTGGGCAATTCAGTCTGAATGCAATAGCTGTAATTTATGAAAAAAACAGGCCCATTGGGAAGGGGAAAGACTGAGGAGTTCAGGAATCTGAGTGGTGGTTGAGCCTTTCTCTTTCACAAGAATCTGTTTCTCTAAAAAAACCAACTCCCTCAAATTAGTTAGGTTATTGTTCCTTGGGAGTTTTATTTCTCTATGGGGAGAATTCCCAACACACAGCATTGCTTCTTTTCATCCCTAATTGTGATGCCTCTTGCTAATTGAAAGCTAGACCTAGTGATTTCCAGAACACCAAGTTGTAATGGTAAAACCTTTATCTGTCATAAATTATCTCATTGTTCAACAAAGATGTGAAATAATTAATTGGCTATTTGGCAGATAAGTTTAGCATTTACAGGATCTGTTTTATAGGAAATTTTATTGATGAAAATGTGTCTAAAGCTCTAGCAATGCACTTGGCTTTAGCATTTGGCAGCAAAGAGACAAAAGCTTAAAGCCAAAAACCTCCCCAGGGCATAGGACAAAGTACAACTTTGCCTCCATATTCCTGCTGTAGGTCACTAGGGGTCTTCTTTTACAGACAATTGGCAAAAGGTTTCAGTGGCTGTTTTATGATCCGTTTTGATTTTGTATATGAGCAAATCTCACATTGTGCTTGTGAGACATACCCTTGTTTTACCACATTGCCCTTAAACGATTTTTCAAGAAGTTGCATTAACTCTTAAAATTGACAAGAATAAATAGAGGCATCATAAATTTTTAATGTTGAAGTCATAGTCATCACATGCTAACTTACTTATTGTTAGACTGTCGGGAATGGTGGGGGGTAGGATGAGATGGGTTTTTCCTTAGACCAAGAAAACATAAATGCTCTAATTCATCATCAACAAGAAGACTTGCCTGTCACTGGAGCTATGAATTGGAGGAAATTAAACTGAGTCTCTATGACACCAACACAGCCAACCTAATCTAGCTAATGTCTCAGAAGGAAATCCTTATACCTTTTTCTGTAGGGGTGTATAGCCTGGTACCTCTGTCGACACTTGATAAGGGGACATTGTAAACCCCTGGCTCCCTGTTCAACGCTGGTTTACAAGGACTCTACAGAAGTGCTCATTAGCTAAATCTTTGATTTCCAGAAGCACTCTATACTGTTTCTCATAGACTATTAATGAAGGGAAAAAAATGATAAAAATGGTTTTCCCGTGTTGACTATGGTCTTTTGCTGTACCAATGTGTGTTTATTAAAAAAAAAATGTTTCCAAATTAAATTGGCCACTTCTACACTTGAATGGTCTCTCCAAATTAGCCTGACAGGGAAAGGAAAGATGCTAAAAAGGAATAATTTATTCAAATAGCAAAAGGGAGGGGGCTAGCCTTACATTTGTAAGTCTAATTTCCATTGTATTGTAATTAACACCAGACGAACAACTGAGAAAAATGGACTGTCCAGAGAAGTAGTGACCCTTGTCCCTTGCTAACACAATAATCCTTCCCTTTCAAGAATTCATGACTTGGCTTTTAAGAGTTTTCCTTAGACTAAAATTGGTTATAAAGGTTCAAGCCAGAAGCAATTTATTTAGAAGTTTTTTTAATAACTATTTTTATAAATCTCAGGAAAGCAAAAATCCATGAAGTACTACCATCTCTGGCTTTTTACCTACATACATAGTACCTAATACACTAGTGGCAAATATCATAAGGTCAGGCTCCAGATCTACCTGTTCTCATTGATTAAATGTTATTATTCTTCGGCTATTTTCATACTTGGGCTATACTCTTGGGTCTTACTATTTTCCATGTTATAAAACATACAATTGCCTGTGTACTTTTTATTCTCTTTATCAGGAGTTATATAAATTTAAGAGCATTCACCTTAAGAGCTAAATCAGATATAACATGTTTTTAGTTCAGTGCTGAGAAAGAATAAGATGGTGGCTGGGGTAGGGTGACACAAATGACTTCTAATCCCATTCCAAAAGTCTCAATGTATGTAACTAAATCTAAATGCTGTATAAATGAATAAAGGAATCATTTGGGTTTTTTAGGGTAGAATGAAATACCTTCTTAGTAGCAAAGACTAAGAGCTTAGTTTGTTTTTGCTTTTGCTATGGGTGAAGGAAGATACCAGAAATGGGTAAGAAAAAGAAAAAAAGAGAGGGAGGGAGGGCATGAAGGAGGAAGTGAAGGTTGGTGATGAGTTATATTAGCCAAAAGTCTCTAAAGAAACAGAACTAATAGGTGGTAGGTAGGCTGTTAGATAAATGAAGAAGAAGATAGATGAGAGCGAGAGAGAGAGAGAGAGATTTTAAAGAATTGGCTCATGCAATTGTGATGGCTGGCATTTGTGAAATGTGTAAGACAGACTGACAGGTAGAAACCCAATCAAGGTTCCTACATAATCATTTTGAGACAGAATTACTCTTCCATGGAACCTGAGATTTTACTCTTAAGGTGTCATCCGATTACATGATACCAACTCACATCAGAGAGCATTTCTTTCACTTAAGCTGACTGAAAATGTTAATCACCTCCACAAAATAACTTCATGCCCTCATCTAGACACTATATAGCCTGGTTCATATTTTATTTATTATGGGTGACATAAAACCACCTACCCAAAAGTATTGTGTGGGCTTTATTTTTTTTTAAAGTTGAAGGTGGAGAAGTTATATGGATGCAATATAAGCAATTTCCTACCCTTCTTTTTCAATTAAAGAATGATAAGATGCAGAGAAAATGGTGAACAAGAAGGTAACCTTTAAAGTCACCCTGGCTCCCATATGGGAGTGAATAGACCTTAGTTAAAATTGAGTTTTACTCCAGGAATTCTTCAGCCAAGAACTGTGGGTTTAGGCAGTCACTCTTCTCATTTTCACCCACCTCCAAGGAAGGTTCTTTCTTGTAGCTGGGCTGCTGAAAGAATTCTCTAGAGTCTGTGGTGGCCTCTTACTTACCAAGGCTTTTCTCTAAAGCTGCACCTGGGGTGGGGGAATGGCTGTTCTGAGCTGTACCCAGAATCACACACATTAATCATCGGAATGAAATTGAGTCAGTCATCCTGATCAAATCAATGGTCAATCAACCTCAAAACAACCAGGCAAGGTGTTGGATAGAGTTGATCATATTTTGCTGAATAAATCGACTTGACTGGTTCATTTAGGAAAACAGTTTGAAATGGGCTGTCTCAGTCAGGAACTGCTCAGTGGGGATTTCCTTTAAAACTCCTCTTTTGAGGGACATCCTATTTCTACAACTGTAGCAGACATGTGGGCAAAATTACGCCAGCCCCTGAATACATTGCTGCCCTGATTTTTCTGTGAGTAAAATATTAAAAATTCAAATAACCTCTTCTGAACACTTAAGGCACAGGAAGTGAATCATAAAAATAAAACTGAAGCCCTTGGATTTTGACAATGTTTTTAAAAACTCATTAATTATTGAGAAGGTAAACTTAAAAAAGCTTGAGTTAATATTATTTGGAAAAGGAATATTATTTATGACTTTCAAGTTCTTTCAAGTGTAATGACTTCAAAGTATTGCCTAATCCGATTCTTTTGTGAATTAATTATTTTTAAAGAAAAAAATGCATGAGACTAAAGTAAAATCATGTGTACAGAGAGAAAAATTCTGATGGCAAAGTGATGTATTAGAATTTAATCACTTCATGCTTTCTTGGTGTTTATTTGCTCATTAGCAAATAAATGACTAGAAATTTGGTGCTAAAGCAAATACTAACATTTTGAAATGATGTTGGTTAGATTATTGCCTTTGCCTTGTGCATATTAGATTATACCTCATAACTAAAATTAGATTAAAATTAAAGTGAATTTTCTGCATATGAAGATGGCTTCGAATTTTTAAGTTCTGGGATTTGAGCCCCCAGGGAAAACTTGATAGTTGTTTTTTGGTTTTTTTTTTTAGTTCATAGTGGCAAAGACCCTCCATAAACAGACTCTTTGTCTCTGTCTCTGTCTGTCTCTGTCTCTCTGTCTCTGTCTCTCTCTGCCTGTCTCTCTCTCTCTCTCTCTCTCTCTCTCTCTCTCTCACACACACACACA